>NC_138318.1:405000-410000 GCF_965601325.2 Salmo salar
TTGTCGGTGTGTGTGTGTGTGTGTGTTGTCGGTGTGTGTGTGTGTGTGTGTGTTTGTTGTGTGTGTGTGTGTTGTCGGTGTGTGTGTGCGTGTGTTGTCGGTGTGTGTGTGTGTGTTGTCGGTGTGTGTGTGTGTGTGTGTTGTCGGTGTGTGTGTGTGTGTGTTGTCGGTGTGTGTGTGTTATCGGTGTGTGTGTGTTGTCGGTGTGTGTGTGTCTGTGTGTGTGTGTTGTCGGTGTGTGTCTGTGTGTGTTGTCGGTGTGTGTGTGTGTGTTGTCGGTGTGTGTGTTGTCGGTGTGTGCGTGTGTGTGTTGTCGGTGTGTTGTCGGTGTGCGTGTGTGTTGTCGGTGTGTGTGTGTGTGTTGTCGGTGTGTGTGTGTGTGTGTTGTCGGTGTGTGTGTGTGTGTTGTGTGTGTGTTTGTTGATGGTGTGTGTTTATGTGTGTTGTCGGTGTGTGTGTGTGTGTGTGTGTTGTCGGTGTGTGTGTGTTGTCGGTGTTTGTGTGTGTGTGTTGTCGGTGGGTTGTCGGTGTGTGTGTGTGTTGTCGGTGTGTGTGTGTGTGTGTGTTGTCGGTGTGTGTGTGTTGTCGGTGTGTGTGTGTGTTGTTGGTGTGTGTGTGTGTGTTGTCGGTGTGTGTGTGTTGTCGGTGTGTGTGTGTTGTCGGTGTGTCTGTGTGTGTGTTGTCGGTTTGTGTGTGTGTGTGTGTGTTGTCGGTGTGTGTGTGTGTGTGTTGTCGGTGTGTGTGTGTGTGTGTGTTGTCGGTGTGTGTGTGTTGTGTGTGTGTGTGTTGTCGGTGTGTGTGTGTGTTGTCGGTGTGTGTGTGTGTGTGTGTGTGTGTGTGTTGTCGGTGTGTGTGTGTTGTCGGTGTGTGTGTGTGTGTGTGTTGTCGGTGTGTGTGTGTGTGTTGTCGATGTGTGTGAGTGTGTGTTGTCGGTCTGTGTGTGTTGTGTGTGTGTGTGTGTGTTCTGTGTGTGTGTGTTGTCGGTGTGTGTGTGCGTGTGTTGTCGGTGTGTGTGTGTTTGTTGTCGGTGTGTGTGTGTGTGTGTGTGTGTTGTCGGTGTGTGTGTGTGTGTTGTCGGTGTGTGTGTGTGTGTGTTGTCGGTGTGTGTGTGTTATCGGTGTGTGTGTGTTGTCGATGTGTGTGTGTGTGTGTGTGTTGTCGGTGTGTGTGTGTGTGTGTTGTCGGTGTGTGTTTGTGTGTTGTCGGTGTGTGTGTGTTGTCGGTGTGTGTGTGTTGTGTGTGTGTGTATTGATGGTGTGTGTGTGTGTGTGTTGTCGGTGTGTGTGTGTGTGTGTGTGTGTTGTCGGTGTGTGTGTGTTGTCGGTGTTTGTGTGTGTGTGTTGTCGGTGTGTTGTCGGTGTGTGTGTGTGTGTGTTGTCGGTGTGTGTGTGTGTGTGTTGTCGGTGTGTGTGTGTGTTGTCGGTGTGTGTGTTGTCGGTGTGTGCGTGTGTGTGTTGTCGGTGTGTTGTCGGTGTGTGTGTGTGTGTTGTCGGTGTGTGTGTGTTGTCGGTGTGTCTGTGTGTGTGTTGTCGGTTTGTGTGTGTGTGTGTTGTCGGTGTGTGTGTGTGTGTTGTCGGTGTGTGTGTGTGTTGTCGGTGTGTGTGTGTTGTGTGTGTGTGTGTTGTCGGTGTGTGTGTGTGTTGTCGGTGTGTGTGTGTGTGTGTGTGTGTTGTCGGTGTGTGTGTGTAGTCGGTGTGTGTGTGTGTGTGTTGTCGGTGTGTGTGTGTGTGTTGTCGATGTGTGTGAGTGTGTGTTGTCGGTGTGTGTGTGTGTGTGTTGTGTGTGTGTGTGTTGTCGGTGTGTGTGTGTGTGTTGTCGGTGTGTGTGTGTTGTCGGTGTGTGTGTGTGTGTGTGTTGTCGGTGTGTGCGTGTGTGTTGTCAGTGTGTGTGTGTGTGTGTGTGTGTTGTCGGTGTGTGTGTGTGTGTTGTCGGTGTGTGTGTGCGTGTGTTGTCGGTGTGTGTGTGTTTGTTGTCGGTGTGTGTGTGTGTGTGTGTGTGTTGTCGGTGTGTGTGTGTGTGTTGTCGGTGTGTGTGTGTGTGTGTTGTCGGTGTGTGTGTGTTATCGGTGTGTGTGTGTTGTCGATGTGTGTGTGTGTGTGTGTTGTCGGTGTGTGTGTGTGTGTGTGTTGTCGGTGTGTGTGTGTGTGTTGTCGGTGTGTGTGTTGTCGGTGTGTGCGTGTGTGTGTTGTCGGTGTGTTGTCGGTGTGTGTGTGTTGTCGGTGTGTGTTTGTGTGTTGTCGGTGTGTGTGTGTTGTCGGTGTGTGTGTGTGTGTTGTGTGTGTGTGTATTGATGGTGTGTGTGTGTGTGTGTGTTGTCGGTGTGTGTGTGTGTGTGTTGTCGGTGTGTGTGTTGTCGGTGTGTGCGTGTGTGTGTTGTCGGTGTGTTGTCGGTGTGTGTGTGTGTGTGTTGTCGGTGTGTGTGTGTTGTCGGTGTGTCTGTGTGTGTGTTGTCGGTTTGTGTGTGTGTGTGTTGTCGGTGTGTGTGTGTGTGTTGTCGGTGTGTGTGTGTGTTGTCGGTGTGTGTGTGTTGTGTGTGTGTGTGTTGTCGGTGTGTGTGTGTGTTGTCGGTGTGTGTGTGTGTGTGTGTGTGTGTTGTCGGTGTGTGTGTGTAGTCGGTGTGTGTGTGTGTGTGTTGTCGGTGTGTGTGTGTGTGTTGTCGATGTGTGTGAGTGTGTGTTGTCGGTGTGTGTGTGTGTGTGTTGTGTGTGTGTGTGTTGTCGGTGTGTGTGTGTGTGTTGTCGGTGTGTGTGTGTTGTCGGTGTGTGTGTGTGTGTGTGTTGTCGGTGTGTGTGTGTGTTGTTGGTGTGTGTGTGTGTGTTGTCGGTGTGTGTGTGTGTTGTCGGTGTGTGTGTGTGTGTGTGTGTGTGTGTGTTGTCGGTGTGTGTGTGTTGTCGGTGTGTGTGTGTGTGTGTGTTGTCGGTGTGTGTGTGTGTGTTGTCGATGTGTGTGAGTGTGTGTTGTCGGTCTGTGTGTGTTGTGTGTGTGTGTGTGTGTTGTGTGTGTGTGTGTTGTCGGTGTGTGTGTGCGTGTGTTGTCGGTGTGTGTGTGTTTGTTGTCGGTGTGTGTGTGTGTGTGTGTGTGTTGTCGGTGTGTGTGTGTGTGTTGTCGGTGTGTGAGTGTGTGTGTTGTCGGTGTGTGTGTGTTATCGGTGTGTGTGTGTTGTCGATGTGTGTGTGTGTGTGTGTGTGTGTGTGTTGTCGGTGTTTGTGTGTTGTCGGTGTGTGTGTGTGTGTGTGTTGTCGGTGTGTGTGTGTTGTCGATGTGTGTGAGTGTGTGTTGTCGGTCTGTGTGTGTTGTGTGTGTGTGTGTGTGTTGTGTGTGTGTGTGTTGTCGGTGTGTGTGTGCGTGTGTTGTCGGTGTGTGTGTGTTTGTTGTCGGTGTGTGTGTGTGCGTGTGTGTGTTGTCGGTGTGTTGTCGGTGTGTGTGTGTGTGTGTTGTCGGTGTGTGTTTGTGTGTTGTCGGTGTGTGTGTGTTGTCGGTGTGTGTGTGTGTGTTGTGTGTGTGTGTATTGATGGTGTGTGTGTGTGTGTGTTGTCGGTGTGTGTGTGTGTGTGTGTTGTCGGTGTGTGTGTGTTGTCGGTGTTTGTGTGTGTGTGTTGTCGGTGTGTTGTCGGTGTGTGTGTGTGTGTGTTGTCGGTGTGTGTGTGTGTGTGTGTGTTGTCGGTGTGTGTGTGTGTTGTCGGTGTGTGTGTTGTCGGTGTGTGCGTGTGTGTGTTGTCGGTGTGTTGTCGGTGTGTGTGTGTGTGTGTTGTCGGTGTGTGTGTGTGTGTGTTGTCGTTGTGTGTGTGTTGCCGGTGTGTGTGTGTGTGTGTGTGTGTTGTCGGTGTGTGTGTGTGTGTTGTCAGTGTGTGTGTGTGTGTGTGTGTGTTGTCGGTGTGTGTGTTGTCGGTGTGTGTGTGTGTTGTCGGTGTGTGTGTGTTGTGTGTGTGTGTGTTGTCGGTGTGTGTGTGTGTTGTCGGTGTGTGTGTGTGTGTGTGTGTGTGTTGTCGGTGTGTGTATGTAGTCGGTGTGTGTGTGTGTGTGTTGTCGGTGTGTGTGTGTGTGTGTGTTGTCGATGTGTGTGAGTGTGTGTTGTCGGTGTGTGTGTGTGTGTTGTGTGTGTGTGTGTTGTCGGTGTGTGTGTGTGTGTGTTGTCGGTGTGTGTGTGTGTGTTGTCGGTGTGTGTGTGTGTGTGTGTGTGTTGTCGGTGTGTGTGTGTGTGTGTGTGTTTGTTGTGTGTGTGTGTTGTCGGTGTGTGTGTGCGTGTGTTGTCGGTGTGTGTGTGTGTGTTGTCGGTGTGTGTGTGTGTGTGTGTTGTCGGTGTGTGTGTGTGTGTGTTGTCGGTGTGTGTGTGTTATCGGTGTGTGTGTGTTGTCGGTGTGTGTGTGTCTGTGTGTGTGTGTTGTCGGTGTGTGTCTGTGTGTGTTGTCGGTGTGAGTGTGTGTGTTGTCGGTGCGTGTGTTGTCGGTGTGTGGGTGTGTGTGTTGTCAGTGTGTTGTCGGTGTGTGTGTGTGTTGTCGGTGTGTGTGTGTGTGTTGTCGGTGTGTGTGTGTGTGTTGTCGGTGTGTGTGTGTGTGTTGTGTGTGTGTGTGTTGATGGTGTGTGTGTGTGTGTGTTGTCGGTGTGTGTGTGTGTGTGTGTGTTGTCGGTGTGTGTGTGTTGTCGGTGTTTGTGTGTGTGTGTTGTCGGTGGGTTGTCGGTGTGTGTGTGTGTTGTCGGTGTGTGTGTGTGTGTGTTGTCGGTGTTTGTGTGTGTGTGTTGTCGGTGGGTTGTCGGTGTGTGTGTGTGTTGTCGGTGTGTGTGTGTGTGTGTTGTCGGTGTGTGTGTGTGTGTGTTGTCGGTGTGTGTGTGTTGTCGGTGTGTGTGTGTGTTGTTGGTGTGTGTGTGTGTGTTGTCGGTGTGTGTGTGTTGTCGGTGTGTGTGTGTTGTCGGTGTGTCTGTGTGTGTGTTGTCGGTTTGTGTGTGTGTGTGTGTGTTGTCGGTGTGTGTGTGTGTGTGTTGTCGGTGTGTGTGTGTGTGTG
>NC_138318.1:417500-430000 GCF_965601325.2 Salmo salar
GTGTGTGTTGTCGGTGTGTCTGTGTGTGTGTTGTCGGTTTGTGTGTGTGTGTGTGTGTTGTCGGTGTGTGTGTGTGTGTGTTGTCGGTGTGTGTGTGTGTGTGTGTTGTCGGTGTGTGTGTGTTGTGTGTGTGTTGTCGGTGTGTGTGTGTGTTGTCGGTGTGTGTGTGTGTGTGTGTGTGTGTGTGTTGTCGGTGTGTGTGTGTTGTCGGTGTGTGTGTGTGTGTGTGTTGTCGGTGTGTGTGTGTGTGTTGTCGATGTGTGTGAGTGTGTGTTGTCGGTCTGTGTGTGTTGTGTGTGTGTGTGTGTGTTGTGTGTGTGTGTGTTGTCGGTGTGTGTCTGCGTGTGTTGTCGGTGTGTGTGTGTTTGTTGTCGGTGTGTGTGTGTGTGTGTTGTCGGTGTGTGTGTGTGTGTTGTCGGTGTGTGTGTGCGTGTGTTGTCGGTGTGTGTGTGTTTGTTGTCGGTGTGTGTGTGTGCGTGTGTGTGTTGTCGGTGTGTTGTCGGTGTGTGTGTGTGTGTGTTGTCGGTGTGTGTTTGTGTGTTGTCGGTGTGTGTGTGTTGTCGGTGTGTGTGTGTGTGTTGTGTGTGTGTGTATTGATGGTGTGTGTGTGTGTGTGTTGTCGGTGTGTGTGTGTGTGTGTGTTGTCGGTGTGTGTGTGTTGTCGGTGTTTGTGTGTGTGTGTGTGTGTTGTCGGTGTGTTGTCGGTGTGTGTGTGTGTTGTCGGTGTGTGTGTGTGTGTGTTGTCGGTGTGTGTGTGTGTTGTCGGTGTGTGTGTTGTCGGTGTGCGCGTGTGTGTGTTGTCGGTGTGTTGTCGGTGTGTGTGTGTGTGTGTGTGTTGTCGGTGTGTGTGTGTGTGTGTGTTGTCGGTGTGTGTGTGTTGTCGGTGTTTTTGTGTGTGTGTTGTCGGTGTGTTATCGGTGTGTGTGTGTGTGTGTTGTCAGTGTGTGTGTGTGTGTGTTGTCGGTGTGTGTGTGTTTATGTGTTGTCGGTGTGTGTGTGTGTGTTGTCGGTGTGTGTGTGTGTGTGTGTGTTGTCGGTGTGTGTGTGTGTTGTCGGTGTGTGTGTGTTGTCGGTGTGTCTGTGTGTGTGTTGTCGGTTTGTGTGTGTGTGTGTTGTCGGTGTGTGTGTGTGTGTTGTCGGTGTGTGTGTGTTGTCGGTGTGTCTGTGTGTGTGTTGTCGGTTTGTGTGTGTGTGTGTTGTCGGTGTGTGTGTGTGTGTTGTCGGTGTGTGTGTGTGTTGTCGGTGTGTGTGTGTTGTGTGTGTGTGTGTTGTCGGTGTGTGTGTGTGTTGTCGGTGTGTGTGTGTGTGTGTGTGTTGTCGGTGTGTGTGTGTAGTCGGTGTGTGTGTGTGTGTGTTGTCGGTGTGTGTGTGTGTGTTGTCGATGTGTGTGAGTGTGTGTTGTCGGTGTGTGTGTGTGTGTGTTGTGTGTGTGTGTGTTGTCGGTGTGTGTGTGTGTGTGTTGTCGGTGTGTGTGTGTTGTCGGTGTGTGTGTGTGTGTGTGTGTGTTGTCAGTGTGTGTGTGTGCGTGTGTGTGTTGTCGGTGTGTTGTCGGTGTGTGTGTGTGTGTGTTGTCGGTGTGTGTTTGTGTGTTGTCGGTGTGTGTGTGTTGTCGGTGTGTGTGTGTGTGTTGTGTGTGTGTGTATTGATGGTGTGTGTGTGTGTGTTGTCGGTGTGTGTGTGTGTGTGTGTTGTCGGTGTGTGTGTGTTGTCGGTGTTTGTGTGTGTGTGTGTGTGTTGTCGGTGTGTTGTCGGTGTGTGTGTGTGTGTGTTGTCGGTGTGTGTGTGTGTGTGTTGTCGGTGTGTGTGTGTGTTGTCGGTGTGTGTGTTGTCGGTGTGCGCGTGTGTGTGTTGTCGGTGTGTTGTCGGTGTGTGTGTGTGTGTGTGTGTTGTCGGTGTGTGTGTGTGTGTGTGTTGTCGGTGTGTGTGTGTTGTCGGTGTTTTTGTGTGTGTGTTGTCGGTGTGTTATCGGTGTGTGTGTGTGTGTGTTGTCAGTGTGTGTGTGTGTGTGTTGTCGGTGTGTGTGTGTTTATGTGTTGTCGGTGTGTGTGTGTGTGTTGTCGGTGTGTGTGTGTGTGTGTTGTCGGTGTGTGTGTGTGTTGTCGGTGTGTGTGTGTTGTCGGTGTGTCTGTGTGTGTGTTGTCGGTTTGTGTGTGTGTGTGTTGTCGGTGTGTGTGTGTGTGTTGTCGGTGTGTGTGTGTGTTGTCGGTGTGTGTGTGTTGTGTGTGTGTGTGTTGTCGGTGTGTGTGTGTGTTGTCGGTGTGTGTGTGTGTGTGTGTGTTGTCGGTGTGTGTGTGTAGTCGGTGTGTGTGTGTGTGTGTTGTCGGTGTGTGTGTGTGTGTTGTCGATGTGTGTGAGTGTGTGTTGTCGGTGTGTGTGTGTGTGTGTTGTGTGTGTGTGTGTTGTCGGTGTGTGTGTGTGTGTGTTGTCGGTGTGTGTGTGTTGTCGGTGTGTGTGTGTGTGTGTGTGTGTTGTCGGTGTGTGTGTGTGTGTGTTGTCAGTGTGTGTGTGTGTGTGTGTGTGTTGTCGGTGTGTGTGTGTGTTGTCGGTGTGTGTGTGTGTTGTCGGTGTGTGTGTGTTGTGTGTGTGTGTGTTGTCGGTGTGTGTGTGTGTTGTCGGTGTGTGTGTGTGTGTGTGTGTTGTCGGTGTGTGTGTGTAGTCGGTGTGTGTGTGTGTGTGTTGTCGGTGTGTGTGTGTGTGTGTGTTGTCGATGTGTGTGAGTGTGTGTTGTCGGTGTGTGTGTGTGTGTTGTGTGTGTGTGTGTTGTCGATGTGTGTGTGTGTGTGTTGTCGGTGTGTGTGTGTGTGTTGTCGGTGTGTGTGTGTGTGTGTGTTGTCGGTGTGTGTGTGTGTGTGTGTGTTTGTTGTGTGTGTGTGTGTTGTCGGTGTGTGTGTGCGTGTGTTGTCGGTGTGTGTGTGTGTGTTGTCGGTGTGTGTGTGTGTGTGTGTTGTCGGTGTGTGTGTGTGTGTGTTGTCGGTGTGTGTGTGTTATCGGTGTGTGTGTGTTGTCGGTGTGTGTGTGTCTGTGTGTGTGTGTTGTCGGTGTGTGTCTGTGTGTGTTGTCGGTGTGTGTGTGTGTGTTGTCGGTGTGTGTGTTGTCGGTGTGTGCGTGTGTGTGTTGTCGGTGTGTTGTCGGTGTGCGTGTGTGTTGTCGGTGTGTGTGTGTGTGTTGTCGGTGTGTGTGTGTGTGTGTTGTCGGTGTGTGTGTGTGTGTTGTGTGTGTGTTTGTTGATGGTGTGTGTTTATGTGTGTTGTCGGTGTGTGTGTGTGTGTGTGTGTGTGTGTTGTCGGTGTGTGTGTGTTGTCGGTGTTTGTGTGTGTGTGTTGTCGGTGGGTTGTCGGTGTGTGTGTGTGTTGTCGGTGTGTGTGTGTGTGTGTGTTGTCGGTGTGTGTGTGTTGTCGGTGTGTGTGTGTGTTGTTGGTGTGTGTGTGTGTGTTGTCGGTGTGTGTGTGTTGTCGGTGTGTGTGTGTTGTCGGTGTGTGTGTGTGTGTTGTCGATGTGTGTGAGTGTGTGTTGTCGGTGTGTGTGTGTGTGTGTTGTGTGTGTGTGTGTTGTCGGTGTGTGTGTGTGTGTGTTGTCGGTGTGTGTGTGTTGTCGGTGTGTGTGTGTGTGTGTGTGTGTTGTCGGTGTGTGTGTGTGTGTGTTGTCAGTGTGTGTGTGTGTGTGTGTGTGTTGTCGGTGTGTGTGTGTGTTGTCGGTGTGTGTGTGTGTTGTCGGTGTGTGTGTGTTGTGTGTGTGTGTGTTGTCGGTGTGTGTGTGTGTTGTCGGTGTGTGTGTGTGTGTGTGTGTTGTCGGTGTGTGTGTGTAGTCGGTGTGTGTGTGTGTGTGTTGTCGGTGTGTGTGTGTGTGTGTGTTGTCGATGTGTGTGAGTGTGTGTTGTCGGTGTGTGTGTGTGTGTTGTGTGTGTGTGTGTTGTCGGTGTGTGTGTGTGTGTGTTGTCGGTGTGTGTGTGTGTGTTGTCGGTGTGTGTGTGTGTGTGTGTTGTCGGTGTGTGTGTGTGTGTGTGTGTTTGTTGTGTGTGTGTGTGTTGTCGGTGTGTGTGTGCGTGTGTTGTCGGTGTGTGTGTGTGTGTTGTCGGTGTGTGTGTGTGTGTGTGTTGTCGGTGTGTGTGTGTGTGTGTTGTCGGTGTGTGTGTGTTATCGGTGTGTGTGTGTTGTCGGTGTGTGTGTGTCTGTGTGTGTGTGTTGTCGGTGTGTGTCTGTGTGTGTTGTCGGTGTGTGTGTGTGTGTTGTCGGTGTGTGTGTTGTCGGTGTGTGCGTGTGTGTGTTGTCGGTGTGTTGTCGGTGTGCGTGTGTGTTGTCGGTGTGTGTGTGTGTGTTGTCGGTGTGTGTGTGTGTGTGTTGTCGGTGTGTGTGTGTGTGTTGTGTGTGTGTTTGTTGATGGTGTGTGTTTATGTGTGTTGTCGGTGTGTGTGTGTGTGTGTGTGTTGTCGGTGTGTGTGTGTTGTCGGTGTTTGTGTGTGTGTGTTGTCGGTGGGTTGTCGGTGTGTGTGTGTGTTGTCGGTGTGTGTGTGTGTGTGTGTTGTCGGTGTGTGTGTGTTGTCGGTGTGTGTGTGTGTTGTTGGTGTGTGTGTGTGTGTTGTCGGTGTGTGTGTGTTGTCGGTGTGTGTGTGTTGTCGGTGTGTCTGTGTGTGTGTTGTCGGTTTGTGTGTGTGTGTGTGTGTTGTCGGTGTGTGTGTGTGTGTGTTGTCGGTGTGTGTGTGTGTGTGTGTTGTCGGTGTGTGTGTGTTGTGTGTGTGTGTGTTGTCGGTGTGTGTGTGTGTTGTCGGTGTGTGTGTGTGTGTGTGTGTGTGTGTGTTGTCGGTGTGTGTGTGTTGTCGGTGTGTGTGTGTGTGTGTGTTGTCGGTGTGTGTGTGTGTGTTGTCGATGTGTGTGAGTGTGTGTTGTCGGTCTGTGTGTGTTGTGTGTGTGTGTGTGTGTTCTGTGTGTGTGTGTTGTCGGTGTGTGTGTGCGTGTGTTGTCGGTGTGTGTGTGTTTGTTGTCGGTGTGTGTGTGTGTGTGTGTGTGTTGTCGGTGTGTGTGTGTGTGTTGTCGGTGTGTGTGTGTGTGTGTTGTCGGTGTGTGTGTGTTATCGGTGTGTGTGTGTTGTCGATGTGTGTGTGTGTGTGTGTGTGTTGTCGGTGTGTGTGTGTGTGTGTTGTCGGTGTGTGTTTGTGTGTTGTCGGTGTGTGTGTGTTGTCGGTGTGTGTGTGTTGTGTGTGTGTGTATTGATGGTGTGTGTGTGTGTGTGTTGTCGGTGTGTGTGTGTGTGTGTGTGTGTTGTCGGTGTGTGTGTGTTGTCGGTGTTTGTGTGTGTGTGTTGTCGGTGTGTTGTCGGTGTGTGTGTGTGTGTGTTGTCGGTGTGTGTGTGTGTGTTGTCGGTGTGTGTGTGTGTTGTCGGTGTGTGTGTTGTCGGTGTGTGCGTGTGTGTGTTGTCGGTGTGTTGTCGGTGTGTGTGTGTGTGTGTTGTCGGTGTGTGTGTGTTGTCGGTGTGTCTGTGTGTGTGTTGTCGGTTTGTGTGTGTGTGTGTTGTCGGTGTGTGTGTGTGTGTTGTCGGTGTGTGTGTGTGTTGTCGGTGTGTGTGTGTTGTGTGTGTGTGTGTTGTCGGTGTGTGTGTGTGTTGTCGGTGTGTGTGTGTGTGTGTGTGTGTGTGTTGTCGGTGTGTGTGTGTAGTCGGTGTGTGTGTGTGTGTGTTGTCGGTGTGTGTTTGTGTGTTGTCGATGTGTGTGAGTGTGTGTTGTCGGTGTGTGTGTGTGTGTGTTGTGTGTGTGTGTGTTGTCGGTGTGTGTGTGTGTGTTGTCGGTGTGTGTGTGTTGTCGGTGTGTGTGTGTGTGTGTGTTGTCGGTGTGTGCGTGTGTGTTGTCAGTGTGTGTGTGTGTGTGTGTGTGTGTTGTCGGTGTGTGTGTGTGTGTTGTCGGTGTGTGTGTGCGTGTGTTGTCGGTGTGTGTGTGTTTGTTGTCGGTGTGTGTGTGTGTGTGTGTGTGTTGTCGGTGTGTGTGTGTGTGTTGTCGGTGTGTGTGTGTGTGTGTTGTCGGTGTGTGTGTGTTATCGGTGTGTGTGTGTTGTCGATGTGTGTGTGTGTGTGTGTTGTCGGTGTGTGTGTGTGTGTGTGTTGTCGGTGTGTGTGTGTGTGTTGTCGGTGTGTGTGTTGTCGGTGTGTGCGTGTGTGTGTTGTCGGTGTGTTGTCGGTGTGTGTGTGTTGTCGGTGTGTGTTTGTGTGTTGTCGGTGTGTGTGTGTTGTCGGTGTGTGTGTGTGTGTTGTGTGTGTGTGTATTGATGGTGTGTGTGTGTGTGTGTGTTGTCGGTGTGTGTGTGTGTGTGTTGTCGGTGTGTGTGTTGTCGGTGTGTGCGTGTGTGTGTTGTCGGTGTGTCTGTGTGTGTGTTGTCGGTTTGTGTGTGTGTGTGTTGTCGGTGTGTGTGTGTGTGTTGTCGGTGTGTGTGTGTGTTGTCGGTGTGTGTGTGTTGTGTGTGTGTGTGTTGTCGGTGTGTGTGTGTGTTGTCGGTGTGTGTGTGTGTGTGTGTGTGTGTTGTCGGTGTGTGTGTGTAGTCGGTGTGTGTGTGTGTGTGTTGTCGGTGTGTGTGTGTGTGTTGTCGATGTGTGTGAGTGTGTGTTGTCGGTGTGTGTGTGTGTGTGTTGTGTGTGTGTGTGTTGTCGGTGTGTGTGTGTGTGTTGTCGGTGTGTGTGTGTGTGTTGTCGGTGTGTGTGTTGTCGGTGTGTGCGTGTGTGTGTTGTCGGTGTGTTGTCGGTGTGCGTGTGTGTTGTCGGTGTGTGTGTGTGTGTTGTCGGTGTGTGTGTGTGTGTGTTGTCGGTGTGTGTGTGTGTGTTGTGTGTGTGTTTGTTGATGGTGTGTGTTTATGTGTGTTGTCGGTGTGTGTGTGTGTGTGTGTGTTGTCGGTGTGTGTGTGTTGTCGGTGTTTGTGTGTGTGTGTTGTCGGTGGGTTGTCGGTGTGTGTGTGTGTTGTCGGTGTGTGTGTGTGTGTGTGTTGTCGGTGTGTGTGTGTTGTCGGTGTGTGTGTGTGTTGTTGGTGTGTGTGTGTGTGTTGTCGGTGTGTGTGTGTTGTCGGTGTGTGTGTGTTGTCGGTGTGTCTGTGTGTGTGTTGTCGGTTTGTGTGTGTGTGTGTGTGTTGTCGGTGTGTGTGTGTGTGTGTTGTCGGTGTGTGTGTGTGTGTGTGTTGTCGGTGTGTGTGTGTTGTGTGTGTGTGTGTTGTCGGTGTGTGTGTGTGTTGTCGGTGTGTGTGTGTGTGTGTGTGTGTGTGTGTTGTCGGTGTGTGTGTGTTGTCGGTGTGTGTGTGTGTGTGTGTTGTCGGTGTGTGTGTGTGTGTTGTCGATGTGTGTGAGTGTGTGTTGTCGGTCTGTGTGTGTTGTGTGTGTGTGTGTGTGTTCTGTGTGTGTGTGTTGTCGGTGTGTGTGTGCGTGTGTTGTCGGTGTGTGTGTGTTTGTTGTCGGTGTGTGTGTGTGTGTGTGTGTGTTGTCGGTGTGTGTGTGTGTGTTGTCGGTGTGTGTGTGTGTGTGTTGTCGGTGTGTGTGTGTTATCGGTGTGTGTGTGTTGTCGATGTGTGTGTGTGTGTGTGTGTGTTGTCGGTGTGTGTGTGTGTGTGTTGTCGGTGTGTGTTTGTGTGTTGTCGGTGTGTGTGTGTTGTCGGTGTGTGTGTGTTGTGTGTGTGTGTATTGATGGTGTGTGTGTGTGTGTGTTGTCGGTGTGTGTGTGTGTGTGTGTGTGTTGTCGGTGTGTGTGTGTTGTCGGTGTTTGTGTGTGTGTGTTGTCGGTGTGTTGTCGGTGTGTGTGTGTGTGTGTTGTCGGTGTGTGTGTGTGTGTGTTGTCGGTGTGTGTGTGTGTTGTCGGTGTGTGTGTTGTCGGTGTGTGCGTGTGTGTGTTGTCGGTGTGTTGTCGGTGTGTGTGTGTGTGTGTTGTCGGTGTGTGTGTGTTGTCGGTGTGTCTGTGTGTGTGTTGTCGGTTTGTGTGTGTGTGTGTTGTCGGTGTGTGTGTGTGTGTTGTCGGTGTGTGTGTGTGTTGTCGGTGTGTGTGTGTGTGTTGTGTGTGTGTGTATTGATGGTGTGTGTGTGTGTGTGTGTTGTCGATGTGTGTGTGTGTGTTGTCGGTGTGTGTGTGTGTGTGTGTTGTCGGTGTGTGTGTGTGTGTTGTCGGTGTGTGTGTTGTCGGTGTGTGCGTGTGTGTGTTGTCGGTGTGTTGTCGGTGTGTGTGTGTTGTCGGTGTGTGTTTGTGTGTTGTCGGTGTGTGTGTGTTGTCGGTGTGTGTGTGTGTGTTGTGTGTGTGTGTATTGATGGTGTGTGTGTGTGTGTGTGTTGTCGGTGTGTGTGTGTGTGTGTTGTCGGTGTGTGTGTTGTCGGTGTGTGCGTGTGTGTGTTGTCGGTGTGTCTGTGTGTGTGTTGTCGGTTTGTGTGTGTGTGTGTTGTCGGTGTGTGTGTGTGTGTTGTCGGTGTGTGTGTGTGTTGTCGGTGTGTGTGTGTTGTGTGTGTGTGTGTTGTCGGTGTGTGTGTGTGTTGTCGGTGTGTGTGTGTGTGTGTGTGTGTGTTGTCGGTGTGTGTGTGTAGTCGGTGTGTGTGTGTGTGTGTTGTCGGTGTGTGTGTGTGTGTTGTCGATGTGTGTGAGTGTGTGTTGTCGGTGTGTGTGTGTGTGTGTTGTGTGTGTGTGTGTTGTCGGTGTGTGTGTGTGTGTTGTCGGTGTGTGTGTGTGTGTTGTCGGTGTGTGTGTTGTCGGTGTGTGCGTGTGTGTGTTGTCGGTGTGTTGTCGGTGTGCGTGTGTGTTGTCGGTGTGTGTGTGTGTGTTGTCGGTGTGTGTGTGTGTGTGTTGTCGGTGTGTGTGTGTGTGTTGTGTGTGTGTTTGTTGATGGTGTGTGTTTATGTGTGTTGTCGGTGTGTGTGTGTGTGTGTGTGTTGTCGGTGTGTGTGTGTTGTCGGTGTTTGTGTGTGTGTGTTGTCGGTGGGTTGTCGGTGTGTGTGTGTGTTGTCGGTGTGTGTGTGTGTGTGTGTTGTCGGTGTGTGTGTGTTGTCGGTGTGTGTGTGTGTTGTTGGTGTGTGTGTGTGTGTTGTCGGTGTGTGTGTGTTGTCGGTGTGTGTGTGTTGTCGGTGTGTCTGTGTGTGTGTTGTCGGTTTGTGTGTGTGTGTGTGTGTTGTCGGTGTGTGTGTGTGTGTGTTGTCGGTGTGTGTGTGTGTGTGTGTTGTCGGTGTGTGTGTGTTGTGTGTGTGTGTGTTGTCGGTGTGTGTGTGTGTTGTCGGTGTGTGTGTGTGTGTGTGTGTGTGTGTGTTGTCGGTGTGTGTGTGTTGTCGGTGTGTGTGTGTGTGTGTGTTGTCGGTGTGTGTGTGTGTGTTGTCGATGTGTGTGAGTGTGTGTTGTCGGTCTGTGTGTGTTGTGTGTGTGTGTGTGTGTTCTGTGTGTGTGTGTTGTCGGTGTGTGTGTGCGTGTGTTGTCGGTGTGTGTGTGTTTGTTGTCGGTGTGTGTGTGTGTGTGTGTGTGTTGTCGGTGTGTGTGTGTGTGTTGTCGGTGTGTGTGTGTGTGTGTTGTCGGTGTGTGTGTGTTATCGGTGTGTGTGTGTTGTCGATGTGTGTGTGTGTGTGTGTGTGTTGTCGGTGTGTGTGTGTGTGTGTTGTCGGTGTGTGTTTGTGTGTTGTCGGTGTGTGTGTGTTGTCGGTGTGTGTGTGTTGTGTGTGTGTGTATTGATGGTGTGTGTGTGTGTGTGTTGTCGGTGTGTGTGTGTGTGTGTGTGTGTTGTCGGTGTGTGTGTGTTGTCGGTGTTTGTGTGTGTGTGTTGTCGGTGTGTTGTCGGTGTGTGTGTGTGTGTGTTGTCGATGTGTGTGTGTGTGTGTTGTCGGTGTGTGTGTGTGTTGTCGGTGTGTGTGTTGTCGGTGTGTGCGTGTGTGTGTTGTCGGTGTGTTGTCGGTGTGTGTGTGTGTGTGTTGTCGGTGTGTGTGTGTTGTCGGTGTGTCTGTGTGTGTGTTGTCGGTTTGTGTGTGTGTGTGTTGTCGGTGTGTGTGTGTGTGTTGTCGGTGTGTGTGTGTGTTGTCGGTGTGTGTGTGTTGTGTGTGTGTGTGTTGTCGGTGTGTGTGTGTGTTGTCGGTGTGTGTGTGTGTGTGTGTGTGTGTTGTCGGTGTGTGTGTGTAGTCGGTGTGTGTGTGTGTGTGTTGTCGGTGTGTGTTTGTGTGTTGTCGATGTGTGTGAGTGTGTGTTGTCGGTGTGTGTGTGTGTGTGTTGTGTGTGTGTGTGTTGTCGGTGTGTGTGTGTGTGTTGTCGGTGTGTGTGTGTTGTCGGTGTGTGTGTGTGTGTGTGTTGTCGGTGTGTGCGTGTGTGTTGTCAGTGTGTGTGTGTGTGTGTGTGTGTTGTCGGTGTGTGTGTGTGTGTTGTCGGTGTGTGTGTGCGTGTGTTGTCGGTGTGTGTGTGTTTGTTGTCGGTGTGTGTGTGTGTGTGTGTGTGTTGTCGGTGTGTGTGTGTGTGTTGTCGGTGTGTGTGTGTGTGTGTTGTCGGTGTGTGTGTGTTATCGGTGTGTGTGTGTTGTCGATGTGTGTGTGTGTGTGTGTTGTCGGTGTGTGTGTGTGTGTGTGTTGTCGGTGTGTGTGTGTGTGTTGTCGGTGTGTGTGTTGTCGGTGTGTGCGTGTGTGTGTTGTCGGTGTGTTGTCGGTGTGTGTGTGTTGTCGGTGTGTGTTTGTGTGTTGTCGGTGTGTGTGTGTTGTCGGTGTGTGTGTGTGTGTTGTGTGTGTGTGTATTGATGGTGTGTGTGTGTGTGTGTGTTGTCGGTGTGTGTGTGTGTGTGTTGTCGGTGTGTGTGTTGTCGGTGTGTGCGTGTGTGTGTTGTCGGTGTGTCTGTGTGTGTGTTGTCGGTTTGTGTGTGTGTGTGTTGTCGGTGTGTGTGTGTGTGTTGTCGGTGTGTGTGTGTGTTGTCGGTGTGTGTGTGTTGTGTGTGTGTGTGTTGTCGGTGTGTGTGTGTGTTGTCGGTGTGTGTGTGTGTGTGTGTGTGTGTTGTCGGTGTGTGTGTGTAGTCGGTGTGTGTGTGTGTGTGTTGTCGGTGTGTGTGTGTGTGTTGTCGATGTGTGTGAGTGTGTGTTGTCGGTGTGTGTGTGTGTGTGTTGTGTGTGTGTGTGTTGTCGGTGTGTGTGTGTGTGTTGTCGGTGTGTGTGTGTTGTCGGTGTGTGTGTGTGTGTGTGTTGTCGGTGTGTGCGTGTGTGTTGTCAGTGTGTGTGTGTGTGTGTGTTGTCGGTGTGTGTGTGTGTGTTGTCGGTGTGTGTGTGCGTGTGTTGTCGGTGTGTGTGTGTTTGTTGTCGGTGTGTGTGTGTGTGTGTGTGTGTTGTCGGTGTGTGTGTGTGTGTTGTCGGTGTGTGTGTGTGTGTGTTGTCGGTGTGTGTGTGTTATCGGTGTGTGTGTGTTGTCGATGTGTGTGTGTGTGTGTGTGTTGTCGGTGTGTGTGTGTGTGTGTGTTGTCGGTGTGTGTGTGTGTGTTGTCGGTGTGTGTGTTGTCGGTGTGTGCGTGTGTGTGTTGTCGGTGTGTTGTCGGTGTGTGTGTGTTGTCGGTGTGTGTTTGTGTGTTGTCGGTGTGTGTGTGTTGTCGGTGTGTGTGTGTGTGTTGTGTGTGTGTGTATTGATGGTGTGTGTGTGTGTGTGTTGTCGGTGTGTGTGTGTGTGTGTGTGTTGTCGGTGTGTGTGTGTTGTCGGTGTTTGTGTGTGTGTGTTGTCGGTGTGTTGTCGGTGTGTGTGTGTGTGTGTTGTCGGTGTGTGTGTGTGTGTTGTCGGTGTGTGTGTGTGTTGTCGGTGTGTGTGTTGTCGGTGTGTGCGTGTGTGTGTTGTCGGTGTGTTGTCGGTGTGTGTGTGTGTTGTCGGTGTGTGTGTGTGTGTGTTGTCGGTGTGTGTGTGTTGTCGGTGTTTGTGTGTGTGTGTTGTCGGTGTGTTGTCGGTGTGTGTGTGTGTGTGTTGTCAGTGTGTGTGTGTGTGTGTTGTCGGTGTGTGTGTGTTTATGTGTTGTCGGTGTGTGTGTGTGTGTTGTCGGTGTGTGTGTGTGTGTGTGTGTGTTGTCGGTGTGTGTGTGTGTTGTCGGTGTGTGTGTGTTGTCGGTGTGTCTGTGTGTGTGTTGTCGGTTTGTGTGTGTGTGTGTTGTCGGTGTGTGTGTGTGTGTTGTCGGTGTGTGTGTGTGTTGTCGGTGTGTGTGTGTTGTGTGTGTGTGTGTTGTCGGTGTGTGTGTGTGTTGTCGGTGTGTGTGTGTGTGTGTGTGTGTTGTCGGTGTGTGTGTGTAGTCGGTGTGTGTGTGTGTGTGTTTTGTCGGTGTGTGTGTGTGTGTTGTCGATGTGTGTGAGTGTGTGTTGTCGGTGTGTGTGTGTGTGTGTTGTGTGTGTGTGTGTTGTCGGTGTGTGTGTGTGTGTGTTGTCGGTGTGTGTGTGTTGTCGGTGTGTGTGTGTGTGTGTGTTGTCGGTGTGTGTGTGTGTGTTGTCAGTGTGTGTGTGTGTGTGTGTGTGTTGTCGGTGTGTGTGTGTTGTCGGTGTGTGTGTTGTCGGTGTGTGTGTGTTGTGTGTGTGAGTGTTGT
>NC_138318.1:440000-482500 GCF_965601325.2 Salmo salar
GTGTGTGTGTTGTCGGTGTGCGCGTGTGTGTGTTGTCGGTGTGTTGTCGGTGTGTGTGTGTGTGTGTGTGTTGTCGGTGTGTGTGTGTGTGTGTGTTGTCGGTGTGTGTGTGTTGTCGGTGTTTTTGTGTGTGTGTTGTCGGTGTGTTATCGGTGTGTGTGTGTGTGTGTTGTCAGTGTGTGTGTGTGTGTGTTGTCGGTGTGTGTGTGTTTATGTGTTGTCGGTGTGTGTGTGTGTGTTGTCGGTGTGTGTGTGTGTGTGTGTGTTGTCGGTGTGTGTGTGTGTTGTCGGTGTGTGTGTTTTGTCGGTGTGTCTGTGTGTGTGTTGTCGGTTTGTGTGTGTGTGTGTTGTCGGTGTGTGTGTGTGTGTTGTCGGTGTGTGTGTGTGTTGTCGGTGTGTGTGTGTTGTGTGTGTGTGTGTTGTCGGTGTGTGTGTGTGTTGTCGGTGTGTGTGTGTGTGTGTGTGTTGTCGGTGTGTGTGTGTAGTCGGTGTGTGTGTGTGTGTGTTGTCGGTGTGTGTGTGTGTGTTGTCGATGTGTGTGAGTGTGTGTTGTCGGTGTGTGTGTGTGTGTGTTGTGTGTGTGTGTGTTGTCGGTGTGTGTGTGTGTGTGTTGTCGGTGTGTGTGTGTTGTCGGTGTGTGTGTGTGTGTGTGTGTGTTGTCGGTGTGTGTGTGTGTGTGTCGTCAGTGTGTGTGTGTGTGTGTGTGTGTTGTCGGTGTGTGTGTGTGTTGTCGGTGTGTGTGTGTGTTGTCGGTGTGTGTGTGTTGTGTGTGTGTGTGTTGTCGGTGTGTGTGTGTGTTGTCGGTGTGTGTGTGTGTGTGTGTTGTCGATGTGTGTGAGTGTGTGTTGTCGGTGTGTGTGTGTGTGTTGTGTGTGTGTGTGTTGTCGGTGTGTGTGTGTGTGTGTTGTCGGTGTGTGTGTGTGTGTGTGTTGTCGGTGTGTGTGTGTGTGTGTGTGTTTGTTGTGTGTGTGTGTGTGTTGTCGGTGTGTGTGTGCGTGTGTTGTCGGTGTGTGTGTGTGTGTTGTCGGTGTGTGTGTGTGTGTGTGTTGTCGGTGTGTGTGTGTGTGTGTTGTCGGTGTGTGTGTGTTATCGGTGTGTGTGTGTTGTCGGTGTGTGTGTGTCTGTGTGTGTGTGTTGTCGGTGTGTGTCTGTGTGTGTTGTCGGTGTGTGTGTGTGTGTTGTCGGTGTGTGTGTTGTCGGTGTGTGCGTGTGTGTGTTGTCGGTGTGTTGTCGGTGTGCGTGTGTGTTGTCGGTGTGTGTGTGTGTGTTGTCGGTGTGTGTGTGTGTGTGTTGTCGGTGTGTGTGTGTGTGTTGTGTGTGTGTGTGTTGATGGTGTGTGTGTGTGTGTGTTGTCGGTGTGTGTGTGTGTGTGTGTGTTGTCGGTGTGTGTGTGTTGTCGGTGTTTGTGTGTGTGTGTTGTCGGTGGGTTGTCGGTGTGTGTGTGTGTTGTCGGTGTGTGTGTGTGTTGTCGGTGTGTGTGTGTGTGTGTGTTGTCGGTGTGTGTGTGTTGTCGGTGTGTGTGTGTGTTGTTGGTGTGTGTGTGTGTGTTGTCGGTGTGTGTGTGTTGTCGGTGTGTGTGTGTTGTCGGTGTGTCTGTGTGTGTGTTGTCGGTTTGTGTGTGTGTGTGTGTGTTGTCGGTGTGTGTGTGTGTGTGTTGTCGGTGTGTGTGTGTGTGTGTGTTGTCGGTGTGTGTGTGTTGTGTGTGTGTGTGTTGTCGGTGTGTGTGTGTGTTGTCGGTGTGTGTGTGTGTGTGTGTGTGTGTGTGTTGTCGGTGTGTGTGTGTTGTCGGTGTGTGTGTGTGTGTGTGTTGTCGGTGTGTGTGTGTGTGTTGTCGATGTGTGTGAGTGTGTGTTGTCGGTCTGTGTGTGTTGTGTGTGTGTGTGTGTGTTGTGTGTGTGTGTGTTGTCGGTGTGTGTGTGCGTGTGTTGTCGGTGTGTGTGTGTTTGTTGTCGGTGTGTGTGTGTGTGTGTGTGTGTTGTCGGTGTGTGTGTGTGTGTTGTCGGTGTGTGTGTGTGTGTGTTGTCGGTGTGTGTGTGTTATCGGTGTGTGTGTGTTGTCGATGTGTGTGTGTGTGTGTGTGTTGTCGGTGTGTGTGTGTGTGTGTTGTCGGTGTGTGTTTGTGTGTTGTCGGTGTGTGTGTGTTGTCGGTGTGTGTGTGTGTGTTGTGTGTGTGTGTATTGATGGTGTGTGTGTGTGTGTGTTGTCGGTGTGTGTGTGTGTGTGTGTGTGTTGTCGGTGTGTGTGTGTTGTCGGTGTTTGTGTGTGTGTGTTGTCGGTGTGTTGTCGGTGTGTGTGTGTGTGTGTTGTCGGTGTGTGTGTGTGTGTGTTGTCGGTGTGTGTGTGTGTTGTCGGTGTGTGTGTTGTCGGTGTGTGCGTGTGTGTGTTGTCGGTGTGTTGTCGGTGTGTGTGTGTGTGTGTTGTCGGTGTGTGTGTGTTGTCGGTGTGTCTGTGTGTGTGTTGTCGGTTTGTGTGTGTGTGTGTTGTCGGTGTGTGTGTGTGTGTTGTCGGTGTGTGTGTGTGTTGTCGGTGTGTGTGTGTTGTGTGTGTGTGTGTTGTCGGTGTGTGTGTGTGTTGTCGGTGTGTGTGTGTGTGTGTGTGTGTGTGTGTTGTCGGTGTGTGTGTGTAGTCGGTGTGTGTGTGTGTGTGTTGTCGGTGTGTGTGTGTGTGTTGTCGATGTGTGTGAGTGTGTGTTGTCGGTGTGTGTGTGTGTGTGTTGTCGGTGGGTTGTCGGTGTGTGTGTGTGTTGTCGGTGTGTGTGTGTGTTGTCGGTGTGTGTGTGTGTGTTGTCGGTGTGTGTGTGTTGTCGGTGTGTGTGTGTGTTGTTGGTGTGTGTGTGTGTGTTGTCGGTGTGTGTGTGTTGTCGGTGTGTGTGTGTTGTCGGTGTGTCTGTGTGTGTGTTGTCGGTTTGTGTGTGTGTGTGTGTGTTGTCGGTGTGTGTGTGTGTGTGTTGTCGGTGTGTGTGTGTGTGTGTGTGTGTGTGTGTGTTGTCGGTGTGTGTGTGTTGTCGGTGTGTGTGTGTGTGTGTGTTGTCGGTGTGTGTGTGTGTGTTGTCGATGTGTGTGAGTGTGTGTTGTCGGTCTGTGTGTGTTGTGTGTGTGTGTGTGTGTTGTGTGTGTGTGTGTTGTCGGTGTGTGTGTGCGTGTGTTGTCGGTGTGTGTGTGTTTGTTGTCGGTGTGTGTGTGTGTGTGTGTGTGTTGTCGGTGTGTGTGTGTGTGTTGTCGGTGTGTGTGTGTGTGTGTTGTCGGTGTGTGTGTGTTATCGGTGTGTGTGTGTTGTCGATGTGTGTGTGTGTGTGTGTGTTGTCGGTGTGTGTGTGTGTGTGTTGTCGGTGTGTGTTTGTGTGTTGTCGGTGTGTGTGTGTTGTCGGTGTGTGTGTGTGTGTTGTGTGTGTGTGTATTGATGGTGTGTGTGTGTGTGTGTGTTGTCGGTGTGTGTGTGTGTGTGTGTGTGTTGTCGGTGTGTGTGTGTTGTCGGTGTTTGTGTGTGTGTTGTCGGTGTGTTGTCGGTGTGTGTGTGTGTGTGTTGTCGGTGTGTGTGTGTGTGTGTTGTCGGTGTGTGTGTGTGTTGTCGGTGTGTGTGTTGTCGGTGTGTGCGTGTGTGTGTTGTCGGTGTGTTGTCGGTGTGTGTGTGTGTGTGTTGTCGGTGTGTGTGTGTTGTCGGTGTGTCTGTGTGTGTGTTGTCGGTTTGTGTGTGTGTGTGTTGTCGGTGTGTGTGTGTGTGTTGTCGGTGTGTGTGTGTGTTGTCGGTGTGTGTGTGTTGTGTGTGTGTGTGTTGTCGGTGTGTGTGTGTGTGTTGTCGGTGTGTGTGTGTGTGTTGTCGGTGTGTGTGTGTAGTCGGTGTGTGTGTGTGTGTGTTGTCGGTGTGTGTGTGTGTGTTGTCGATGTGTGTGAGTGTGTGTTGTCGGTGTGTGTGTGTGTGTGTTGTGTGTGTGTGTGTTGTCGGTGTGTGTGTGTGTGTTGTCGGTGTGTGTGTGTTGTCGGTGTGTGTGTGTGTGTGTGTTGTCGGTGTGTGCGTGTGTGTTGTCAGTGTGTGTGTGTGTGTGTGTGTGTTGTCGGTGTGTGTGTGTGTGTTGTCGGTGTGTGTGTGCGTGTGTTGTCGGTGTGTGTGTGTTTGTTGTCGGTGTGTGTGTGTGTGTGTGTGTGTTGTCGGTGTGTGTGTGTGTGTTGTCGGTGTGTGTGTGTGTGTGTTGTCGGTGTGTGTGTGTTATCGGTGTGTGTGTGTTGTCGATGTGTGTGTGTGTGTGTGTGTGTGTTGTCGGTGTGTGTGTGTGTGTGTGTTGTCAGTGTGTGTGTGTGTGTTGTCGGTGTGTGTGTTGTCGGTGTGTGCGTGTGTGTGTTGTCGGTGTGTTGTCGGTGTGTGTGTGTTGTCGGTGTGTGTTTGTGTGTTGTCGGTGTGTGTGTGTTGTCGGTGTGTGTGTGTGTGTTGTGTGTGTGTGTATTGATGGTGTGTGTGTGTGTGTGTTGTCGGTGTGTGTGTGTGTGTGTGTGTTGTCGGTGTGTGTGTGTTGTCGGTGTTTGTGTGTGTGTGTTGTCGGTGTGTTGTCGGTGTGTGTGTGTGTGTGTTGTCGGTGTGTGTGTGTGTGTTGTCGGTGTGTGTGTGTGTTGTCGGTGTGTGTGTTGTCGGTGTGTGCGTGTGTGTGTTGTCGGTGTGTTGTCGGTGTGTGTGTGTGTGTGTTGTCGGTGTGTGTGTGTGTGTGTGTTGTCGGTGTGTGTGTGTTGTCGGTGTTTGTGTGTGTGTGTTGTCGGTGTGTTGTCGGTGTGTGTGTGTGTGTGTTGTCAGTGTGTGTGTGTGTGTGTTGTCGGTGTGTGTGTGTTTATGTGTTGTCGGTGTGTGTGTGTGTGTTGTCGGTGTGTGTGTGTGTGTGTGTGTGTTGTCGGTGTGTGTGTGTGTTGTCGGTGTGTGTGTGTTGTCGGTGTGTCTGTGTGTGTGTTGTCGGTTTGTGTGTGTGTGTGTTGTCGGTGTGTGTGTGTGTGTTGTCGGTGTGTGTGTGTGTTGTCGGTGTGTGTGTGTTGTGTGTGTGTGTGTTGTCGGTGTGTGTGTGTGTTGTCGGTGTGTGTGTGTGTGTGTGTGTGTTGTCGGTGTGTGTGTGTAGTCGGTGTGTGTGTGTGTGTGTGTTGTCGGTGTGTGTGTGTGTGTTGTCGATGTGTGTGAGTGTGTGTTGTCGGTGTGTGTGTGTGTGTGTTGTGTGTGTGTGTGTTGTCGGTGTGTGTGTGTGTGTGTTGTCGGTGTGTGTGTGTTGTCGGTGTGTGTGTGTGTGTGTGTTGTCGGTGTGTGTGTGTGTGTTGTCAGTGTGTGTGTGTGTGTGTGTGTGTTGTCGGTGTGTGTGTGTTGTCGGTGTGTGTGTGTGTTGTCGGTGTGTGTGTGTTGTGTGTGTGAGTGTTGTCGGTGTGTGTGTGTGTTGTCGGTGTGTGTGTGTGTGTGTGTGTGTGTGTTGTCGGTGTGTGTGTGTGTGTGTTGTCGGTGTGTGTGTGTGTGTGTGTTGTCGGTGTGTGTGTGTGTGTGTGTGTTGTCGGTGTGTTTGTGTGTGTGTGTGTTTGTTGTGTGTGTGTGTGTTGTCGGTGTGTGTGTGCGTGTGTTGTCGGTGTGTGGGTGTGTGTTGTTGGTGTGTGTGTGTGTGTGTTGTCGGTGTGTGTGTGTGTGTGTTGTCGGTGTGTGTGTGTTATCGGTGTGTGTGTGTTGTCGGTGTGTGTGTGTCTGTGTGTGTGTGTTGTCGGTGTGTGTCTGTGTGTGTTGTCGGTGTGTGTGTGTGTTGTCGGTGTGTGTGTTGTCGGTGTGTGCGTGTGTGTGTTGTCGGTGTGTTGTCGGTGTGTGTGTGTGTTGTCGGTGTGTGTGTGTGTGTTGTCGGTGTGTGTGTGTGTGTGTTGTCGGTGTGTGTGTGTGTGTTGTGTGTGTGTGTGTTGATGGTGTGTGTGTGTGTGTGTGTTGTCGGTGTGTGTGTGTGTGTGTGTTGTCGGTGTGTGTGTGTTGTCGGTGTTTGTGTGTGTGTGTTGTCGGTGGGTTGTCGGTGTGTGTGTGTGTTGTCGGTGTGTGTGTGTGTGTGTGTGTGTTGTCGGTGTGTGTGTGTGTGTGTTGTCGGTGTGTGTGTGTTGTCGGTGTGTGTGTGTGTTGTTGGTGTGTGTGTGTGTGTTGTCGGTGTGTGTGTGTTGTCGGTGTGTGTGTGTTGTCGGTGTGTCTGTGTGTGTGTTGTCGGTTTGTGTGTGTGTGTGTGTGTTGTCGGTTTGTGTGTGTGTGTGTGTGTTGTCGGTGTGTGTGTGTGTGTGTGTTGTCGGTGTGTGTGTGTTGTGTGTGTGTGTGTTGTCGGTGTGTGTGTGTGTTGTCTGTGTGTGTGTGTGTGTGTGTGTGTGTGTGTGTGTTGTCGGTGTGTGTGTGTTGTCGGTGTGTGTGTGTGTGTGTGTTGTCGGTGTGTGTGTGTGTGTTGTCGATGTGTGTGAGTGTGTGTTGTCGGTCTGTGTGTGTGTGTTGTGTGTGTGTGTGTTGTCGGTCTGTGTGTGTGTGTGTTGTCGGTGTGTGTGTGTGTGTTGTCGGTGTGTGTGTGTGTGTGTGTGTGTTGTTGGTGTGTGTGTGTGTGTGTTGTGTGTGTGTGTGTGTGTGTGTTGTCGGTGTGTGTGTGCGTGTGTTGTCGGTGTGTGTGTGTTTGTTGTCGGTGTGTGTGTGTGTGTGTGTGTTGTCGGTGTGTGTGTGTGTGTTGTCGATGTGTGTGTGTGTGTGTGTGTTGTCGGTGTGTGTGTGTGTGTGTTGTCGGTGTGTGTTTGTGTGTTGTCGGTGTGTGTGTGTTGTCGGTGTGTGTGTGTGTGTTGTGTGTGTGTGTATTGATGGTGTGTGTGTGTGTGTGTTGTCGGTGTGTGTGTGTGTGTGTGTGTGTGTGTTGTCGGTGTGTGTGTGTTGTCGGTGTTTGTGTGTGTGTGTTGTCGGTGTGTTGTCGGTGTGTGTGTGTGTGTGTTGTCGGTGTGTGTGTGTGTGTGTTGTCGGTGTGTGTGTGTGTTGTCGGTGTGTGTGTTGTCGGTGTGTGCGTGTGTGTGTTGTCGGTGTGTTGTCGGTGTGTGTGTGTGTGTTGTCGGTGTGTGTGTGTGTGTGTGTGTTGTCGGTGTGTGTGTGTTGTCGGTGTTTGTGTGTGTGTGTTGTCGGTGTGTTGTCGGTGTGTGTGTGTGTGTGTTGTCAGTGTGTGTGTGTTGTCGGTGTGTGTGTGTTTATGTGTTGTCGGTGTGTGTGTGTGTGTTGTCGGTGTGTGTGTGTGTGTGTGTGTTGTCGGTGTGTGTGTGTGTTGTCGGTGTGTGTGTGTTGTCAGTGTGTCTGTGTGTGTGTTGTCGGTTTGTGTGTGTGTGTTGTCGGTGTGTGTGTGTGTGTTGTCGGTGTGTGTGTGTGTTGTCGGTGTGTGTGTGTGTGTGTGTGTGTTGTCGGTGTGTGTGTGTGTTGTCGGTGTGTGTGTGTTATCGGTGTGTGTGTGTGTGTGTGTTGTCGGTGTGTGTGTGTGTTGTCTGTGTGTGTGTGTGTGTTGTCGTTGTTTATGTGTTGTCGGTGTGTGTGTGTTTCTGTTGTCGGTGTGTGTGTGTGTGTGTGTTGTCGGTGTGTGTGTGTGTGTGTTGTCGGTGTGTGTGTGTGTGTGTTGTCGGTGTGTGTGTGTGTGTGTGTTGTCGGTGTGTGTGTGTTGTCGGTGTTTGTGTGTGTGTGTTGTCGGTGTGTTGTCGGTGTGTGTGTGTGTTGTCAGTGTGTGTGTGTGTGTGTTGTCGGTGTGTGTGTGTTTATGTGTTGTCGGTGTGTGTGTGTGTGTGTTGTCGGTGTGTGTGTGTGTGTGTTGTCGGTGTGTGTGTGTGTGTGTTGTGTGTGTGTGTGTTGATGGTGTGTGTGTATGTGTGTTGTCGGTGTGTGTGTGTGTGTGTTGTCGGTGTGTGTGTGTTGTCGGTGTTTGTGTGTGTGTTGTCGGTGTGTGTGTGTGTGTGTTGTCGGTGTGTGTGTGTGTGTGTTGTCGGTGTGTGTGTGTTGTCGGTGTGTATGTGTGTGTGTGTTGTTGGTGTGTGTGTGTGTGTGTTGTCGGTGTGTGTGTGTGTGTTGTCAGTGTGTGTGTGTGTGTGTTGTCGGTGTGTGTGTGTGTGTGTGTGTGTTTCCGGTGTGTGTGTGTGTGTTGTCGGTGTGTGTGTGTGTGTGTTGTCGGTGTGTGTGTGTGTTTGTGTTGTCGGTGTGTGTGTGTGTGTGTGTGTGTGTGTTGTCGGTGTGTGTGTGTGTGTTGTCGGTGTGTGTGTGTTGTCGGTGTGTGTGGGTGTGTTGTCGGTGTGTGTGTGTGTTGTCGGTGTGTGTGTGTGTGTTGTTGGTGTGTGTGTGTGTGTTGTCGGTGTGTGTGGGTGTGTTGTCGGTGTGTGTGTGTGTTGTCGGTGTGTGTGTGTGTGTGTTGTCAGTGTGTGTGTGTGTGTGTGTTGTCGGTGTGTGTGTGTTTATGTGTTGTCAGTGTGTGTGTGTGTTGTCGGTGTGTGTGTGTGTGTGTTGTCGGTGTGTGTGTGTGTGTTGTCGGTGTGTGTGTGTGTGTTGTCGGTGTGTGTGTGTGTGTGTGTTGTCGGTGTGTGTGTGTGTGTGTTGTCAGTGTGTGTGTGTGTGTTGTCGGTGTGTGTGTGTGTGTTGTGTGTGTGTGTGTTGTCGGTGTGTGTGTGTGTTGTCGGTGTGTGTGTGTGTGTGTTGTCGGTGTGTGTGTGTGTGTGTGTGTGTGTTGTCGGTGTGTGTGTGTGTTGTGTGTGTGTGTGTGTGTGTGTGTGTGTGTTGTCGGTGTGTGTGTGTTGTGTGTGTGTGTGTTGTCGGTGTGTGTGTGTGTGTTGTCGGTGTGTGTATTGTCGGTGTGTGTGTGTGTGTTGTCGGTGTGTGTGTGTTGTCGGTGTGTGTGTGTGTGTGTGTGTGTTGTCGGTGTGTGTGTGTGTTGTCGGTGTGTGTGTGTTGTCGGTGTGTCTGTGTGTGTGTTGTCGGTTTGTGTGTGTGTGTGTGTGTTGTCGGTGTGTGTGTGTGTGTTGTCGGTGTGTGTGTGTGTTGTCGGTGTGTGTGTGTTGTGTGTGTGTGTGTTGTCGGTGTGTGTGTGTGTTGTCGGTGTGTGTGTGTGTGTGTGTGTGTTGTCGGTGTGTGTGTGTGTGTGTGTTGTCGGTGTGTGTGTGTTATCGGTGTGTGTGTGTGTGTGTGTTGTCGGTGTGTGTGTGTGTGTGTGTGTGTTGTCGGTGTGTGTGTGTTATCGGTGTGTGTGTGTGTTGTCGGTGTGTGTGTGTGTGTGTGTGTTGTCGGTGTGTGTGTGTGTGTGTTGTCGGTGTGTGTGTGTGTTGTCGGTGTGTGTGTGTGTGTGTTGTGTGTGTGTGTGTTGATGGTGTGTGTGTATGTGTGTTGTCGGTGTGTGTGTGTGTGTGTTGTCGGTGTGTGTGTGTTGTCGGTGTTTGTGTGTGTGTTGTCGGTGTGTGTGTGTGTGTGTTGTCGGTGTGTGTGTGTGTGTGTTGTCGGTGTGTGTGTGTTGTCGGTGTGTATGTGTGTGTGTGTTGTTGGTGTGTGTGTGTGTGTGTTGTCGGTGTGTGTGTGTGTGTTGTCAGTGTGTGTGTGTGTGTGTTGTCGGTGTGTGTGTGTGTGTGTGTGTGTGTGTTTCCGGTGTGTGTGTGTGTGTTGTCGGTGTGTGTGTGTGTGTGTTGTCGGTGTGTGTGTGTGTTTGTGTTGTCGGTGTGTGTGTGTGTGTGTGTGTGTGTGTTGTCGGTGTGTGTGTGTGTGTTGTCGGTGTGTGTGTGTTGTCGGTGTGTGTGGGTGTGTTGTCGGTGTGTGTGTGTGTTGTCGGTGTGTGTGTGTGTGTTGTTGGTGTGTGTGTGTGTGTTGTCGGTGTGTGTGGGTGTGTTGTCGGTGTGTGTGTGTGTTGTCGGTGTGTGTGTGTGTTGTCAGTGTGTGTGTGTGTGTGTGTTGTCGGTGTGTGTGTGTTTATGTGTTGTCAGTGTGTGTGTGTGTTGTCGGTGTGTGTGTGTGTGTGTTGTCGGTGTGTGTGTGTGTGTTGTCGGTGTGTGTGTGTGTGTTGTCGGTGTGTGTGTGTGTGTGTGTTGTCGGTGTGTGTGTGTGTGTGTTGTCAGTGTGTGTGTGTGTGTTGTCGGTGTGTGTGTGTGTGTTGTGTGTGTGTGTGTTGTCGGTGTGTGTGTGTGTTGTCGGTGTGTGTGTGTGTGTGTTGTCGGTGTGTGTGTGTGTGTGTGTGTGTGTTGTCGGTGTGTGTGTGTGTTGTGTGTGTGTGTGTGTGTGTGTGTGTGTTGTCGGTGTGTGTGTGTTGTGTGTGTGTGTGTTGTCGGTGTGTGTGTGTGTGTTGTCGGTGTGTGTATTGTCGGTGTGTGTGTGTGTGTTGTCGGTGTGTGTGTGTTGTCGGTGTGTGTGTGTGTGTGTGTGTGTTGTCGGTGTGTGTGTGTGTTGTCGGTGTGTGTGTGTTGTCGGTGTGTCTGTGTGTGTGTTGTCGGTTTGTGTGTGTGTGTGTGTGTTGTCGGTGTGTGTGTGTGTGTTGTCGGTGTGTGTGTGTGTTGTCGGTGTGTGTGTGTTGTGTGTGTGTGTGTTGTCGGTGTGTGTGTGTGTTGTCGGTGTGTGTGTGTGTGTGTGTGTGTTGTCGGTGTGTGTGTGTGTGTGTGTTGTCGGTGTGTGTGTGTTATCGGTGTGTGTGTGTGTGTGTGTTGTCGGTGTGTGTGTGTGTGTGTGTGTGTTGTCGGTGTGTGTGTGTGTTGTCTGTGTGTGTGTGTGTGTTGTCGTTGTTTATGTGTTGTCGGTGTGTGTGTGTTTCTGTTGTCGGTGTGTGTGTGTGTGTTGTCGGTGTGTGTGTGTGTGTGTTGTCGGTGTGTGTGTGTGTGTGTTGTCGGTGTGTGTGTGTGTGTGTGTTGTCGGTGTGTGTGTGTTGTCGGTGTTTGTGTGTGTGTGTTGTCGGTGTGTTGTCGGTGTGTGTGTGTGTGTGTTGTCAGTGTGTGTGTGTGTGTGTTGTCGGTGTGTGTGTGTTTATGTGTTGTCGGTGTGTGTGTGTGTGTGTTGTCGGTGTGTGTGTGTGTGTGTTGTCGGTGTGTGTGTGTGTTGTCGGTGTGTGTGTTGTCGGTGTGTGCGTGTGTGTGTTTTCGGTGTGTTGTCGGTGTGTGTGTGTGTGTGTTGTCGGTGTGTGTGTGTGTGTGTGTTGTCGGTGTGTGTGTGTGTGTTGTCGGTGTGTGTGTGTGTGTGTTGTGTGTGTGTGTGTTGATGGTGTGTGTGTATGTGTGTTGTCGGTGTGTGTGTGTGTGTGTGTGTTGTCGGTGTGTGTGTGTTGTCGGTGTTTGTGTGTGTGTTGTCGGTGTGTGTGTGTGTGTTGTCGGTGTGTGTGTGTGTGTGTTGTCGGTGTGTGTGTGTGTGTGTTGTCGGTGTGTGTGTGTGTGTGTGTGTGTGTTGTCGGTGTGTGTGTGTTGTCGGTTTGTGTGTGTGTGTTGTCGGTGTGTGTGTGTGTGTTGTCGGTGTGTGTGTGTGTGTGTTGTCAGTGTGTGTGTGTTGTCGGTGTGTGTGAGTTTATGTGTTGTCGTTGTGTGTGTGTGTGTGTTGTCGGTGTGTGTGTGTGTGTGTTGTCGGTGTGTGTGTGTGTTGTCAGTGTGTGTGTGTTGTGTGTGTGTGTGTTGTCGGTGTGTGTGTGTGTTGTCGGTGTGTGTGTGTGTGTGTTGTCGGTGTGTGTGTGTTATCGGTGTGTGTGTGTGTTGTCGGTGTGTGTGTGTGTGTGTGTTGTCGGTGTGTGTGTGTGTGTGTTGTCGGTGTGTGTGTGTGTTGTCGGTGTGTGTGTGTGTTGTGTGTGTGTGTGTTGATGGTGTGTGTGTATGTGTGTTGTCGGTGTGTGTGTGTGTGTGTGTGTGTTGTCGGTGTGTGTGTGTTGTCGGTGTTTGTGTGTGTGTTGTCGGTGTGTGTGTGTGTGTTGTCGGTGTGTGTGTGTGTGTGTTGTCGGTGCGTGTGTGTTGTCGGTGTGTATGTGTGTGTGTGTTGTTGGTGTGTGTGTGTGTGTGTTGTCGGTGTGTGTGTGTGTGTTGTCAGTGTGTGTGTGTGTGTGTTGTCGGTGTGTGTGTGTGTGTGTGTGTGTGTGTGTGTGTGTGTGTTTCCGGTGTGTGTGTGTGTGTTGTCGGTGTGTGTGTGTGTGTGTTGTCGGTGTGTGTGTGTGTTTGTGTTGTCGGTGTGTGTGTGTGTGTGTGTGTGTGTTGTCGGTGTGTGTGTGTGTGTTGTCGGTGTGTGTGTGTTGTCGGTGTGTGTGGGTGTGTTGTCGGTGTGTGTGTGTGTTGTCGGTGTGTGTGTGTGTGTTGTTGGTGTGTGTGTGTGTGTTGTCGGTGTGTGTGGGTGTGTTGTCGGTGTGTGTGTGTGTTGTCGGTGTGTGTGTGTGTGTGTGTGTGTGTTGTCGGTGTGTGTGTGTTTATGTGTTGTCAGTGTGTGTGTGTGTGTGTTGTCGGTGTGTGTGTGTGTGTGTTGTCGGTGTGTGTGTGTGTGTTGTCGGTGTGTGTGTGTGTGTTGTCGGTGTGTGTGTGTGTGTGTGTTGTCGGTGTGTGTGTGTGTGTGTTGTCAGTGTGTGTGTGTGTGTGTTGTCGGTGTGTGTGTGTGTGTTGTGTGTGTGTGTGTTGTCGGTGTGTGTGTGTGTGTGTTGTCGGTGTGTGTGTGTGTGTGTTGTCGGTGTGTGTGTGTGTGTGTGTGTGTGTTGTCGGTGTGTGTGTGTGTTGTGTGTGTGTGTGTGTGTGTGTGTGTGTTGTCGGTGTGTGTGTGTTGTGTGTGTGTGTGTTGTCGGTGTGTGTATTGTCGGTGTGTGTGTGTGTGTTGTCGGTGTGTGTGTGTTGTCGGTGTGTGTGTGTGTGTGTGTGTTGTCGGTGTGTGTGTGTGTTGTCGGTGTGTGTGTGTTGTCGGTGTGTCTGTGTGTGTGTTGTCGGTGTGTGTGTGTGTGTGTTGTCGGTGTGTGTGTGTTATCGGTGTGTGTGTGTGTTGTCGGTGTGTGTGTGTGTGTGTGTTGTCGGTGTGTGTGTGTGTGTGTTGTAGGTGTGTGTGTGTGTTGTCGGTGTGTGTGTTGTCGGTGTGTGCGTGTGTGTGTTGTCGGTGTGTTGTCGGTGTGTGTGTGTGTGTGTTGTCGGTGTGTGTGTGTGTGTGTGTTGTCGGTGTGTGTGTGTGTGTGTTGTCGGTGTGTGTGTGTGTGTGTGTGTTGTCGGTGTGTGTGTGTTGTCGGTGTGTGTGTGTGTGTTGTCGGTGTGTGTGTGTGTTGTCGGTGTGTGTGTGTTGTGTGTGTGTGTGTTGTCGGTGTGTGTGTGTGTTGTCGGTGTGTGTGTGTGTGTGTTGTCGGTGTGTGTGTGTGTGTTGTCGGTGTGTGTGTGTGTGTGTTGTCGGTGTGTGTGTGTTATCGGTGTGTGTGTGTGTTGTCGGTGTGTGTGTGTGTGTGTGTTGTCGGTGTGTGTGTGTGTGTGTTGTAGGTGTGTGTGTGTGTTGTCGGTGTGTGTGTTGTCGGTGTGTGCGTGTGTGTGTTGTCGGTGTGTTGTCGGTGTGTGTGTGTGTGTGTTGTCGGTGTGTGTGTGTGTGTGTTGTCGGTGTGTGTGTGTGTTGTCAGTGTGTGTGTGTGTGTGTGTTGTCGGTGTGTGTGTGTGTGTTGTTGGTGTGTGTGTGTGTGTTGTCGGTGTGTGTGGGTGTGTTGTCGGTGTGTGTGTGTGTTGTCGGTGTGTGTGTGTGTGTGTGTTGTCGGTGTGTGTGTGTGTGTTGTCAGTGTGTGTGTGTGTGTGTTGTCGGTGTGTGTGTGTGTGTTGTGTGTGTGTGTGTTGTCGGGGTGTGTGTGTGTGTGTGTGTTGTCGGTGTGTGTGTGTGTGTTGTGTGTGTTTGTGTATGTGTTTGTTGTCGGTGTGTGTGTGTTGTGTGTGTGTGTGTTGTCGGTGTGTGTGTGTGTTGTCAGTGTGTGTGTGTGTGTGTGTTGTCGGTGTGTGTGTGTGTGTTGTTGGTGTGTGTGTGTGTGTTGTCGGTGTTGTGGGTGTGTTGTCGGTGTGTGTGTGTGTTGTCGGTGTGTGTGTGTGTGTGTGTTGTCGGTGTGTGTGTGTGTGTTGTCAGTGTGTGTGTGTGTGTGTTGTCGGTGTGTGTGTGTGTGTTGTGTGTGTGTGTGTTGTCGGTGTGTGTGTGTGTGTGTGTGTGTTGTCGGTGTGTGTGTGTGTGTTGTGTGTGTTTGTGTATGTGTTTGTTGTCGGTGTGTGTGTGTTGTGTGTGTGTGTGTTGTCGGTGTGTGTGTGTGTGTTGTCGGTGTGTGTGTTGTCGGTGTGTGTGTGTGTGTGTGTGTGTGTTGTCGGTGTGTGTGTGTGTTGTCTGTGTGTGTGTGTGTGTTGTCGGTGTTTATGTGTTGTCGGTGTGTGTGTGTTTCTGTTGTCGGTGTGTGTGTGTGTGTGTTGTCGGTGTGTGTGTGTGTGTGTTGTCGGTGTGTGTGTGTGTGTGTTGTCGGTGTGTGTGTGTGTGTGTGTTGTCGGTGTGTGTGTGTTGTCGGTGTTTGTGTGTGTGTGTTGTCGGTGTGTTGTCGGTGTGTGTGTGTGTGTGTTGTCAGTGTGTGTGGGTGTGTTGTCGGTGTGTGTGTGTGTTGTCGGTGTGTGTGTGTGTGTGTGTTGTCGGTGTGTGTGTGTGTGTTGTCAGTGTGTGTGTGTGTGTGTTGTCGGTGTGTGTGTGTGTGTTGTGTGTGTGTGTGTTGTCGGTGTGTGTGTGTGTGTGTGTGTGTTGTCGGTGTGTGTGTGTGTGTTGTGTGTGTTTGTGTATGTGTTTGTTGTCGGTGTGTGTGTGTTGTGTGTGTGTGTGTTGTCGGTGTGTGTGTGTGTGTTGTCGGTGTGTGTGTTGTCGGTGTGTGTGTGTGTGTGTGTGTGTGTTGTCGGTGTGTGTGTGTGTTGTCTGTGTGTGTGTGTGTGTTGTCGGTGTTTATGTGTTGTCGGTGTGTGTGTGTTTCTGTTGTCGGTGTGTGTGTGTGTGTGTTGTCGGTGTGTGTGTGTGTGTGTTGTCCGTGTGTGTGTGTGTGTGTTGTCGGTGTGTGTGTGTGTGTGTGTTGTCGGTTGTCGGTGTGTGTGTGTGTGTGTGTGTTGTGTGTGTGTGTGTTGTCGGTGTGTGTGTGTGTGTGTTGTCGGTGTGTGTGTGTTGTCTGTGTGTGTGTGTGTGTGTGTGTTGTCGGTGTGTGTGTGTGTGTGTTGTCAGTGTGTGTGTGTGTGTGTGTGTGTGTTGTCGGTGTGTGTGTGTGTGTGTTGTCGGTGTGTGTGTGTGTTGTCGGTGTGTGTGTGTGTGTGTGTGTTGTCGGTGTGTGTGTGTAGTCGGTGCGTGTGTGTGTGTGTTGTCGGTGTGTGTGTGTGTGTGTGTTGTCGATGTGTGTGAGTGTGTGTTGTCGGTGTGTGTGTGTGTGTTGTGTGTGTGTGTGTTGTCGGTGTGTGTGTGTGTGTGTTGTCGGTGTGTGTGTGTGTGTTGTCGGTGTGTGTGTGTGTGTGTGTGTGTTGTCGGTGTGTGTGTGTGTTGTGTGTGTGTGTGTTGTCGGTGTGTGTGTGCGTGTATTGTCGGTGTGTGTGTGTGTGTTGTCGGTGTGTGTGTGTGTGTGTTGTCGGTGTGTGTGTGTGTGTGTGTTGTCGGTGTGTGTGTGTTATCGGTGTGTGTGTGTTGTCGGTGTGTGTGTGTCTGTGTGTGTGTGTGTGTTGTCGGTGTGTGTGTGTGTGTGTTGTCGGTGTGTGTGTGTGTGTTGTCGGTGTGTGTGTTGTCGGTGTGTGCGTGTGTGTGTTGTCGGTGTGTTGTCGATGTGTGTGTGTATGTGTTGTCGGTGTGTGTGTGTGTGTTGTCGGTGTGTGTGTGTGTGTGTTGTCGGTGTGTGTGTGTGTGTTGTGTGTGTGTGTGTTGATGGTGTGTGTGTGTGTGTTGTCGGTGTGTGTGTGTGTGTGTGTTGTCGGTGTGTGTGTGTTGTCGGTGTGTGTGTGTGTGTGTTGTTGGTGTGTGTGTGTGTGTTGTCGGTGGGTTGTCGGTGTGTGTGTGTGTGTGTTGTCGGTGTGTGTGTGTGTGTGTGTGTTGTCGGTGTGTGTGTGTGTGTGTGTTGTCGGTGTGTGTGTGTTGTCGGTGTGTGTGTGTGTGTGTTGTTGGTGTGTGTGTGTGTGTGTGTGTTGTCGGTGGGTTGTCGGTGTGTGTGTGTGTGTGTTGTCGGTGTGTGTGTGTGTGTGTTGTCGGTGTGTGTGTGTGTGTGTTGTCGGTGTGTGTGTGTGTGTGTGTTGTCGGTGTGTGTGTGTTGTCGGTGTTTGTGTGTGTGTGTTGTCGGTGTGTTGTCGGTGTGTGTGTGTGTGTGTGTGTTGTCAGTGTGTGTTTGTGTGTTGTCGGTGTGTGTGTGTTTATGTGTTGTCGGTGTGTGTGTGTGTGTGTTGTCGGTGTGTGTGTGTGTGTTTGTGTTGTCGGTGTGTGTGTGTGTTGTCGGTGTGTGTGTGTTGTCAGTGTGTCTGTGTGTGTGTTGTCGGTTTGTGTGTGTGTGTGTGTTGTCGGTGTGTGTGTGTGTGTTGTCGGTGTGTGTGTGTGTTGTCGGTGTGTGTGTGTTGTGTGTGTGTGTGTTGTCGGTGTGTGTGTGTGTTGTCGGTGTGTGTGTGTGTGTGTTGTCGGTGTGTGTGTGTAGTCGGTGTGTGTGTGTGTGTGTGTTGTCGGTGTGTGTGTGTGTGTTGTCGATGTGTGTGAGTGTGTGTTGTCGGTGTGTGTGTGTGTGTGTGTGTTGTGTGTGTGTGTGTTGTCGGTGTGTGTGTGTGTGTGTTGTCGGTGTGTGTGTGTTGTCTGTGTGTGTGTGTGTGTGTGTGTTGTCGGTGTGTGTGTGTGTGTGTTGTCAGTGTGTGTGTGTGTGTGTGTGTGTGTTGTCGGTGTGTGTGTGTGTGTGTTGTCGGTGTGTGTGTGTGTTGTCGGTGTGTGTGTGTGTGTGTGTGTTGTCGGTGTGTGTGTGTAGTCGGTGCGTGTGTGTGTGTGTTGTCGGTGTGTGTGTGTGTGTGTGTTGTCGATGTGTGTGAGTGTGTGTTGTCGGTGTGTGTGTGTGTGTTGTGTGTGTGTGTGTTGTCGGTGTGTGTGTGTGTGTGTTGTCGGTGTGTGTGTGTGTGTTGTCGGTGTGTGTGTGTGTGTGTGTGTGTTGTCGGTGTGTGTGTGTGTTGTGTGTGTGTGTGTTGTCGGTGTGTGTGTGCGTGTATTGTCGGTGTGTGTGTGTGTGTTGTCGGTGTGTGTGTGTGTGTGTTGTCGGTGTGTGTGTGTGTGTGTGTTGTCGGTGTGTGTGTGTTATCGGTGTGTGTGTGTTGTCGGTGTGTGTGTGTCTGTGTGTGTGTGTGTGTTGTCGGTGTGTGTGTGTGTGTGTTGTCGGTGTGTGTGTGTGTGTTGTCGGTGTGTGTGTTGTCGGTGTGTGCGTGTGTGTGTTGTCGGTGTGTTGTCGATGTGTGTGTGTATGTGTTGTCGGTGTGTGTGTGTGTGTTGTCGGGGTGTGTGTGTGTGTGTTGTCGGTGTGTGTGTGTGTGTTGTGTGTGTGTGTGTTGATGGTGTGTGTGTGTGTGTTGTCGGTGTGTGTGTGTGTGTGTGTTGTCGGTGTGTGTGTGTTGTCGGTGTGTGTGTGTGTGTGTTGTTGGTGTGTGTGTGTGTGTTGTCGGTGGGTTGTCGGTGTGTGTGTGTGTGTGTTGTCGGTGTGTGTGTGTGTGTGTGTGTTGTCGGTGTGTGTGTGTGTGTGTGTTGTCGGTGTGTGTGTGTTGTCGGTGTGTGTGTGTGTGTGTTGTTGGTGTGTGTGTGTGTGTGTGTGTTGTCGGTGGGTTGTCGGTGTGTGTGTGTGTGTGTTGTCGGTGTGTGTGTGTGTGTGTGTGTTGTCGGTGTGTGTGTGTGTGTGTGTTGTCGGTGTGTGTGTGTTGTCGGTGTGTGTGTGTGTGTGTTGTTGGTGTGTGTGTGTGTGTTGTCGGTGTGTGTGTGTGTTGTCAGTGTGTGTGTGTGTGTGTTGTCGGTGTGTGTGTGTGTGTGTGTGTGTGTGTGTTGCCGGTGTGTGTGTGTGTGTGTGTTGTCGGTGTGTGTGTGTGTGTGTTGTCGGTGTGTGTGTGTGTGTGTTGTCGGTGTGTTTGTGTGTGTGTGTTGTCGGTGTGTGTGAGTGTGTGTTGTCGGTGTGTGTGTGTGTGTTGTGTGTGTGTGTGTTGTCGGTGTGTGTGTGTGTGTGTGTTGTCGGTGTGTTTGTGTGTGTGTGTTGTCGGTGTGTGTGAGTGTGTGTTGTCGGTGTGTGTGTGTGTGTGTTGTGTGTGTGTGTGTTGTCGGTGTGTGTGTGTGTGTTGTCGGTGTGTGTGTGTGTGTGTGTTGTCGGTGTGTGTGTGTGTGTGTGTTGTCGGTGTGTGTGTGTGTGTGTTGTCGGTGTGTGTGTGTGTGTTGTGTGTGTGTGTGTGTGTGTGTGTGTTGTCGGTGTGTGTGTGTGTGTTGTGTGTGTGTGTGTTGTCGTTGTGTGTGTGTGTGTTGTCGGTGTGTGTGTGTGTGTTGTCAGTGTGTGTGTGTGTTGCTGGTGTTTGTGTGTGTGTGTGTTGTCGGTGTGTGTGTGTGTCTGTTGTCGGTGTGTGTGTGTGTGTGTGTGTTGTCGGTGTGTGTGTGTGTGTTGTCGGTGTGTGTGTGTGTGTTGTCGGTGTGTGTGTGTGTGTGTGTTGTCGGTGTGTTTGTGTGTGTGTTGTCGGTGTGTTTGTATGTGTGTGTTGTCTTTGTGTGTGAGTGTGTGCTGTCGGTGTGTGTGTGTGTTGTGTGTGTGTGTGTTGTCGGTGTGTGTGTGTGTGTTGTCGGTGTGTGTGTGTGTTGTCGGTGTGTGTGTGTGTGTTGTCGGTGTGTGTGTGTGTGTTGTCGGTGTGTGTGTGTGTTGTCGGTGTGTGTGTGTGTGTTGTCGGTGTGTGTGTGTGTGTTGTCGGTGTGTGTGTGTGTGTTGTCGGTGTGTTTGTGTGTGTGTGTTGTCGGTGTGTGTGAGTTTGTGTTGTCGGTGTGTGTGTGTGTGTTGTGTGTTTGTGTGTTGTCGGTGTGTGTGTGTTGTCGGTGTGTGTGTGTGTGTGTTGTCGGTGTGTGTGTGTGTGTGTGTTGTCGGTGTGTGTGTGTGTTGTGTGTGTGTGTGTGTGTGTGTGTGTGTTGTCGGTGTGTGTGTGTGTGTTGTGTCTGTGTGTGTTGTCTGTGTGTGTGTGTGTGTTGTCGGTGTGTGTGTGTGTTTGTGTGTTGTCGGTGTGTGTGTGTGTTGTCGGTGTGTGTGTGAGTGTTGTGTGTGTGTGTGTTGTCGGTGTGTGTGTGTGTGTTGTCGGTGTGTGTGTGTGTGTTGTCAGTGTGTGTGTGTGTTGCTGGTGTTTGTGTGTGTGTGTGTTGTCGGTGTGTGTGTGTGTGTTGTCGGTGTGTGTGTGTGTGTGTGTGTGTGTGTGTGTTGTCGGTGTGTGTGTGTGTGTTGTCGGTGTGTGTGTGTGTGTTGTAGGTGTGTGTGTGTGTGTGTGTGTTGTCGGTGTGTTTGTGTGTGTGTGTTGTCTTTGTGTGTGAGTGTGTGTTGTCGGTGTGTGTGTGTGTTGTGTGTGTGTGTGTTGTCGGTGTGTGTGTGTTGTCGGTGTGTGTGTGTGTGTGTTGTCGGTGTGTGTGTGTGTGTGTTGTCGGTGTGTGTGTGTGTTGTGTGTGTGTGTGTGTGTGTGTGTGTGTGTTGTCGGTGTGTGTGTGTGTGTTGTGTGTGTGTGTGTGTTGTCTGTGTGTGTGTGTGTGTTGTCGGTGTGTGTGTGTGTGTGTGTTGTCGGTGTGTGTGTGTGTTGTCGGTGTGTGTGTGTGTGTTGTGTGTGTGTGTGTTGTCGGTGTGTGTGTGTGTGTTGTCGGTGTGTGTGTGTGTGTTGTCAGTGTGTGTGTGTGTTGCTGGTGTTTGTGTGTGTGTGTGTTGTCGGTGTGTGTGTGTGTGTTGTCGGTGTGTGTGTGTGTGTGTGTGTGTGTGTTGTCGGTGTGTGTGTGTGTTGTCGGTGTGTGTGTGTGTGTTGTAGGTGTGTGTGTGTGTGTGTGTTGTCGGTGTGTTTGTGTGTTTGTGTTGTCTTTGTGTGTGAGTGTGTGTTGTCGGTGTGTGTGTGTGTTGTGTGTGTGTGTGTTGTCGGTGTGTGTGTGTGTGTTGTCGGTGTGTGTGTGTGTGTGTTGTTGGTGTGTGTGTGTGTTGTCGGTGTGTGTGTGTGTGTGTGTTGTCGGTGTGTGTGTGTGTTGTGTGTGTGTGTGTGTGTGTGTTGTCGGTGTGTGTGTGTGTGTGTGTGGTGTGTGTGTGTGTTGTCGGTGTGTGTGTGTGTGTGATGTCGGTGTGTGTGTGTGTTGTCGGTGTGTGTGTGTTGTCGGTGTGTGTGTGTGTGTTGTCGATGTGTGTGTGTGTGTTGTCGGTGTGTGTGTGTGTGTGTGTTGTCGGTGTGTTTGTGTGTGTGTGTGAGTGTGTGTGTGAGTGTGTGTTGTCGGTGTGTGTGTGTGTGTTGTGTGTGTGTGTGTGTTGTCGGTGTGTGTGTGTGTTGTCGGTGTGTGTGTGTGTGTGTGTTGTCGGTGTGTGTGTGTGTGTGTGTTGTCGGTGTGTGTGTGTGTGTTGTGTGTGTGTGTGTGTGTGTGTGTGTGTGTGTGTGTGTGTGTGTGTTGTCGGTGTGTGTGTGTGTGTTGTGTGTGTGTGTGTTGTCGGTGTGTGTGTGTGTGTGTTGTCGGTGTGTGTGTGTGTGTTGTGTGTGTGTGTGTTGTCGGTGTGTGTGTGTGTGTGTTGTCGGTGTGTGTGTGTGTGTTGTCGGTGTGTGTGTGTGTTGTCGGTGTGTGTGTGTGTGTTGTCGGTGTGTGTGTGTGTGTTGTCGGTGTGTGTGTGTGTGTGTGTTGTCGGTGTGTTTGTGTGTGTGTGTTGTCGGTGTGTGTGAGTGTGTGTTGTCGGTGTGTGTGTGTGTGTTGTCGGTGTGTGTGTGTGTTGTGTGTGTGTGTGTGTGTGTGTTGTCGGTGTGTGTGTGTGTGTGTGTGGTGTGTGTGTGTGTTGTCGGTGTGTGTGTGTGTGTGATGTCGGTGTGTGTGTGTGTTGTCGGTGTGTGTGTGTTGTCGGTGTGTGTGTGTGTTGTCGATGTGTGTGTGTGTGTTGTCGGTGTGTGTGTGTGTGTGTGTTGTCGGTGTGTTTGTGTGTGTGTGTGAGTGTGTGTGTGAGTGTGTGTTGTCGGTGTGTGTGTGTGTGTTGTGTGTGTGTGTGTGTTGTCGGTGTGTGTGTGTGTTGTCGGTGTGTGTGTGTGTGTGTGTTGTCGGTGTGTGTGTGTGTGTGTGTTGTCGGTGTGTGTGTGTGTGTGTGTTGTCGGTGTGTGTGTGTGTGTTGTGTGTGTGTGTGTGTGTGTGTGTGTGTGTGTGTGTTGTCGGTGTGTGTGTGTGTGTTGTGTGTGTGTGTGTTGTCGGTGTGTGTGTGTGTGTGTTGTCGGTGTGTGTGTGTGTGTTGTGTGTGTGTGTGTTGTCGGTGTGTGTGTGTGTTGTCGGTGTGTGTGTGTGTGTTGTCGGTGTGTGTGTGTGTTGTCGGTGTGTGTGTGTGTGTTGTCGGTGTGTGTGTGTGTGTTGTCGGTGTGTGTGTGTGTGTGTGTTGTCGGTGTGTTTGTGTGTGTGTGTTGTCGGTGTGTGTGAGTGTGTGTTGTCAGTGTGTGTGTGTGTGTTGTGTGTGTGTGTGTTGTCGGTGTGTGTGTGTGTTGTCGGTGTGTGTGTGTGTGTTGTCGGTGTGTGTGTGTGTGTGTATTGTCGGTGTGTGTGTGTGTATGTTGTCGGTGTGTGTGTGTGTGTTGTGTGTGTGTGTGTGTGTGTGTTGTCGGTGTGTGTGTGTGTGTTGTGTGTGTGTGTGTTGTCGGTGTGTGTGTGTGTGTGTTGTCGGTGTGTGTGTGTGTGTTGTCGGTGTGTGTGTGTGTGTGTTGTCGGTGTGTGTGTGTGTGTTGTGTGTGTGTGTGTTGTCGGTGTGTGTGTGTGTGTGTTGTCGGTGTATGTGTGTGTGTGTTGTCGGTGTGTGTGTGTGTGTGTTGTCGGTCTGTGTGTGTGTGTTGTCGGTGTGTGTGTGTGTGTGTTGTTGGTGTGTGTGTGTGTTGTCGGTGTGTGTGTGTGTGTTGTCGGTGTGTGTGTGTGTTGTGTGTGTGTGTGTGTGTTGTCAGTGTGTGTGTGTGTGTTCTGTGTGTGTGTGTTGTCGGTGTGTGTGTGTGTGTGATGTCGGTGTGTGTGTGTGTTGTCGGTGTGTGTGTGTGTTGTCGGTGTGTGTGTGTGTGTTGTCGATGTGTGTGTGTGTGTTGTCGGTGTGTGTGTGTGTGTGTGTTGTCGGTGTGTTTGTGTGTGTGTGTGAGTGTGTGTGTGAGTGTGTGTTGTCGGTGTGTGTGTGTGTGTTGTGTGTGTGTGTGTGTTGTCGGTGTGTGTGTGTGTTGTCGGTGTGTGTGTGTGTGTGTGTGTGTTGTCGGTGTGTGTGTGTGTGTGTGTTGTCGGTGTGTGTGTGTGTGTGTGTTGTCGGTGTGTGTGTGTGTGTTGTGTGTGTGTGTGTGTGTGTGTGTGTGTGTGTGTGTGTGTGTGTGTGTGTTGTCGGTGTGTGTGTGTGTGTGTGTGTGTTGTCGGTGTGTGTGTGTGTGTTGTGTGTGTGTGTGTTGTCGGTGTGTGTGTGTGTGTGTTGTCGGTGTGTGTGTGTGTGTTGTGTGTGTGTGTGTTGTCGGTGTGTGTGTGTGTGTTGTCGGTGTGTGTGTGTTGTCGGTGTGTGTGTGTGTTGTCGGTGTGTGTGTTTGTGTTGTCGGTGTGTGTGTGTGTGTTGTCGGTGTGTGTGTGTGTGTGTGTCTTGTCGGTGTGTTTGTGTGTGTGTGTTGTCGGTGTGTGTGAGTGTGTGTTGTCGGTGTGTGTGTGTGTGTTGTGTGTGTGTGTGTTGTCGGTGTGTGTGTGTGTTGTCGGTGTGTGTGTGTGTGTGTGTTGTCGGTGTGTGTGTGTGTGTGTGTTGTCGGTGTGTGTGTGTGTATGTTGTCGGTGTGTGTGTGTGTGTTGTGTGTGTGTGTGTGTGTGTGTGTGTTGTCGGTGTGTGTGTGTGTGTTGTGTGTGTGTGTGTTGTCGGTGTGTGTGTGTGTGTGTTGTCGGTGTGTGTGTGTGTGTGTGTGTTGTCGGTGTGTGTGTGTGTGTGTTGTCGGTGTGTGTGTGTGTGTTGTGTGTGTGTGTGTTGTCGGTGTGTGTGTGTGTGTGTTGTCGGTGTGTGTGTGTGTGTGTTGTCGGTGTGTGTGTGTGTTGTCGGTGTGTGTGTGTTGTCGGTGTGTGTGTGTGTGTGTTGTCGATGTGTGTGTGTGTGTTGTCGGTGTGTGTGTGTGTGTGTGTTGTCAGTGTGTGTGTGTGTGTGTGTTGTCGGTGTGTGTGTGTGTGTGTTGTGTGTGTGTGTGTGTGTTGTCGGTGTGTGTGTGTTGTCGGTGTGTGTGTGTTGTCGGTGTGTGTGTGTGTGTGTGTGTGTTGTCGGTGTGTGTGTGTGTGTGTTGTCGGTGTGTGTGTGTGTGTGTTGTCGGTGTGTGTGTGTTATCGGTGTGTGTGTGTGTGTGTTGTCGGTGTGTGTGTGTGTGTGTGTGTGTTGTCGGTGTGTGTGTGTGTTGTCTGTGTGTGTGTGTGTGTGTGTGTGTTGTCGGTGTGTGTGTGTTGTCGGTGTGTGTGAGTTTGTGTTGTCGGTGTGTGTGTGTGTGTGTTGTCGATGTGTGTGTGTGTTGTCGGTGTGTGTGTGTGTGTTGTCAGTGTGTGTGTGTGTGTGTGTTGTCGGTGTGTGTGTGTGTGTTGTCGGTTTGTGTGTGTGTGTTGTCGGTGTGTGTGTGTGTGTTGTCGGTGTGTGTGTGTGTGTGTTGTCGGTGTGTGTGTGTTGTGTGTGTTGTCGGTGTGTATGTGTGTTGTCGGTGTGTGTGTGTGTGTGTGTGTGTGTTGTCGGTGTGTGTGTGTGTGTGTTGTCGGTGTGTTTGTGTGTGTGTGTGTGTGTTGTCAGAGTGTGTGTGTGTGTGTGTGTTGTCGGTGTGTGTGTGTGTGTTGTGTGTGTGTGTGTTGTCGGTGTGTGTGTGTATGTGTGTTGTCAGTGTGTGTGTGTTGTCGGTGTGTGTGTGTGTGTGTGTTTTGTCGGTGTGTGTGTGTGTGTGTTGTGGGTGTGTGTGTGTGTGTGTGTTGTCGGTGTGTGTGTGTTATCGGTGTGTGTGTGTGTGTGTGTTGTCGGTGTGTGTGTGTGTTGTCGGTGTGTGTGTGTGTGTGTTGTCTGTGTGTGTGTGTGTGTGTGTGTTGTCGGTGTGTGTGTGTTGTCGGTGTGTGTGTGTTTATGTGTTGTCGGTGTGTGTGTGTTTGTGTTGTCGGTGTGTGTGTGTGTGTGTGTTGTCGGTGTGTGTGTGTGTGTGTTGTCGGTGTGTGTGTGTGTGTTGTCAGTGTGTGTGTGTGTGCGTGTTGTCGGTGTGTGTGTGTGTGTGTGTGTGTGTGTGTTGTCGGTGTGTGTGTGTGTGTTGTGTGTGTGTGTGTGTGTGTGTGTGTTGTCGGTGTGTGTGTGTGTTGTGTGTGTGTGTGTTGTCGGTGTGTGTGTGTGTGTGTGTTATCGGTGTTTGTGTGTGTGTTGTCGGTGTGTGTGTGTGTGTGTTGTCGGTGTGTGTGTGTGTGTTGTCGGTGTGTGTGTGTGTTGTCGGTGTGTGTGTGTGTGTGTGTGTGTGTTGTCGGTGTGTGTGTGTGTTGTCGGTTTGTGTGTGTGTGTTGTCGGTATGTGTGTGTGTGTTGTCGGTGTGTGTGTGTGTGTGTTGTCAGTGTGTGTGTGTGTGTGTTGTCGGTGTGTGTGTGTGTTGTCGGTGTGTGTGTGTGTTGTCGGTGTGTGTGTGTGTTGTCGGTGTGTGTGTGTGTGTGTGTGTGTGTGTTGTCGGTGTGTGTGTGTGTGTTGTGTGTGTGTGTGTGTGTGTGTTGTCGGTGTGTGTGTGTGTTGTGTGTGTGTGTGTTGTCGGTGTGTGTGTGTGTGTGTTGTCGGTGTGTGTGTGTGTGTGTTGTCGGTGTGTGTGTGTTGTGTGTGTGTGTGTTGTCGGTGTGTGTGTGTGTTGTCGGTGTGTGTGTGTGTGTGTTGTCGGTGTGTGTGTGTTGTCGGTGTGTGTGTGTGTTGTCGATGTGTGTGTGTGTGTTGTCGGTGTGTGTGTGTGTGTGTTGTCAGTGTGTGTGTGTGTGTGTGTGTTGTCGGTGTGTGTGTGTGTGTGTGTTGTGTGTGTGTGTGTGTGTTGTCGGTGTGTGTGTGTGTGTTGTCGGTGTGTGTGTGTTGTCGGTGTGTGTGTGTGTGTGTGTGTTGTCGGTGTGTGTGTGTGTGTGTGTTGTCGGTGTGTGTGTGTGTGTGTGTGTTGTCGGTGTGTGTGTGTGTGTTATCGGTGTGTGTGTGTGTGTTGTCGGTGTGTGTGTGTGTGTGTGTGTGTGTTGTCGGTGTGTGTGTGTGTTGTCTGTGTGTGTGTGTGTGTGTTGTCGGTGTGTGTGTGTTGTGTGTGTGTGTGTGTTTATGTGTTGTCGGTGTGTGTGTGCTTGTGTTGTCGGTGTGTGTGTGTGTGTTGTCGGTGTGTGTGTGTGTGTGTGTTGTCGGTGTGTGTGTGTGTGTTGTCGGTTTGTGTGTGTGTGTTGTCGGTGTGTGTGTGTGTGTTGTCGGTGTGTGTGTGTGTGTTGTCAGTGTGTGTGTGTGTGTGTTGTCGGTGTGTGTGTTTATGTGTTGTCGGTGTGTGTGTGTGTGTGTTGTCGGTGTGTGTGTGTGTGTTGTCGGTGTGTGTGTGTGTTGTCGGTGTGTGTGTGTTGTCGGTGTGTCTGTGTGTGTGTTGTCGGTTTGTGTGTGTGTGTGTGTGTTGTCGGTGTGTGTGTGTGTGTTGTCGGTGTGTGTGTGTGTGTGTTGTCGGTGTGTGTGTGTTGTGTGTGTGTGTGTTGTGTGTGTGTATGTGTGTTGTCGGTGTGTGTGTGTGTGTGTGTGTGTGTTGTCGGTGAGTGTGTGTTGTCGGTGTGTGTGTGTGTGTTGTCGGTGTGTGTGTGTGTGTGTGTGTGTGTGTTGTCAGTGTGTGTGTGTGTGTGTGTGTTGTCGGTGTTTGTGTGTGTGTTGTGTGTGTGTGTGTTGTCGGTGTGTGTGTGTATGTGTGTTGTTGGTGTGTGTGTGTTGTCGGTGTGTGTGTGTGTGTGTGTGTGTTGTCGGTGTGTGTGTGTGTGTGTTGTCGGTGTGTGTGTGTGTGTGTGTTGTCGGTGTGTGTGTTATCGGTGTGTGTGTGTGTGTGTGTTGTCGGTGTGTGTGTGTGTGTTGTCGGTGTGTGTGTGTGTTGTCTGTGTGTGTGTGTGTGTGTGTGTTGTCGGTGTGTGTGTGTTGTCGGTGTGTGTGTGTTTATGTGTTGTCGGTGTGTGTGTGTTTGTGTTGTCGGTGTGTGTGTGTGTGTTGTCGGTGTGTGTGTGTTGTCGGTGTGTGTGTGTGTGTGTTGTCGGTGTGTGTGTGTGTGTGTGTGTTGTCGGTGTGTGTGTGTGTGTTGTCGGTTTGTGTGTGTGTGTTGTCGGTGTGTGTGTGTGTGTGTGTGTTGTCGGTGTGTGTGTGTGTGTTATCGGTGTGTGTGTGTGTGTTGTCGGTGTGTGTGTGTGTGTGTGTGTGTGTTGTCGGTGTGTGTGTGTGTTGTCTGTGTGTGTGTGTGTGTGTGTTGTCGGTGTGTGTGTGTTGTGTGTGTGTGTGTGTTTATGTGTTGTCGGTGTGTGTGTGCTTGTGTTGTCGGTGTGTGTGTGTGTGTTGTCGGTGTGTGTGTGTGTGTGTGTTGTCGGTGTGTGTGTGTGTGTTGTCGGTTTGTGTGTGTGTGTTGTCGGTGTGTGTGTGTGTGTTGTCGGTGTGTGTGTGAGTGTTGTCAGTGTGTGTGTGTGTGTGTTGTCGGTGTGTGTGTTTATGTGTTGTCGGTGTGTGTGTGTGTGTGTTGTCGGTGTGTGTGTGTGTGTGTGTGTTGTCGGTGTGTGTGTGTGTTGTCGGTGTGTGTGTGTTGTCGGTGTGTCTGTGTGTGTGTTGTCGGTTTGTGTGTGTGTGTGTGTGTTGTCGGTGTGTGTGTGTGTGTTGTCGGTGTGTGTGTGTGTGTGTTGTCGGTGTGTGTGTGTTGTGTGTGTGTGTGTTGTGTGTGTGTATGTGTGTTGTCGGTGTGTGTGTGTGTGTGTGTGTGTGTTGTCGGTGAGTGTGTGTTGTCGGTGTGTGTGTGTGTGTTGTCGGTGTGTGTGTGTGTGTGTGTGTGTGTGTTGTCAGTGTGTGTGTGTGTGTGTGTGTTGTCGGTGTTTGTGTGTGTGTTGTGTGTGTGTGTGTTGTCGGTGTGTGTGTGTATGTGTGTTGTTGGTGTGTGTGTGTTGTCGGTGTGTGTGTATGTGTGTGTGTGTTGTCGGTGTGTGTGTGTGTGTGTTGTCGGTGTGTGTGTGTGTGTGTGTTGTCGGTGTGTGTGTGTGTGTTGTCGGTGTGTGTGTGTGTTGTCTGTGTGTGTGTGTGTGTGTGTGTTGTCGGTGTGTGTGTGTTGTCGGTGTGTGTGTGTTTATGTGTTGTCGGTGTGTGTGTGTTTGTGTTGTCGGTGTGTGTGTGTGTGTTGTCGGTGTGTGTGTTGTCGGTGTGTGTGTGTTTGTGTTGTCGGTGTGTGTGTGTGTGTGTGTGTTGTCGGTGTGTGTGTGTGTGTTGTCGGTTTGTGTGTGTGTGTTGTCGGTGTGTGTGTGTGTGTTGTCGGTGTGTGTGTGTGTGTGTTGTCAGTGTGTGTGTGTGTGTGTTGTCGGTGTGTGTGTGTTTATGTGTTGTCGGTGTGTGTGTGTGTGTGTTGTCGGTGTGTGTGTGTGTGTGTGTGTGTGTTGTCGGTGTGTGTGTGTTGTCGGTGTGTGTGTGTTGTCGGTGTGTCTGTGTGTGTGTTGTCGGTTTGTGTGTGTGTGTGTGTGTTGTCGGTGTGTGTGTGTGTGTGTTGTCGATGTGTGTGTGTGTGTGTGTTGTCGGTGTGTGTGTGTTGTGTGTGTGTGTGTTGTCGGTGTGTGTGTGTGTTGTCGGTGTGTGTGTGTGTGTGTGTGTGTGTGTGTGTTGTCGCAGTGTGTGTGTTGTCGGTGTGTGTGTGTGTGTGTGTTGTCGGTGTGTGTGTGTGTGTTGTCGATGTGTGTGAGTGTGTGTTGTCGGTCTGTGTGTGTGTGTTGTGTGTGTTGATGGTGTGTGTGTGTGTGTGTGTTGTCGGTGTGTGTGTGTGTGTTGTCGGTGTGTGTGTGTTGTCGGTGTTTGTGTGTGTGTGTTGTCGGTGTGTTGTCGGTGTGTGTGTGTGTGTGTTGTCAGTGTGTGTGTGTGTGTGTGTGTGTTGTCGGTGTGTGTGTCTGTGTTGTCGGTGTGTGTGTGTGTTGTCGGTGTGTGTGTGTTGTGTGTGTGTGTGTTGTCGGTGTGTGTGTGTGTTGTCGGTGTGTGTGTGTGTGTGTTGTCGGTGTGTGTGTGTAGTCGGTGTGTGTGTGTGTGTGTGTGTGTTGTCGGTGTGTGTGTGTGTGTGTGTTGTCGATGTGTGTGAGTGTGTGTTGTTGGTGTGTGTGTGTGTGTTGTGTGTGTGTGTGTTGTCGGTGTGTGTGTGTGTTGTCGGTGTGTGTGTGTGTGATGTCGGTGTGTGTGTGTGTGTGTTGTCGGTGTGTGTGTGTGTGTGTTGTGTGTGTGTGTGTTGTCGGTGTGTGTGTGCATGTGTTGTCGGTGTGTGTGTGTGTGTTGTCGGTGTGTGTGTGTGTTGTCGGTGTGTGTGTGTGTGTGTGTGTGTGTGTGTGTGTGTTGTCGGTGTGTATGTGTGTTGTCGGTGTGTGTGTGTGTGTGTGTGTTGTCGGTGAGTGTGTGTTGTCGGTGTGTGTGTGTGTGTGTTGTCGGTGTGTGTGTGTGTGTGTGTGTGTTGTCAGTGTGTGTGTGTGTGTGTGTGTTGTCGGTGTGTGTGTGTGTGTTGTGTGTGTGTGTGTTGTCGGTGTGTGTGTGTATGTGTGTGTGTATGTGTGTTGTCGGTGTGTGTGTGTTGTCGGTGTGTGTGTGTGTGTGTGTGTGTTTTCGGTGTGTGTGTGTGTGTTGTCGGTGTGTGTGTGTGTGTGTTGTCGGTGTGTGTGTGTGTGTGTGTGTTGTCGGTGTTTGTGTGTGTGTTGTGTGTGTGTGTGTTGTCGGTGTGTGTGTGTATGTGTGTTGTTGGTGTGTGTGTGTTTTCGGTGTGTGTGTGTGTGTTGTCGGTGTGTGTGTGTGTGTGTTGTCAGTGTGTGTGTGTGTGTGTGTGTTGTCGGTGTTTGTGTGTGTGTTGTGTGTGTGTGTGTTGTCGGTGTGTGTGTGTATGTGTGTTGTTGGTGTGTGTGTGTTGTCGGTGTGTGTGTGTGTGTGTGTGTTGTCGGTGTGTGTGTGTTATCGGTGTGTGTGTGTGTGTGTTGTCGGTGTGTGTGTGTGTGTTGTCGGTGTGTGTGTGTGTTGTCTGTGTGTGTGTGTGTGTGTTGTCGGTGTGTGTGTGTTGTCGGTGTGTGTGTGTTTATGTGTTGTCGGTGTGTGTGTGTTTGTGTTGTCGGTGTGTGTGTGTGTGTGTTGTCGGTGTGTGTGTGTGTGTGTTGTCGGTGTGTGTGTGTGTGTTGTCGGTGTGTGTGTGTGTGTGTGTGTGTTGTCGGTGTGTGTGTGTGTGTTGTCGGTTTGTGTGTGTGTGTTGTCGGTGTGTGTGTGTTGTCGGTGTGTGTGTGTTGTCGGTGTGTGTGTGTGTGTTGTCGGTTTGTGTGTGTGTGTTGTCGGTGTGTGTGTGTGTGTTGTCGGTGTGTGTGTGTTGTCGGTGTGTGTGTTGTGTGTGTGTGTGTTGATGGTGTGTGTGTGTGTGTGTTGTCGGTGTGTGTGTGTGTGTGTTGTCGGGGTGTGTGTGTTGTCGGTGTTTGTGTGTGTGTGTTGTCGGTGTGTTGTCGGTGTGTGTGTGTGTGTTGTCAGTGTGTGTGTGTGTGTGTGTGTTGTCGGTGTGTGTGTGTGTTGTCGGTGTGTGTGTGTGTTGTCGGTGTGTGTGTGTTGTGTGTGTGTGTGTTGTCGGTGTGTGTGTGTGTTGTCGGTGTGTGTGTGTGTGTGTGTGTTGTCGGTGTGTGTGTGTAGTCGGTGTGTGTGTGTGTGTGTGTGTTGTCGGTGTGTGTGTGTGTGTGTGTTGTCGATGTGTGTGAGTGTGTGTTGTCGGTGTGTGTGTGTGTGTTGTGTGTGTGTGTGTTGTCGGTGTGTGTGTGTGTGTGTTGTCGGTGTGTGTGTGTGTGATGTCGGTGTGTGTGTGTGTGTGTGTGTGTTGTCGGTGTGTGTGTGTGTGTGTTGTGTGTGTGTGTGTTGTCGGTGTGTGTGTGCATGTGTTGTCGGTGTGTGTGTGTGTGTTGTCGGTGTGTGTGTGTGTTGTCGGTGTGTGTGTGTGTGTGTGTGTGTGTGTGTTGTCGGTGTGTATGTGTGTTGTCGGTGTGTGTGTGTGTGTGTGTGTGTGTGTTGTCGGTGAGTGTGTGTTGTCGGTGTGTGAGTGTGTGTGTTGTCGGTGTGTGTGTGTGTGTGTGTGTTGTCAGTGTGTGTGTGTGTGTGTGTGTTGTCGGTGTGTGTGTGTGTGTTGTGTGTGTGTGTGTGTTGTCGGTGTGTGTGTGTATGTGTGTTGTCGGTGTGTGTGTGTTGTCGGTGTGTGTGTGTGTGTGTGTTTTCGGTGTGTGTGTGTGTGTTGTCGGTGTGTGTGTGTGTGTGTTGTCGGTATGTGTGTGTTGTGTGTGTGTGTGTTGTCGGTGTGTATGTGTGTTGTCGGTGTGTGTGTGTGTGTGTGTGTGTTGTCGGTGAGTGTGTGTTGTCGGTGTGTGTGTGTGTGTGTTTTTGGTGTGTGTGTGTGTGTGTGTGTGTGTGTGTGTGTTGTCAGTGTGTGTGTGTGTGTGTGTGTGTTGTCGGTGTTTGTGTGTGTGTTGTGTGTGTGTGTGTTGTCGGTGTGTGTGTGTATGTGTGTTGTTGGTGTGTGTGTGTTGTCGGTGTGTGCGTGTGTGTGTTGTCGGTGTGTTGTCGGTGTGTGTGTGTGTGTGTTGTCGGTGTGTGTGTGTGTGTTGTCGGTGTGTGTGTGTTGTCGGTGTGTGTGTGTGTGTTGTGTGTGTGTGTGTTGATGGTGTGTGTGTGTGTGTGTGTTGTCGGTGTGTGTGTGTTGTCGGTGTGTGTGTGTTGTCGGTGTTTGTGTGTGTGTGTTGTCGGTGTGTTGTCGGTGTGTGTGTGTGTGTTGTCAGTGTGTGTGTGTGTGTGTGTGTGTGTGTTGTCGGTGTGTGTGTGTGTGTTGTCGGTGTGTGTGTGTGTTGTCGGTGTGTGTGTGTTGTGTGTGTGTGTGTTGTCGGTGTGTGTGTGTGTTGTCGGTGTGTGTGTGTGTGTGTGTGTTGTCGGTGTGTGTGTGTAGTCGGTGTGTGTGTGTGTGTGTGTGTTGTCGGTGTGTGTGTGTGTGTGTGTTGTCGATGTGTGTGAGTGTGTGTTGTTGGTGTGTGTGTGTGTGTTGTGTGTGTGTGTGTTGTCGGTGTGTGTGTGTGTGTGTTGTCGGTGTGTGTGTGTGTGATGTCGGTGTGTGTGTGTGTGTGTTGTCGGTGTGTGTGTAGGGGTGTGTGTTGTGTGTGTGTGTGTTGTCGGTGTGTGTGTGCATGTGTTGTCGGTGTGTGTGTGTGTGTTGTCGGTGTGTGTGTGTGTTGTCGGTGTGTGTGTCTGTGTGTGTGTGTGTGTTGTCGGTGTGTATGTGTGTTGTCGGTGTGTGTGTGTGTTGTCGGTGTGTGTGTGTTGTGTGTGTGTGTGTGTTGTCGGTGAGTGTGTGTTGTCGGTGTGTGTGTGTGTGTGTTGTCGGTGTGTGTGTGTGTGTGTTGTCAGTGTGTGTGTGTGTGTGTGTGTTGTCGGTGTGTGTGTGTGTGTTGTGTGTGTGTGTGTTGTCGGTGTGTGTGTATGTGTGTTGTCGGTGTGTGTGTGTTGTCGGTGTGTGTGTGTGTGTGTGTGTGTTTTCGGTGTGTGTGTGTGTGTTGTCGGTGTGTGTGTGTGTTTGTTGTCGGTGTGTGTGTGTTGTGTGTGTGTGTGTTGTCGATGTGTATGTGTGTTGTCGGTGTGTGTGTGTGTGTGTGTGTGTGTGTTGTCGGTGAGTGTGTGTTGTCGGTGTGTGTGTGTGTGTGTTGTCGGTGTGTGTGTGTGTGTGTGTGTGTGTGTGTTGTCAGTGTGTGTGTGTGTGTGTGTGTTGTCGGTGTTTGTGTGTGTGTTGTGTGTGTGTGTGTTGTCGGTGTGTGTGTGTATGTGTGTTGTTGGTGTGTGTGTGTTGTCGGTGTGTGTGTGTGTGTGTGTGTGTGTGTTGTCGGTGTGTGTGTGTGTGTGTATTGTCGGTGTGTGTGTGTGTGTGTGTGTTGTCGGTGTGTGTGTGTTATCGGTGTGTGTGTGTGTGTGTTGTCGGTGTGTGTGTGTGTGTGTGTGTGTGTTGTCGGTGTGTGTGTGTTGTCGGTGTGTGTGTGTTGTCGGTGTGTCTGTGTGTGTGTTGTCGGTTTGTGTGTGTGTGTGTGTGTTGTCGGTGTGTGTGTGTGTGTGTTGTCGGTGTGTGTGTGTGTGTGTGTTGTCGGTGTGTGTGTGTTGTGTGTGTGTGTGTTGTCGGTGTGTGTGTGTGTTGTCGGTGTGTGTGTGTGTGTGTGTGTGTGTGTGTTGTCGCAGTGTGTGTGTTGTCGGTGTGTGTGTGTGTGTGTGTTGTCGGTGTGTGTGTGTGTGTGTTGTCGATGTGTGTGAGTGTGTGTTGTCGGTCTGTGTGTGTGTGTTGTGTGTGTTGATGGTGTGTGTGTGTGTGTGTGTTGTCGGTGTGTGTGTGTGTGTTGTCGGTGTGTGTGTGTTGTCGGTGTTTGTGTGTGTGTGTTGTCGGTGTGTTGTCGGTGTGTGTGTGTGTGTGTTGTCAGTGTGTGTGTGTGTGTGTGTGTGTTGTCGGTGTGTGTGTCTGTGTTGTCGGTGTGTGTGTGTGTTGTCGGTGTGTGTGTGTTGTGTGTGTGTGTGTTGTCGGTGTGTGTGTGTGTTGTCGGTGTGTGTGTGTGTGTGTTGTCGGTGTGTGTGTGTAGTCGGTGTGTGTGTGTGTGTGTGTGTTGTCGGTGTGTGTGTGTGTGTTGTCGATGTGTGTGAGTGTGTGTTGTTGGTGTGTGTGTGTGTGTTGTGTGTGTGTGTGTTGTCGGTGTGTGTGTGTGTGTGTTGTCGGTGTGTGTGTGTGTGATGTCGGTGTGTGTGTGTGTGTGTTGTCGGTGTGTGTGTGTGTGTGTTGTGTGTGTGTGTGTTGTCGGTGTGTGTGTGCATGTGTTGTCGGTGTGTGTGTGTGTGTTGTCGGTGTGTGTGTGTGTTGTCGGTGTGTGTGTGTGTGTGTGTGTGTGTGTGTGTTGTCGGTGTGTATGTGTGTTGTCGGTGTGTGTGTGTGTGTGTGTGTTGTCGGTGAGTGTGTGTTGTCGGTGTGTGTGTGTGTGTGTTGTCGGTGTGTGTGTGTGTGTGTGTGTGTTGTCAGTGTGTGTGTGTGTGTGTGTGTTGTCGGTGTGTGTGTGTGTGTTGTGTGTGTGTGTGTTGTCGGTGTGTGTGTGTATGTGTGTTGTCGGTGTGTGTGTGTTGTCGGTGTGTGTGTGTGTGTGTGTGTTTTCGGTGTGTGTGTGTGTGTTGTCGGTGTGTGTGTGTGTGTGTTGTCGGTGTGTGTGTGTGTGTGTGTGTGTGTGTTGTCGGTGAGTGTGTGTTGTCGGTGTGTGTGTGTGTGTGTGTTGTCGGTGTGTGTGTGTGTGTGTGTGTTGTCAGTGTGTGTGTGTGTGTGTGTGTTGTCGGTGTGTGTGTGTGTGTTGTGTGTGTGTGTGTGTTGTCGGTGTGTGTGTGTATGTGTGTTGTCGGTGTGTGTGTGTTGTCGGTGTGTGTGTGTGTGTGTGTTTTCGGTGTGTGTGTGTGTGTTGTCGGTGTGTGTGTGTGTGTGTTGTCGGTGTGTGTGTGTTGTGTGTGTGTGTGTTGTCGGTGTGTATGTGTGTTGTCGGTGTGTGTGTGTGTGTGTGTGTGTTGTCGGTGAGTGTGTGTTGTCGGTGTGTGTGTGTGTGTGTTTTTGGTGTGTGTGTGTGTGTGTGTGTGTGTGTGTGTGTTGTCAGTGTGTGTGTGTGTGTGTGTGTGTTGTCGGTGTTTGTGTGTGTGTTGTGTGTGTGTGTGTTGTCGGTGTGTGTGTGTATGTGTGTTGTTGGTGTGTGTGTGTTGTCGGTGTGTGCGTGTGTGTGTTGTCGGTGTGTTGTCGGTGTGTGTGTGTGTGTGTTGTCGGTGTGTGTGTGTGTGTTGTCGGTGTGTGTGTGTTGTAGGTGTGTGTGTGTGTGTTGTGTGTGTGTGTGTTGATGGTGTGTGTGTGTGTGTGTGTTGTCGGTGTGTGTGTGTTGTCGGTGTGTGTGTGTTGTCGGTGTTTGTGTGTGTGTGTTGTCGGTGTGTTGTCGGTGTGTGTGTGTGTGTTGTCAGTGTGTGTGTGTGTGTGTGTGTGTGTGTTGTCGGTGTGTGTGTGTGTGTTGTCGGTGTGTGTGTGTGTTGTCGGTGTGTGTGTGTTGTGTGTGTGTGTGTTGTCGGTGTGTGTGTGTGTTGTCGGTGTGTGTGTGTGTGTGTGTGTTGTCGGTGTGTGTGTGTAGTCGGTGTGTGTGTGTGTGTGTGTGTTGTCGGTGTGTGTGTGTGTGTGTGTTGTCGATGTGTGTGAGTGTGTGTTGTTGGTGTGTGTGTGTGTGTTGTGTGTGTGTGTGTTGTCGGTGTGTGTGTGTGTGTGTTGTCGGTGTGTGTGTGTGTGATGTCGGTGTGTGTGTGTGTGTGTTGTCGGTGTGTGTGTAGGGGTGTGTGTTGTGTGTGTGTGTGTTGTCGGTGTGTGTGTGCATGTGTTGTCGGTGTGTGTGTGTGTGTTGTCGGTGTGTGTGTGTGTTGTCGGTGTGTGTGTCTGTGTGTGTGTGTGTGTTGTCGGTGTGTATGTGTGTTGTCGGTGTGTGTGTGTGTTGTCGGTGTGTGTGTGTTGTGTGTGTGTGTGTGTTGTCGGTGAGTGTGTGTTGTCGGTGTGTGTGTGTGTGTGTTGTCGGTGTGTGTGTGTGTGTGTGTGTTGTCAGTGTGTGTGTGTGTGTGTGTGTTGTCGGTGTGTGTGTGTGTGTTGTGTGTGTGTGTGTTGTCGGTGTGTGTGTGTATGTGTGTTGTCGGTGTGTGTGTGTTGTCGGTGTGTGTGTGTGTGTGTGTGTGTTTTCGGTGTGTGTGTGTGTGTTGTCGGTGTGTGTGTGTGTTTGTTGTCGGTGTGTGTGTGTTGTGTGTGTGTGTGTTGTCGATGTGTATGTGTGTTGTCGGTGTGTGTGTGTGTGTGTGTGTGTGTGTTGTCGGTGAGTGTGTGTTGTCGGTGTGTGTGTGTGTGTGTTGTCGGTGTGTGTGTGTGTGTGTGTGTGTGTGTGTTGTCAGTGTGTGTGTGTGTGTGTGTGTTGTCGGTGTTTGTGTGTGTGTTGTGTGTGTGTGTGTTGTCGGTGTGTGTGTGTATGTGTGTTGTTGGTGTGTGTGTGTTGTCGGTGTGTGTGTGTGTGTGTGTGTGTTGTCGGTGTGTGTGTGTGTGTGTGTATTGTCGGTGTGTGTGTGTGTGTGTGTTGTCGGTGTGTGTGTGTTATCGGTGTGTGTGTGTGTGTGTTGTCGGTGTGTGTGTGTGTGTGTGTGTGTGTTGTCGGTGTGTGTGTGTTGTCGGTGTGTGTGTGTTGTCGGTGTGTCTGTGTGTGTGTTGTCGGTTTGTGTGTGTGTGTGTGTGTTGTCGGTGTGTGTGTGTGTGTGTTGTCGGTGTGTGTGTGTGTGTGTGTTGTCGGTGTGTGTGTGTTGTGTGTGTGTGTGTTGTCGGTGTGTGTGTGTGTTGTCGGTGTGTGTGTGTGTGTGTGTGTGTGTGTGTGTTGTCGCAGTGTGTGTGTTGTCGGTGTGTGTGTGTGTGTGTGTTGTCGGTGTGTGTGTGTGTGTTGTCGATGTGTGTGAGTGTGTGTTGTCGGTCTGTGTGTGTGTGTTGTGTGTGTTGATGGTGTGTGTGTGTGTGTGTTGTCGGTGTGTGTGTGTGTGTTGTCGGTGTGTGTGTGTTGTCGGTGTTTGTGTGTGTGTGTTGTCGGTGTGTTGTCGGTGTGTGTGTGTGTGTGTTGTCAGTGTGTGTGTGTGTGTGTGTGTGTTGTCGGTGTGTGTGTCTGTGTTGTCGGTGTGTGTGTGTGTTGTCGGTGTGTGTGTGTTGTGTGTGTGTGTGTTGTCGGTGTGTGTGTGTGTTGTCGGTGTGTGTGTGTGTGTGTTGTCGGTGTGTGTGTGTAGTCGGTGTGTGTGTGTGTGTGTGTGTTGTCGGTGTGTGTGTGTGTGTTGTCGATGTGTGTGAGTGTGTGTTGTTGGTGTGTGTGTGTGTGTTGTGTGTGTGTGTGTTGTCGGTGTGTGTGTGTGTGTGTTGTCGGTGTGTGTGTGTGTGATGTCGGTGTGTGTGTGTGTGTGTTGTCGGTGTGTGTGTGTGTGTGTTGTGTGTGTGTGTGTTGTCGGTGTGTGTGTGCATGTGTTGTCGGTGTGTGTGTGTGTGTTGTCGGTGTGTGTGTGTGTTGTCGGTGTGTGTGTGTGTGTGTGTGTGTGTGTTGTCGGTGTGTATGTGTGTTGTCGGTGTGTGTGTGTGTGTGTGTGTTGTCGGTGAGTGTGTGTTGTCGGTGTGTGTGTGTGTGTGTTGTCGGTGTGTGTGTGTGTGTGTGTGTGTTGTCAGTGTGTGTGTGTGTGTGTGTGTTGTCGGTGTGTGTGTGTGTGTTGTGTGTGTGTGTGTTGTCGGTGTGTGTGTGTATGTGTGTTGTCGGTGTGTGTGTGTTGTCGGTGTGTGTGTGTGTGTGTGTGTGTTTTCGGTGTGTGTGTGTGTGTTGTCGGTGTGTGTGTGTGTGTGTTGTCGGTGTGTGTGTGTGTGTGTGTGTTGTCGGTGTTTGTGTGTGTGTTGTGTGTGTGTGTGTTGTCGGTGTGTGTGTGTATGTGTGTTGTTGGTGTGTGTGTGTTTTCGGTGTGTGTGTGTGTGTTGTCGGTGTGTGTGTGTGTGTGTTGTCAGTGTGTGTGTGTGTGTGTGTGTTGTCGGTGTTTGTGTGTGTGTTGTGTGTGTGTGTGTTGTCGGTGTGTGTGTGTATGTGTGTTGTTGGTGTGTGTGTGTTGTCGGTGTGTGTGTGTGTGTGTGTGTTGTCGGTGTGTGTGTGTTATCGGTGTGTGTGTGTGTGTGTTGTCGGTGTGTGTGTGTGTGTTGTCGGTGTGTGTGTGTGTTGTCTGTGTGTGTGTGTGTGTGTTGTCGGTGTGTGTGTGTTGTCGGTGTGTGTGTGTTTATGTGTTGTCGGTGTGTGTGTGTTTGTGTTGTCGGTGTGTGTGTGTGTGTGTTGTCGGTGTGTGTGTGTGTGTGTTGTCGGTGTGTGTGTGTGTGTTGTCGGTGTGTGTGTGTGTGTGTGTGTGTGTTGTCGGTGTGTGTGTGTGTGTTGTCGGTTTGTGTGTGTGTGTTGTCGGTGTGTGTGTGTTGTCGGTGTGTGTGTGTTGTCGGTGTGTGTGTGTGTGTTGTCGGTTTGTGTGTGTGTGTTGTCGGTGTGTGTGTGTGTGTTGTCGGTGTGTGTGTGTTGTCGGTGTGTGTGTGTGTGTTGTGTGTGTGTGTGTTGATGGTGTGTGTGTGTGTGTGTGTTGTCGGTGTGTGTGTGTGTGTGTGTTGTCGGGGTGTGTGTGTTGTCGGTGTTTGTGTGTGTGTGTTGTCGGTGTGTTGTCGGTGTGTGTGTGTGTGTTGTCAGTGTGTGTGTGTGTGTGTGTGTTGTCGGTGTGTGTGTGTGTGTTGTCGGTGTGTGTGTGTGTTGTCGGTGTGTGTGTGTTGTGTGTGTGTGTGTTGTCGGTGTGTGTGTGTGTTGTCGGTGTGTGTGTGTGTGTGTGTTGTCGGTGTGTGTGTGTAGTCGGTGTGTGTGTGTGTGTGTGTGTTGTCGGTGTGTGTGTGTGTGTGTGTTGTCGATGTGTGTGAGTGTGTGTTGTCGGTGTGTGTGTGTGTGTTGTGTGTGTGTGTGTTGTCGGTGTGTGTGTGTGTGTGTTGTCGGTGTGTGTGTGTGTGATGTCGGTGTGTGTGTGTGTGTGTGTGTTGTCGGTGTGTGTGTGTGTGTGTTGTGTGTGTGTGTGTTGTCGGTGTGTGTGTGCATGTGTTGTCGGTGTGTGTGTGTGTGTTGTCGGTGTGTGTGTGTGTTGTCGGTGTGTGTGTGTGTGTGTGTGTGTGTGTGTTGTCGGTGTGTATGTGTGTTGTCGGTGTGTGTGTGTGTGTGTGTGTGTGTGTTGTCGGTGAGTGTGTGTTGTCGGTGTGTGTGTGTGTGTGTTGTCGGTGTGTGTGTGTGTGTGTGTGTTGTCAGTGTGTGTGTGTGTGTGTGTGTTGTCGGTGTGTGTGTGTGTGTTGTGTGTGTGTGTGTGTTGTCGGTGTGTGTGTGTATGTGTGTTGTCGGTGTGTGTGTGTTGTCGGTGTGTGTGTGTGTGTGTGTTTTCGGTGTGTGTGTGTGTGTTGTCGGTGTGTGTGTGTGTGTGTTGTCGGTGTGTGTGTGTTGTGTGTGTGTGTGTTGTCGGTGTGTATGTGTGTTGTCGGTGTGTGTGTGTGTGTGTGTGTGTTGTCGGTGAGTGTGTGTTGTCGGTGTGTGTGTGTGTGTGTTTTTGGTGTGTGTGTGTGTGTGTGTGTGTGTGTGTTGTCAGTGTGTGTGTGTGTGTGTGTGTGTTGTCGGTGTTTGTGTGTGTGTTGTGTGTGTGTGTGTTGTCGGTGTGTGTGTGTATGTGTGTTGTTGGTGTGTGTGTGTTGTCGGTGTGTGCGTGTGTGTGTTGTCGGTGTGTTGTCGGTGTGTGTGTGTGTGTTGTCGGTGTGTGTGTGTGTGTTGTCGGTGTGTGTGTGTTGTCGGTGTGTGTGTGTGTGTTGTGTGTGTGTGTGTTGATGGTGTGTGTGTGTGTGTGTGTTGTCGGTGTGTGTGTGTTGTCGGTGTGTGTGTGTTGTCGGTGTTTGTGTGTGTGTGTTGTCGGTGTGTTGTCGGTGTGTGTGTGTGTGTTGTCAGTGTGTGTGTGTGTGTGTGTGTGTGTGTGTTGTCGGTGTGTGTGTGTGTGTTGTCGGTGTGTGTGTGTGTTGTCGGTGTGTGTGTGTTGTGTGTGTGTGTGTTGTCGGTGTGTGTGTGTGTTGTCGGTGTGTGTGTGTGTGTGTGTTGTCGGTGTGTGTGTGTAGTCGGTGTGTGTGTGTGTGTGTGTGTTGTCGGTGTGTGTGTGTGTGTGTGTTGTCGATGTGTGTGAGTGTGTGTTGTTGGTGTGTGTGTGTGTGTTGTGTGTGTGTGTGTTGTCGGTGTGTGTGTGTGTGTGTTGTCGGTGTGTGTGTGTGTGATGTCGGTGTGTGTGTGTGTGTGTTGTCGGTGTGTGTGTGTGTGTGTGTTGTGTGTGTGTGTGTTGTCGGTGTGTGTGTGCATGTGTTGTCGGTGTGTGTGTGTGTGTTGTCGGTGTGTGTGTGTGTTGTCGGTGTGTGTGTCTGTGTGTGTGTGTGTGTTGTCGGTGTGTATGTGTGTTGTCGGTGTGTGTGTGTGTTGTCGGTGTGTGTGTGTTGTGTGTGTGTGTGTGTTGTCGGTGAGTGTGTGTTGTCGGTGTGTGTGTGTGTGTGTTGTCGGTGTGTGTGTGTGTGTGTGTGTGTGTTGTCAGTGTGTGTGTGTGTGTGTGTGTTGTCGGTGTGTGTGTGTGTGTTGTGTGTGTGTGTGTTGTCGGTGTGTGTGTGTATGTGTGTTGTCGGTGTGTGTGTGTTGTCGGTGTGTGTGTGTGTGTGTGTGTGTTTTCGGTGTGTGTGTGTGTGTTGTCGGTGTGTGTGTGTGTTTGTTGTCGGTGTGTGTGTGTTGTGTGTGTGTGTGTTGTCGATGTGTATGTGTGTTGTCGGTGTGTGTGTGTGTGTGTGTGTGTGTGTTGTCGGTGAGTGTGTGTTGTCGGTGTGTGTGTGTGTGTGTTGTCGGTGTGTGTGTGTGTGTGTGTGTGTGTTGTCAGTGTGTGTGTGTGTGTGTGTGTTGTCGGTGTTTGTGTGTGTGTTGTGTGTGTGTGTGTTGTCGGTGTGTGTGTGTATGTGTGTTGTTGGTGTGTGTGTGTTGTCGGTGTGTGTGTGTGTGTGTGTGTGTTGTCGGTGTGTGTGTGTGTGTGTGTATTGTCGGTGTGTGTGTGTGTGTGTGTTGTCGGTGTGTGTGTGTTATCGGTGTGTGTGTGTGTGTGTTGTCGGTGTGTGTGTGTGTGTGTGTGTGTGTGTGTTGTCAGTGTGTGTGTGTGTGTGTGTGTTGTCGGTGTGTGTGTGTGTGTTGTGTGTGTGTGTGTTGTCGGTGTGTGTGTGTATGTGTGTTGTCGGTGTGTGTGTGTTGTCGGTGTGTGTGTGTGTGTGTGTGTGTTTTCGGTGTGTGTGTGTGTGTTGTCGGTGTGTGTGTGTTGTGTGTGTGTGTGTTGTCGGTGTGTATGTGTGTTGTCGGTGTGTGTGTGTGTGTGTGTGTGTTGTCGGTGTGTGTGTGTGTGTTGTCGGTGTGTGTGTTGTCGGTGTGTGCGTGTGTGTGTTGTCGGTGTGTTGTCGGTGTGTGTGTGTGTGTGTTGTCGGTGTGTGTGTGTTGTCGGTGTGTGTGTGTGTGTTGTGTGTGTGTGTGTTGATGGTGTGTGTGTGTGTGTGTGTTGTCGGTGTGTGTGTGTGTGTTGTCGGTGTGTGTGTGTTGTCGGTGTTTGTGTGTGTGTGTTGTCGGTGTGTTGTCGGTGTGTGTGTGTGTGTGTTGTCAGTGTGTGTGTGTGTGTGTGTGTGTTGTCGGTGTGTGTGTGTGTGTTGTCGGTGTGTGTGTGTGTTGTCGGTGTGTGTGTGTTGTGTGTGTGTGTGTTGTCGGTGTGTGTGTGTGTTGTCGGTGTGTGTGTGTGTGTGTGTGTTGTCGGTGTGTGTGTGTAGTCGGTGTGTGTGTGTGTGTGTGTTGTCGGTGTGTGTGTGTGTGTGTGTTGTCGATGTGTGTGAGTGTGTGTTGTTGGTGTGTGTGTGTGTGTGATGTCGGTGTGTGTGTGTGTGTGTTGTCGGTGTGTGTGTGTGTGTGTTGTGTGTGTGTGTGTTGTCGGTGTGTGTGTGCATGTGTTGTCGGTGTGTGTGTGTGTGTTGTCGGTGTGTGTGTGTGTTGTCGGTGTGTGTGTGTGTGTGTGTGTGTGTGTGTGTGTGTGTGTTGTCGGTGTGTATGTGTGTTGTCGGTGTGTGTGTGTGTGTGTGTGTGTGTTGTCGGTGAGTGTGTGTTGTCGGTGTGTGTGTGTGTGTGTTGTCGGTGTGTGTGTGTGTGTGTGTGTGTGTTGTCAGTGTGTGTGTGTGTGTGTGTGTTGTCGGTGTGTGTGTGTGTGTTGTGTGTGTGTGTGTTGTCGGTGTGTGTGTGTATGTGTGTTGTCGGTGTGTGTGTGTTGTCGGTGTGTGTGTGTGTGTGTGTTTTCGGTGTGTGTGTGTGTGTTGTCGGTGTGTGTGTGTGTGTGTGTGTGTTGTCGGTGTTTGTGTGTGTGTTGTGTGTGTGTGTGGGTGTTGTCAGTGTGTGTGTGTGTGTGTGTGTGTTGTCGGTGTTTGTGTGTGTGTTGTGTGTGTGTGTGTTGTCGGTGTGTGTGTGTATGTGTGTTGTTGGTGTGTGTGTGTTGTTGGTGTGTGTGTGTGTGTGTGTGTGTGTTGTCGGTGTGTGTGAGTGTGTGTGTTGTCGGTGTGTGTGTGTTATCGGTGTGTGTGTGTGTGTGTTGTCGGTGTGTGTGTGTGTGTTGTCGGTGTGTGTGTGTGTTGTCTGTGTGTGTGTGTGTGTGTTGTCGGTGTGTGTGTGTTGTCGGTGTGTGTGTGTTTATGTGTTGTCGGTGTGTGTGTGTTTGTGTTGTCGGTGTGTGTGTGTGTGTGTTGTCGGTGTGTGTGTGTGTGTGTGTGTTGTCGGTGTGTGTGTGTGTGTGTTGTCGGTGTGTGTGTGTGTGTGTGTGTGTGTGTGTGTGTTGTCGGTGTGTGTGTGTGTGTTGTCGGTTTGTGTGTGTGTGTTGTCGGTGTGTGTGTGTTGTCGGTGTGTGTGTGTTGTCTGTGTGTGTGTGTGTGTTGTCGGTTTGTGTGTGTGTGTTGTCGGTGTGTGTGTGTGTGTGTGTGTGTGTGTTGTCGGTGTGTGTGTGTGTGTTGTCGGTTTGTGTGTGTGTGTTGTCGGTGTGTGTGTGTTGTCGGTGTGTGTGTGTTGTCGGTGTGTGTGTGTGTGTTGTCGGTTTGTGTGTGTGTGTTGTCGGTGTGTGTGTGTGTGTTGTCGGTGTGTGTGTGTTGTCGGTGTGTGTGTGTTGTGTGTGTGTGTGTTGATGGTGTGTGTGTGTGTGTGTGTGTTGTCGGTGTGTGTGTGTGTGTGTGTTGTCGGGGTGTGTGTGTTGTCGGTGTTTGTGTGTGTGTGTTGTCGGTGTGTTGTCGGTGTGTGTGTGTGTGTTGTCAGTGTGTGTGTGTGTGTGTGTGTGTTGTCGGTGTTGGTGTGTGTGTTGTCGGTGTGTGTGTGTGTTGTCGGTGTGTGTGTTGTGTGTGTGTGTGTTGTCGGTGTGTGTGTGTGTTGTCGGTGTGTGTGTGTGTGTGTGTGTTGTCGGTGTGTGTGTGTAGTCGGTGTGTGTGTGTGTGTGTGTTGTCGGTGTGTGTGTGTGT
>NC_138318.1:485000-492500 GCF_965601325.2 Salmo salar
GTTGTCGGTGTGTGTGTGTGTGTGTTGTCGGTGTGTGTGTGTGTTGTCGGTGTGTGTGTGTGTGTGTTGTCGGTGTGTGTGTGTTGTCGGTGTGTGTGTGTGTGTTTTGTCGATGTGTGTGTGTGTGTTGTCGGTGTGTGTGTGTGTGTGTTGTCAGTGTGTGTGTGTGTGTGTGTTGTCGGTGTGTGTGTGTGTGTTGTGTGTGTGTGTGTGTGTTGTCGGTGTGTGTGTGTGTGTTGTCGGTGTGTGTGTGTTGTCGGTGTGTGTGTGTGTGTTGTCGGTGTGTGTGTGTGTGTTGTCGGTGTGTGTGTGTGTGTGTTGTCGGTGTGTTTGTGTGTGTGTGTTGTCGGTGTGTGTGAGTGTGTGTTGTCGGTGTGTGTGTGTGTGTTGTGTGTGTGTGTGTTGTCGGTGTGTGTGTGTGTTGTCGGTGTGTGTGTGTGTGTGTGTTGTCGGTGTGTGTGTGTGTGTGTGTTGTCGGTGTGTGTGTGTGTGTCTTGTCGGTGTGTGTGTGTGTGTTGTGTGTGTGTGTGTGTGTGTGTTGTGTGTGTGTGTGTTGTCGGTGTGTGTGTGTGTGTGTTGTCGGTGTGTGTGTGTGTGTGTGTTGTCGGTGTGTGTGTGTGTGTGTTGTCGGTGTGTGTGTGTGTGTTGTGTGTGTGTGTGTTGTCGGTGTGTGTGTGTGTGTGTTGTCGGTGTGTGTGTGTGTTGTCGGTGTGTGTGTGTGTGTGTTGTCGGTGTGTGTGTGTTGTCGGTGTGTGTGTGTTTTGTCGATGTGTGTGTGTGTGTTGTCGGTGTGTGTGTGTGTGTGTTGTCAGTGTGTGTGTGTGTGTGTGTTGTCAGTGTGTGTGTGTGTTGTGTGTGTGTGTGTGTGTTGTCGGTGTGTGTGTGTGTGTTGTCGGTGTGTGTGTGTTGTCGGTGTGTGTGTGTGTGTGTGTGTGTTGTCGGTGTGTGTGTGTGTGTGTTGTCGGTGTGTGTGTGTGTGTGTGTGTGTTGTCGGTGTGTGTGTGTGTGTTATCGGTGTGTGTGTGTGTGTGTTGTCGGTGTGTGTGTGTGTGTGTGTGTGTTGTCTGTGTGTGTGTGTGTGTGTGTGTTGTCGGTGTGTGTGTGTTGTCGGTGTGTGTGTGTTTATGTGTTGTCGGTGTGTGTGTGTTTGTGTTGTCGGTGTGTGTGTGTGTGTGTTGTCGGTGTGTGTGTGTGTGTGTTGTCGGTGTGTGTGTGTGTGTGTGTGTTGTCGGTGTGTGTGTGTGTGTTGTCGGTTTGTGTGTGTGTGTTGTCGGTGTGTGTGTGTGTGTTGTCGGTGTGTGTGTGTGTGTGTTGTCAGTGTGTGTGTGTGTGTGTTGTCGGTGTGTGTGTGTGTTGTCGGTGTGTGTGTGTGTGTGTTGTCGGTGTGTGTGTGTGTTGTCGGTGTGTGTGTGTGTGTGTGTGTGTTGTCGGTGTGTGTGTGTGTGTTGTGGGAGTGTGTGTGTGTGTGTGTGTGTGTTGTCGGTGTGTGTGTGTGTTGTGTGTGTGTGTGTTGTCGGTGTGTGTGTGTGTGTGTTGTCGGTGTGTGTGTGTGTGTTGTGTGTGTGTGTGTTGTCGGTGTGTGTGTGTGTGTGTTGTCGGTGTGTGTGTGTGTGTTGTCGGTGTGTGTGTGTGTTGTCGGTGTGTGTGTGTGTGTTGTCGGTGTGTGTGTGTGTGTTGTCGGTGTGTGTGTGTGTGTTGTCGGTGTGTGTGTGTATGTGTGTTGTTGGTGTGTGTGTGTTGTCGGTGTGTGTGTGTGTGTGTGTGTGTTGTCGGTGTGTGTGTGTGTGTGTATTGTCGGTGTGTGTGTGTGTGTGTGTTGTCGGTGTGTGTGTGTTATCGGTGTGTGTGTGTGTGTGTTGTCGGTGTGTGTGTGTGTGTGTGTGTTGTCGGTGTGTGTGTGTTGTCGGTGTGTGTGTGTTGTCGGTGTGTCTGTGTGTGTGTTGTCGGTTTGTGTGTGTGTGTGTGTGTTGTCGGTGTGTGTGTGTGTGTGTTGTCGGTGTGTGTGTGTGTGTGTGTTGTCGGTGTGTGTGTGTTGTGTGTGTGTGTGTTGTCGGTGTGTGTGTGTGTTGTCGGTGTGTGTGTGTGTGTGTGTGTGTGTGTGTGTGTTGTCGCAGTGTGTGTGTTGTCGGTGTGTGTGTGTGTGTGTGTTGTCGGTGTGTGTGTGTGTGTTGTCGATGTGTGTGAGTGTGTGTTGTCGGTCTGTGTGTGTGTGTTGTGTGTGTTGATGGTGTGTGTGTGTGTGTGTGTTGTCGGTGTGTGTGTGTGTGTTGTCGGTGTGTGTGTGTTGTCGGTGTTTGTGTGTGTGTGTTGTCGGTGTGTTGTCGGTGTGTGTGTGTGTGTGTTGTCAGTGTGTGTGTGTGTGTGTGTGTGTTGTCGGTGTGTGTGTCTGTGTTGTCGGTGTGTGTGTGTGTTGTCGGTGTGTGTGTGTTGTGTGTGTGTGTGTTGTCGGTGTGTGTGTGTGTTGTCGGTGTGTGTGTGTGTGTGTTGTCGGTGTGTGTGTGTAGTCGGTGTGTGTGTGTGTGTGTGTGTTGTCGGTGTGTGTGTGTGTGTTGTCGATGTGTGTGAGTGTGTGTTGTTGGTGTGTGTGTGTGTGTTGTGTGTGTGTGTGTTGTCGGTGTGTGTGTGTGTGTGTTGTCGGTGTGTGTGTGTGTGATGTCGGTGTGTGTGTGTGTGTGTTGTCGGTGTGTGTGTGTGTGTGTTGTGTGTGTGTGTGTTGTCGGTGTGTGTGTGCATGTGTTGTCGGTGTGTGTGTGTGTGTTGTCGGTGTGTGTGTGTGTTGTCGGTGTGTGTGTGTGTGTGTGTGTGTGTGTGTGTTGTCGGTGTGTATGTGTGTTGTCGGTGTGTGTGTGTGTGTGTGTGTTGTCGGTGAGTGTGTGTTGTCGGTGTGTGTGTGTGTGTGTTGTCGGTGTGTGTGTGTGTGTGTGTGTGTTGTCAGTGTGTGTGTGTGTGTGTGTGTTGTCGGTGTGTGTGTGTGTGTTGTGTGTGTGTGTGTTGTCGGTGTGTGTGTGTATGTGTGTTGTCGGTGTGTGTGTGTTGTCGGTGTGTGTGTGTGTGTGTGTGTGTTTTCGGTGTGTGTGTGTGTGTTGTCGGTGTGTGTGTGTGTGTGTTGTCGGTCTGTGTGTGTGTGTTGTGTGTGTTGATGGTGTGTGTGTGTGTGTGTGTTGTCGGTGTGTGTGTGTGTGTTGTCGGTGTGTGTGTGTTGTCGGTGTTTGTGTGTGTGTGTTGTCGGTGTGTTGTCGGTGTGTGTGTGTGTGTGTTGTCAGTGTGTGTGTGTGTGTGTGTGTGTTGTCGGTGTGTGTGTCTGTGTTGTCGGTGTGTGTGTGTGTTGTCGGTGTGTGTGTGTTGTGTGTGTGTGTGTTGTCGGTGTGTGTGTGTGTTGTCGGTGTGTGTGTGTGTGTGTTGTCGGTGTGTGTGTGTAGTCGGTGTGTGTGTGTGTGTGTGTGTTGTCGGTGTGTGTGTGTGTGTTGTCGATGTGTGTGAGTGTGTGTTGTTGGTGTGTGTGTGTGTGTTGTGTGTGTGTGTGTTGTCGGTGTGTGTGTGTGTGTGTTGTCGGTGTGTGTGTGTGTGATGTCGGTGTGTGTGTGTGTGTGTTGTCGGTGTGTGTGTGTGTGTGTTGTGTGTGTGTGTGTTGTCGGTGTGTGTGTGCATGTGTTGTCGGTGTGTGTGTGTGTGTTGTCGGTGTGTGTGTGTGTTGTCGGTGTGTGTGTGTGTGTGTGTGTGTGTGTGTGTTGTCGGTGTGTATGTGTGTTGTCGGTGTGTGTGTGTGTGTGTGTGTTGTCGGTGAGTGTGTGTTGTCGGTGTGTGTGTGTGTGTGTTGTCGGTGTGTGTGTGTGTGTGTGTGTGTTGTCAGTGTGTGTGTGTGTGTGTGTGTTGTCGGTGTGTGTGTGTGTGTTGTGTGTGTGTGTGTTGTCGGTGTGTGTGTGTATGTGTGTTGTCGGTGTGTGTGTGTTGTCGGTGTGTGTGTGTGTGTGTGTGTGTTTTCGGTGTGTGTGTGTGTGTTGTCGGTGTGTGTGTGTGTGTGTTGTCGGTGTGTGTGTGTGTGTGTGTGTGTGTGTTGTCGGTGAGTGTGTGTTGTCGGTGTGTGTGTGTGTGTGTTGTCGGTGTGTGTGTGTGTGTGTGTGTTGTCAGTGTGTGTGTGTGTGTGTGTGTTGTCGGTGTGTGTGTGTGTGTTGTGTGTGTGTGTGTGTTGTCGGTGTGTGTGTGTATGTGTGTTGTCGGTGTGTGTGTGTTGTCGGTGTGTGTGTGTGTGTGTGTTTTCGGTGTGTGTGTGTGTGTTGTCGGTGTGTGTGTGTGTGTGTTGTCGGTGTGTGTGTGTTGTGTGTGTGTGTGTTGTCGGTGTGTATGTGTGTTGTCGGTGTGTGTGTGTGTGTGTGTGTGTTGTCGGTGAGTGTGTGTTGTCGGTGTGTGTGTGTGTGTGTTTTTGGTGTGTGTGTGTGTGTGTGTGTGTGTGTGTGTTGTCAGTGTGTGTGTGTGTGTGTGTGTGTTGTCGGTGTTTGTGTGTGTGTTGTGTGTGTGTGTGTTGTCGGTGTGTGTGTGTATGTGTGTTGTTGGTGTGTGTGTGTTGTCGGTGTGTGCGTGTGTGTGTTGTCGGTGTGTTGTCGGTGTGTGTGTGTGTGTGTTGTCGGTGTGTGTGTGTGTGTTGTCGGTGTGTGTGTGTTGTAGGTGTGTGTGTGTGTGTTGTGTGTGTGTGTGTTGATGGTGTGTGTGTGTGTGTGTGTTGTCGGTGTGTGTGTGTTGTCGGTGTGTGTGTGTTGTCGGTGTTTGTGTGTGTGTGTTGTCGGTGTGTTGTCGGTGTGTGTGTGTGTGTTGTCAGTGTGTGTGTGTGTGTGTGTGTGTGTGTTGTCGGTGTGTGTGTGTGTGTTGTCGGTGTGTGTGTGTGTTGTCGGTGTGTGTGTGTTGTGTGTGTGTGTGTTGTCGGTGTGTGTGTGTGTTGTCGGTGTGTGTGTGTGTGTGTGTGTTGTCGGTGTGTGTGTGTAGTCGGTGTGTGTGTGTGTGTGTGTGTTGTCGGTGTGTGTGTGTGTGTGTGTTGTCGATGTGTGTGAGTGTGTGTTGTTGGTGTGTGTGTGTGTGTTGTGTGTGTGTGTGTTGTCGGTGTGTGTGTGTGTGTGTTGTCGGTGTGTGTGTGTGTGATGTCGGTGTGTGTGTGTGTGTGTTGTCGGTGTGTGTGTAGGGGTGTGTGTTGTGTGTGTGTGTGTTGTCGGTGTGTGTGTGCATGTGTTGTCGGTGTGTGTGTGTGTGTTGTCGGTGTGTGTGTGTGTTGTCGGTGTGTGTGTCTGTGTGTGTGTGTGTGTTGTCGGTGTGTATGTGTGTTGTCGGTGTGTGTGTGTGTTGTCGGTGTGTGTGTGTTGTGTGTGTGTGTGTGTTGTCGGTGAGTGTGTGTTGTCGGTGTGTGTGTGTGTGTGTTGTCGGTGTGTGTGTGTGTGTGTGTGTTGTCAGTGTGTGTGTGTGTGTGTGTGTTGTCGGTGTGTGTGTGTGTGTTGTGTGTGTGTGTGTTGTCGGTGTGTGTGTGTATGTGTGTTGTCGGTGTGTGTGTGTTGTCGGTGTGTGTGTGTGTGTGTGTGTGTTTTCGGTGTGTGTGTGTGTGTTGTCGGTGTGTGTGTGTGTTTGTTGTCGGTGTGTGTGTGTTGTGTGTGTGTGTGTTGTCGATGTGTATGTGTGTTGTCGGTGTGTGTGTGTGTGTGTGTGTGTGTGTTGTCGGTGAGTGTGTGTTGTCGGTGTGTGTGTGTGTGTGTTGTCGGTGTGTGTGTGTGTGTGTGTGTGTGTGTGTTGTCAGTGTGTGTGTGTGTGTGTGTGTTGTCGGTGTTTGTGTGTGTGTTGTGTGTGTGTGTGTTGTCGGTGTGTGTGTGTATGTGTGTTGTTGGTGTGTGTGTGTTGTCGGTGTGTGTGTGTGTGTGTGTGTGTTGTCGGTGTGTGTGTGTGTGTGTGTATTGTCGGTGTGTGTGTGTGTGTGTGTTGTCGGTGTGTGTGTGTTATCGGTGTGTGTGTGTGTGTGTTGTCGGTGTGTGTGTGTGTGTGTGTGTGTGTTGTCGGTGTGTGTGTGTTGTCGGTGTGTGTGTGTTGTCGGTGTGTCTGTGTGTGTGTTGTCGGTTTGTGTGTGTGTGTGTGTGTTGTCGGTGTGTGTGTGTGTGTGTTGTCGGTGTGTGTGTGTGTGTGTGTTGTCGGTGTGTGTGTGTTGTGTGTGTGTGTGTTGTCGGTGTGTGTGTGTGTTGTCGGTGTGTGTGTGTGTGTGTGTGTGTGTGTGTGTTGTCGCAGTGTGTGTGTTGTCGGTGTGTGTGTGTGTGTGTGTTGTCGGTGTGTGTGTGTGTGTTGTCGATGTGTGTGAGTGTGTGTTGTCGGTCTGTGTGTGTGTGTTGTGTGTGTTGATGGTGTGTGTGTGTGTGTGTGTTGTCGGTGTGTGTGTGTGTGTTGTCGGTGTGTGTGTGTTGTCGGTGTTTGTGTGTGTGTGTTGTCGGTGTGTTGTCGGTGTGTGTGTGTGTGTGTTGTCAGTGTGTGTGTGTGTGTGTGTGTGTTGTCGGTGTGTGTGTCTGTGTTGTCGGTGTGTGTGTGTGTTGTCGGTGTGTGTGTGTTGTGTGTGTGTGTGTTGTCGGTGTGTGTGTGTGTTGTCGGTGTGTGTGTGTGTGTGTTGTCGGTGTGTGTGTGTAGTCGGTGTGTGTGTGTGTGTGTGTGTTGTCGGTGTGTGTGTGTGTGTTGTCGATGTGTGTGAGTGTGTGTTGTCGGTGTGTGTGTGTGTGTTGTGTGTGTGTGTGTTGTCGGTGTGTGTGTGTGTGTGTTGTCGGTGTGTGTGTGTGTGATGTCGGTGTGTGTGTGTGTGTGTTGTCGGTGTGTGTGTGTGTGTGTTGTGTGTGTGTGTGTTGTCGGTGTGTGTGTGCATGTGTTGTCGGTGTGTGTGTGTGTGTTGTCGGTGTGTGTGTGTGTTGTCGGTGTGTGTGTGTGTGTGTGTGTGTGTGTGTGTTGTCGGTGTGTATGTGTGTTGTCGGTGTGTGTGTGTGTGTGTGTGTTGTCGGTGAGTGTGTGTTGTCGGTGTGTGTGTGTGTGTGTTGTCGGTGTGTGTGTGTGTGTTGTGTGTGTGTGTGTTGTCGGTGTGTGTGTGTATGTGTGTTGTCGGTGTGTGTGTGTTGTCGGTGTGTGTGTGTGTGTGTGTGTGTTTTCGGTGTGTGTGTGTGTGTTGTCGGTGTGTGTGTGTGTGTGTTGTCGGTGTGTGTGTGTGTGTGTGTGTTGTCGGTGTTTGTGTGTGTGTTGTGTGTGTGTGTGTTGTCGGTGTGTGTGTGTATGTGTGTTGTTGGTGTGTGTGTGTTTTCGGTGTGTGTGTGTGTGTTGTCGGTGTGTGTGTGTGTGTGTTGTCAGTGTGTGTGTGTGTGTGTGTGTTGTCGGTGTTTGTGTGTGTGTTGTGTGTGTGTGTGTTGTCGGTGTGTGTGTGTATGTGTGTTGTTGGTGTGTGTGTGTTGTCGGTGTGTGTGTGTGTGTGTGTGTTGTCGGTGTGTGTGTGTTATCGGTGTGTGT
>NC_138318.1:502500-625000 GCF_965601325.2 Salmo salar
GTGTGTGTGTTGTCGATGTGTGTGAGTGTGTGTTGTCGGTGTGTGTGTGTGTGTTGTGTGTGTGTGTGTTGTCGGTGTGTGTGTGTGTGTGTTGTCGGTGTGTGTGTGTGTGATGTCGGTGTGTGTCTGTGTGTGTGTGTTGTCGGTGTGTGTGTGTGTGTGTTGTGTGTGTGTGTGTTGTCGGTGTGTGTGTGCATGTGTTGTCGGTGTGTGTGTGTGTGTTGTCGGTGTGTGTGTGTGTTGTCGGTGTGTGTGTGTGTGTGTGTGTTGTCGGTGTGTATGTGTGTTGTCGGTGTGTGTGTGTGTGTGTGTGTGTGTGTGTTGTCGGTGAGTGTGTGTTGTCGGTGTGTGTGTGTGTGTGTTGTCGGTGTGTGTGTGTGTGTGTGTGTGTGTGTGTGTGTTGTCAGTGTGTGTGTGTGTGTGTGTGTTGTCGGTGTGTGTGTGTGTGTTGTGTGTGTGTGTGTTGTCGGTGTGTGTGTGTATGTGTGTTGTCGGTGTGTGTGTGTTGTCGGTGTGTGTGTGTGTGTGTTTTCGGTGTGTGTGTGTGTGTTGTCGGTGTGTGTGTGTGTGTTGTCGGTGTGTGTGTGTTGTGTGTGTGTGTGTTGTCGGTGTGTATGTGTGTTGTCGGTGTGTGTGTGTGTGTGTGTGTGTTGTCGGTGAGTGTGTGTTGTCGGTGTGTGTGTGTGTGTGTTGTCGGTGTGTGTGTGTGTGTGTGTGTGTGTGTTGTCAGTGTGTGTGTGTGTGTGTGTGTTGTCGGTGTTTGTGTGTGTGTTGTGTGTGTGTGTGTTGTCGGTGTGTGTGTGTATGTGTGTTGTTGGTGTGTGTGTGTTGTCGGTGTGTGCGTGTGTGTGTTGTCGGTGTGTTGTCGGTGTGTGTGTGTGTGTGTTGTCGGTGTGTGTGTGTGTGTTGTCGGTGTGTGTGTGTTGTCGGTGTGTGTGTGTGTGTTGTGTGTGTGTGTGTTGATGGTGTGTGTGTGTGTGTGTGTTGTCGGTGTGTGTGTGTTGTCGGTGTGTGTGTGTTGTCGGTGTTTGTGTGTGTGTGTTGTCGGTGTGTTGTCGGTGTGTGTGTGTGTGTTGTCAGTGTGTGTGTGTGTGTGTGTGTGTTGTCGGTGTGTGTGTGTGTGTTGTCGGTGTGTGTGTGTGTTGTCGGTGTGTGTGTGTTGTGTGTGTGTGTGTTGTCGGTGTGTGTGTGTGTTGTCGGTGTGTGTGTGTGTGTGTTGTCGGTGTGTGTGTGTAGTCGGTGTGTGTGTGTGTGTGTGTGTTGTCGGTGTGTGTGTGTGTGTGTGTTGTCGATGTGTGTGAGTGTGTGTTGTTGGTGTGTGTGTGTGTGTTGTGTGTGTGTGTGTTGTCGGTGTGTGTGTGTGTGTGTTGTCGGTGTGTGTGTGTGTGATGTCGGTGTGTGTGTGTGTGTGTTGTCGGTGTGTGTGTGTGTGTGTTGTGTGTGTGTGTGTTGTCGGTGTGTGTGTGCATGTGTTGTCGGTGTGTGTGTGTGTGTTGTCGGTGTGTGTGTGTGTTGTCGGTGTGTGTGTGTGTGTGTGTGTGTGTTGTCGGTGAGTGTGTGTTGTCGGTGTGTGTGTGTGTGTGTTGTCGGTGTGTGTGTGTGTGTGTGTGTGTTGTCAGTGTGTGTGTGTGTGTGTGTGTTGTCGGTGTGTGTGTGTGTGTTGTGTGTGTGTGTGTGTTGTCGGTGTGTGTGTGTATGTGTGTTGTCGGTGTGTGTGTGTTGTCGGTGTGTGTGTGTGTGTGTGTTTTCGGTGTGTGTGTGTGTGTTGTCGGTGTGTGTGTGTGTTTGTTGTCGGTGTGTGTGTGTTGTGTGTGTGTTGTCGATGTGTATGTGTGTTGTCGGTGTGTGTGTGTGTGTGTGTGTGTTGTCGGTGAGTGTGTGTTGTCGGTGTGTGTGTGTGTGTGTTGTCGGTGTGTGTGTGTGTGTGTGTGTGTGTGTGTGTTGTCAGTGTGTGTGTGTGTGTGTGTGTTGTCGGTGTTTGTGTGTGTGTTGTGTGTGTGTGTTGTCGGTGTGTGTGTGTATGTGTGTTGTTGGTGTGTGTGTGTTGTCGGTGTGTGTGTGTGTGTGTGTGTGTTGTCGGTGTGTGTGTGTGTGTGTGTGTTGTCGGTGTGTGTGTGTGTGTGTGTTGTCGGTGTGTGTGTGTTATCGGTGTGTGTGTGTGTGTGTGTTGTCGGTGTGTGTGTGTGTGTTGTCGGTGTGTGTGTGTGTTGTCTGTGTGTGTGTGTGTGTGTGTTGTCGGTGTGTGTGTGTTGTCGGTGTGTGTGTGTTTATGTGTTGTCGGTGTGTGTGTGTTTGTGTTGTCGGTGTGTGTGTGTGTGTGTTGTCGGTGTGTGTGTGTGTGTGTTGTCGGTGTGTGTGTGTGTGTTGTCGGTGTGTATGTGTGTTGTCGGTGTGTGTGTGTGTGTGTGTGTGTGTTGTCGGTGAGTGTGTGTTGTCGGTGTGTGTGTGTGTGTGTTGTCGGTGTGTGTGTGTGTGTGTGTGTGTTGTCAGTGTGTGTGTGTGTGTGTGTGTTGTCGGTGTGTGTGTGTGTGTTGTGTGTGTGTGTGTTGTCGGTGTGTGTGTGTATGTGTGTTGTCGGTGTGTGTGTGTTGTCGGTGTGTGTGTGTGTGTGTGTGTGTTTTCGGTGTGTGTGTGTGTGTTGTCGGTGTGTGTGTGTGTTTGTTGTCGGTGTGTGTGTGTTGTGTGTGTGTGTGTTGTCGATGTGTATGTGTGTTGTCGGTGTGTGTGTGTGTGTGTGTGTGTGTTGTCGGTGAGTGTGTGTTGTCGGTGTGTGTGTGTGTTGTCGGTGTGTGTGTGTGTGTGTGTGTGTGTGTTGTCAGTGTGTGTGTGTGTGTGTGTGTTGTCGGTGTTTGTGTGTTTGTTGTGTGTGTGTGTGTTGTCGGTGTGTGTGTGTATGTGTGTTGTTGGTGTGTGTGTGTTGTCGGTGTGTGTGTGTGTGTGTGTGTGTTGTCGGTGTGTGTGTGTGTGTGTGTGTTGTCGGTGTGTGTGTGTGTGTGTGTTGTCGGTGTGTGTGTGTTATCGGTGTGTGTGTGTGTGTGTTGTCGGTGTGTGTGTGTGTGTTGTCGGTGTGTGTGTGTGTTGTCTGTGTGTGTGTGTGTGTGTGTTGTCGGTGTGTGTGTGTTGTCGGTGTGTGTGTGTTTATGTGTTGTCGGTGTGTGTGTGTTTGTGTTGTCGGTGTGTGTGTGTGTGTGTTGTCGGTGTGTGTGTGTGTGTGTTGTCGGTGTGTGTGTGTGTGTGTTGTCGGTGTGTGTGTGTGTGTGTGTGTGTGTTGTCGGTGTGTGTGTGTGTGTTGTCGGTTTGTGTGTGTGTGTTGTCGGTGTGTGTGTGTGTGTTGTCGGTGTGTGTGTGTTGTCGGTGTGTGTGTGTGTGTTGTCGGTTTGTGTGTGTGTGTTGTCGGTGTGTGTGTGTGTGTTGTCGGTGTGTGTGTGTTGTCGGTGTGTGTGTGTGTGTTGTGTGTGTGTGTGTTGATGGTGTGTGTGTGTGTGTGTGTTGTCGGTGTGTGTGTGTGTGTGTGTGTTGTCGGGGTGTGTGTGTTGTAGGTGTTTGTGTGTGTGTGTTGTCGGTGTGTTGTCGGTGTGTGTGTGTGTGTGTTGTCAGTGTGTGTGTGTGTGTGTGTGTGTGTTGTCGGTGTGTGTGTGTGTGTTGTCGGTGTGTGTGTGTGTTGTCGGTGTGTGTGTGTTGTGTGTGTGTGTGTTGTCGGTGTGTGTGTGTGTTGTCGGTGTGTGTGTGTGTGTGTGTGTTGTCGGTGTGTGTGTGTAGTCGGTGTGTGTGTGTGTGTGTGTGTTGTCGGTGTGTGTGTGTGTGTGTGTTGTCGATGTGTGTGAGTGTGTGTTGTCGGTGTGTGTGTGTGTGTTGTGTGTGTGTGTGTTGTCGGTGTGTGTGTGTGTGTGTTGTCGGTGTGTGTGTGTGTGATGTCGGTGTGTGTGTGTGTGTTGTCGGTGTGTGTGTGTGTGTGTGTTGTGTGTGTGTGTGTTGTCGGTGTGTGTGTGCATGTGTTGTCGGTGTGTGTGTGTGTGTTGTCGGTGTGTGTGTGTGTTGTCGGTGTGTGTGTGTGTGTGTGTGTGTTTTGTCGGTGTGTATGTGTGTTGTCGGTGTGTGTGTGTGTGTGTGTGTGTGTGTGTTGTCGGTGAGTGTGTGTTGTCGCTGTGTGTGTGTGTGTGTTGTCGGTGTGTGTGTGTGTGTGTGTGTGTGTGTGTGTGTTGTCAGTGTGTGTGTGTGTGTGTGTGTTGTCGGTGTGTGTGTGTGTGTTGTGTGTGTGTGTGTTGTCGGTGTGTGTGTGTATGTGTGTTGTCGGTGTGTGTGTGTTGTCGGTGTGTGTGTGTGTGTGTGTTTTCGGTGTGTGTGTGTGTGTTGTCGGTGTGTGTGTGTGTGTGTTGTCGGTGTGTGTGTGTTGTGTGTGTGTGTGTTGTCGGTGTGTATGTGTGTTGTCGGTGTGTGTGTGTGTGTGTGTGTGTGTTGTCGGTGAGTGTGTGTTGTCGGTGTGTGTGTGTGTGTGTTGTCGGTGTGTGTGTGTGTGTGTGTGTGTGTGTGTGTTGTCAGTGTGTGTGTGTGTGTGTGTGTTGTCGGTGTTTGTGTGTGTGTTGTGTGTGTTGTCGGTGTGTGTGTGTGTGTGTTGTCGGTGTGTGTGTGTGTGTGTGTGTTGTCGGTGTGTGTGTGTGTGTGTTGTCGGTGTGTGTGTGTGTGTGTTGTCGGTGTGTGTGTGTTATCGGTGTGTGTGTGTGTGTGTTGTCGGTGTGTGTGTGTGTGTTGTCGGTGTGTGTGTGTGTTGTCTGTGTGTGTGTGTGTGTGTTGTCAGTGTGTGTGTGTGTGTGTTGTCGGTGTGTGTGTGTTTATGTGTTGTCGGTGTGTGTGTGTGTGTGTTGTCGGTGTGTGTGTGTGTGTGTGTGTGTGTTGTCGGTGTGTGTGTGTTGTCGGTGTGTGTGTGTTTATGTGTTGTCGGTGTGTGTGTGTTTGTGTTGTCGGTGTGTGTGTGTGTGTGTTGTCGGTGTGTGTGTGTGTGTGTTGTCGGTGTGTGTGTGTGTGTTGTCGGTGTGTGTGTGTGTGTGTTGTCAGTGTGTGTGTGTGTGTGTTGTCGGTGTGTGTGTGTGTGTGTTGTCGGTGTGTGTGTGTGTGTGTGTGTTGTCGGTGTGTGTGTGTTGTCGGTGTGTGTGTGTTGTCGGTGTGTGTGTGTGTGTGTGTGTGTGTGTTGTCAGTGTGTGTGTGTGTGTGTGTGTTGTCGGTGTTTGTGTGTGTGTTGTGTGTGTGTGTGTTGTCGGTGTGTGTGTGTATGTGTGTTGTTGGTGTGTGTGTGTTGTCGGTGTGTGTGTGTGTGTGTGTGTGTTGTCGGTGTGTGTGTGTGTGTGTGTGTTGTCGGTGTGTGTGTGTGTGTGTGTTGTCGGTGTGTGTGTGTTATCGGTGTGTGTGTGTGTGTGTGTTGTCGGTGTGTGTGTGTGTGTTGTCGGTGTGTGTGTGTGTTGTCTGTGTGTGTGTGTGTGTGTGTTGTCGGTGTGTGTGTGTTGTCGGTGTGTGTGTGTTTATGTGTTGTCGGTGTGTGTGTGTTTGTGTTGTCGGTGTGTGTGTGTGTGTGTTGTCGGTGTGTGTGTGTGTGTGTTGTCGGTGTGTGTGTGTGTGTTGTCGGTGTGTATGTGTGTTGTCGGTGTGTGTGTGTGTGTGTGTGTGTGTGTGTTGTCGGTGAGTGTGTGTTGTCGGTGTGTGTGTGTGTGTGTTGTCGGTGTGTGTGTGTGTGTGTGTGTGTGTTGTCAGTGTGTGTGTGTGTGTGTGTGTTGTCGGTGTGTGTGTGTGTGTTGTGTGTGTGTGTGTTGTCGGTGTGTGTGTGTATGTGTGTTGTCGGTGTGTGTGTGTTGTCGGTGTGTGTGTGTGTGTGTGTGTGTTTTCGGTGTGTGTGTGTGTGTTGTCGGTGTGTGTGTGTGTTTGTTGTCGGTGTGTGTGTGTTGTGTGTGTGTGTGTTGTCGATGTGTATGTGTGTTGTCGGTGTGTGTGTGTGTGTGTGTGTGTGTTGTCGGTGAGTGTGTGTTGTCGGTGTGTGTGTGTGTTGTCGGTGTGTGTGTGTGTGTGTGTGTGTGTGTGTTGTCAGTGTGTGTGTGTGTGTGTGTGTTGTCGGTGTTTGTGTGTTTGTTGTGTGTGTGTGTGTTGTCGGTGTGTGTGTGTATGTGTGTTGTTGGTGTGTGTGTGTTGTCGGTGTGTGTGTGTGTGTGTGTGTTGTCGGTGTGTGTGTGTGTGTGTGTGTTGTCGGTGTGTGTGTGTGTGTGTGTTGTCGGTGTGTGTGTGTTATCGGTGTGTGTGTGTGTGTGTTGTCGGTGTGTGTGTGTGTGTTGTCGGTGTGTGTGTGTGTTGTCTGTGTGTGTGTGTGTGTGTGTTGTCGGTGTGTGTGTGTTGTCGGTGTGTGTGTGTTTATGTGTTGTCGGTGTGTGTGTGTTTGTGTTGTCGGTGTGTGTGTGTGTGTGTTGTCGGTGTGTGTGTGTGTGTGTTGTCGGTGTGTGTGTGTGTGTGTTGTCGGTGTGTGTGTGTGTGTGTGTGTGTGTTGTCGGTGTGTGTGTGTGTGTTGTCGGTTTGTGTGTGTGTGTTGTCGGTGTGTGTGTGTTTGTTGTCGGTGTGTGTGTGTTGTCGGTGTGTGTGTGTGTGTTGTCGGTTTGTGTGTGTGTGTTGTCGGTGTGTGTGTGTGTGTTGTCGGTGTGTGTGTGTTGTCGGTGTGTGTGTGTGTGTTGTGTGTGTGTGTGTTGATGGTGTGTGTGTGTGTGTGTGTTGTCGGTGTGTGTGTGTGTGTGTGTGTTGTCGGGGTGTGTGTGTTGTAGGTGTTTGTGTGTGTGTGTTGTCGGTGTGTTGTCGGTGTGTGTGTGTGTGTTGTCAGTGTGTGTGTGTGTGTGTGTGTGTGTTGTCGGTGTGTGTGTGTGTGTTGTCGGTGTGTGTGTGTGTTGTCGGTGTGTGTGTGTTGTGTGTGTGTGTGTTGTCGGTGTGTGTGTGTGTTGTCGGTGTGTGTGTGTGTGTGTGTGTTGTCGGTGTGTGTGTGTAGTCGGTGTGTGTGTGTGTGTGTGTGTTGTCGGTGTGTGTGTGTGTGTGTGTTGTCGATGTGTGTGAGTGTGTGTTGTCGGTGTGTGTGTGTGTGTTGTGTGTGTGTGTGTTGTCGGTGTGTGTGTGTGTGTGTTGTCGGTGTGTGTGTGTGTGATGTCGGTGTGTGTGTGTGTGTTGTCGGTGTGTGTGTGTGTGTGTGTTGTGTGTGTGTGTGTTGTCGGTGTGTGTGTGCATGTGTTGTCGGTGTGTGTGTGTGTGTTGTCGGTGTGTGTGTGTGTTGTCGGTGTGTGTGTGTGTGTGTGTGTGTTTTGTCGGTGTGTATGTGTGTTGTCGGTGTGTGTGTGTGTGTGTGTGTGTTGTCGGTGAGTGTGTGTTGTCGCTGTGTGTGTGTGTGTGTTGTCGGTGTGTGTGTGTGTGTGTGTGTGTGTGTGTTGTCAGTGTGTGTGTGTGTGTGTGTGTTGTCGGTGTGTGTGTGTGTGTTGTGTGTGTGTGTGTTGTCGGTGTGTGTGTGTATGTGTGTTGTCGGTGTGTGTGTGTTGTCGGTGTGTGTGTGTGTGTGTGTTTTCGGTGTGTGTGTGTGTGTTGTCGGTGTGTGTGTGTGTGTGTTGTCGGTGTGTGTGTGTTGTGTGTGTGTGTGTTGTCGGTGTGTATGTGTGTTGTCGGTGTGTGTGTGTGTGTGTGTGTGTGTTGTCGGTGAGTGTGTGTTGTCGGTGTGTGTGTGTGTGTGTTGTCGGTGTGTGTGTGTGTGTGTGTGTGTGTGTGTGTTGTCAGTGTGTGTGTGTGTGTGTGTGTTGTCGGTGTTTGTGTGTGTGTTGTGTGTGTTGTCGGTGTGTGTGTGTGTGTGTTGTCGGTGTGTGTGTGTGTGTGTGTGTTGTCGGTGTGTGTGTGTGTGTGTTGTCGGTGTGTGTGTGTGTGTGTGTTGTCGGTGTGTGTGTGTGTTATCGGTGTGTGTGTGTGTGTGTTGTCGGTGTGTGTGTGTGTGTTGTCGGTGTGTGTGTGTGTTGTCTGTGTGTGTGTGTGTGTGTTGTCAGTGTGTGTGTGTGTGTGTTGTCGGTGTGTGTGTGTTTATGTGTTGTCGGTGTGTGTGTGTGTGTGTTGTCGGTGTGTGTGTGTGTGTGTGTGTGTGTTGTCGGTGTGTGTGTGTTGTCTGTGTGTGTGTGTTTATGTGTTGTCGGTGTGTGTGTGTTTGTGTTGTCGGTGTGTGTGTGTGTGTGTTGTCGGTGTGTGTGTGTGTGTGTTGTCGGTGTGTGTGTGTGTGTTGTCGGTGTGTGTGTGTGTGTGTTGTCAGTGTGTGTGTGTGTGTGTTGTCGGTGTGTGTGTGTGTGTGTTGTCGGTGTGTGTGTGTGTGTGTGTGTTGTCGGTGTGTGTGTGTTGTCGGTGTGTGTGTGTTGTCGGTGTGTGTGTGTGTGTGTTGTCGGTTTGTGTGTGTGTGTGTGTGTTGTCGGTGTGTGTGTGTGTGTGTTGTCGGTGTGTGTGTTTATGTGTTGTCGGTGTGTGTGTGTGTGTTGTCGGTGTGTGTGTGTGTGTGTGTGTTGTCGGTGTGTGTGTGTGTTGTCGGTGTGTGTGTGTTGTCGGTGTGTCTGTGTGTGTGTTGTCGGTTTGTGTGTGTGTGTGTGTGTTGTCGGTGTGTGTGTGTGTGTTGTCGGTGTGTGTGTGTGTGTGTTGTCGGTGTGTGTGTGTTGTGTGTGTGTGTGTTGTGTGTGTGTATGTGTGTTGTCGGTGTGTGTGTGTGTGTGTGTGTGTGTTGTCGGTGAGTGTGTGTTGTCGGTGTGTGTGTGTGTGTTGTCGGTGTGTGTGTGTGTGTGTGTGTGTGTGTGTGTTGTCAGTGTGTGTGTGTGTGTTGTCAGTGTTTGTGTGTGTGTTGTGTGTGTGTGTGTTGTCGGTGTGTGTGTGTATGTGTGTTGTTGGTGTGTGTGTGTTGTCGGTGTGTGTGTGTGTGTGTGTGTGTTGTCGGTGTGTGTGTGTGTTGTCGGTGTGTGTGTGTGTGTGTTGTCGGTGTGTGTGTGTTATCGGTGTGTGTGTGTGTGTGTTGTCGGTGTGTGTGTGTGTGTTGTCGGTGTGTGTGTGTGTGTGTGTGTGTGTTGTCGGTGAGTGTGTGTTGTCGGTGTGTGTGTGTGTGTTGTCGGTGTGTGTGTGTGTGTGTGTGTGTGTGTGTTGTCAGTGTGTGTGTGTGTGTTGTCGGTGTTTGTGTGTGTGTTGTGTGTGTGTGTGTTGTCGGTGTGTGTGTGTATGTGTGTTGTTGGTGTGTGTGTGTTGTCGGTGTGTGTGTGTGTGTGTGTGTGTTGTCGGTGTGTGTGTGTGTTGTCAGTGTGTGTGTGTGTGTGTGTTGTCGGTGTGTGTGTGTTATCGGTGTGTGTGTGTGTGTGTTGTCGGTGTGTGTGTGTGTGTTGTCGGTGTGTGTGTGTGTTGTCTGTGTGTGTGTGTGTGTGTGTTGTCGGTGTGTGTGTGTTGTCGGTGTGTGTGTGTTTATGTGTTGTCGGTGTGTGTGTGTTTGTGTTGTCGGTGTGTGTGTGTGTGTTGTCGGTGTGTGTGTGTGTGTGTTGTCGGTGTGTGTGTGTGTGTGTTGTCGGTGTGTGTGTGTGTGTGTGTGTGTTGTCGGTGTGTGTGTGTGTGTTGTCGGTTTGTGTGTGTGTGTTGTCGGAGTGTGTGTGTGTGTTGTCGGTGTGTGTGTGTGTGTGTTGTCAGTGTGTGTGTGTGTGTGTGTTGTCGGTGTGTGTGTGTTTATGTGTTGTCGGTGTGTGTGTGTGTGTGTGTTGTCGGTGTGTGTGTGTGTGTGTGTGTGTGTTGTCGGTGTGTGTGTGTTGTCGGTGTGTGTGTGTTGTCGGTGTGTCTGTGTGTGTGTTGTCGGTTTGTGTGTGTGTGTGTGTTGTCGGTGTGTGTGTGTGTGTGTTGTCGGTGTGTGTGTGTGTGTTGTCGGTGTGTGTGTGTTGTGTGTGTGTGTGTTGTCGGTGTGTGTGTGTGTTGTCGGTGTGTGTGTGTTGTCGGTGTGTGTGTGTGTGTTGTGTGTGTGTGTGTTGTCGGTGTGTGTGTGTGTTGTCGGTGTGTGTGTGTGTGTTGTCGGTGTGTGTGTGTGTGTGTTGTGTGTGTGTGTGTTGTCGGTGTGTGTGTGCGTGTGTTGTCGGTGTGTGTGTGTTTGTTGTCGGTGTGTGTGTGTGTGTGTGTGTGTTGTCGGTGTGTGTGTGTGTGTTGTCGGTGTGTGTGTGTGTGTGTTGTCGGTGTGTGTGTGTTATCGGTGTGTGTGTGTTGTCGATGTGTGTGTGTGTGTGTGTGTTGTCGGTGTGTGTGTGTGTGTGTGTGTTGTCGGTGTGTGTGTGTGTGTTGTCGGTGTGTGTGTTGTCGGTGTGTGCGTGTGTGTGTTGTCGGTGTGTTGTCGGTGTGTGTGTGTGTGTGTTGTCGGTGTGTGTGTGTGTGTTGTCGGTGTGTGTGTGTGTGTTGTGTGTGTGTGTGTTGATGGTGTGTGTGTGTGTGTGTGTTGTCGGTGTGTGTGTGTGTGTTGTCGGTGTGTGTGTGTTGTCGGTGTTTGTGTGTGTGTGTTGTCGGTGTGTTGTCGGTGTGTGTGTGTGTGTGTTGTCGGTGTGTGTGTGTGTTGTCGGTGTGTGTGTGTGTGTGTGTGTGTTGTCGGTGTGTGTGTGTGTGTTGTGTGTGTGTGTGTTGTCGGTGTGTGTGTGCATGTGTTGTCGGTGTGTGTGTGTGTGTGTTGTCAGTGTGTGTGTGTGTGTGTGTGTTGTCGGTGTGTGTGTGTGTGTTGTGTGTGTGTGTGTTGTCGGTGTGTGTGTGTATGTGTGTTGTCGGTGTGTGTGTGTTGTCGGTGTGTGTGTGTGTGTGTGTTTTCGGTGTGTGTGTGTGTGTTGTCGGTGTGTGTGTGTGTGTGTTGTCGGTGTGTGTGTGTTGTGTGTGTGTGTGTTGTCGGTGTGTATGTGTGTTGTCGGTGTGTGTGTGTGTGTGTGTGTGTTGTCGGTGAGTGTGTGTTGTCGGTGTGTGTGTGTGTGTGTTGTCGGTGTGTGTGTGTGTGTGTGTGTGTTGTCAGTGTGTGTGTGTGTGTGTGTGTTGTCGGTGTTTGTGTGTGTGTTGTGTGTGTGTGTGTTGTCGGTGTGTGTGTGTATGTGTGTTGTTGGTGTGTGTGTGTTGTCGGTGTGTGCGTGTGTGTGTTGTCGGTGTGTTGTCGGTGTGTGTGTGTGTGTGTTGTCGGTGTGTGTGTGTGTGTTGTCGGTGTGTGTGTGTTGTCGGTGTGTGTGTGTGTGTTGTGTGTGTGTGTGTTGATGGTGTGTGTGTGTGTGTGTGTTGTCGGTGTGTGTGTGTTGTCGGTGTGTGTGTGTTGTCGGTGTTTGTGTGTGTGTGTTGTCGGTGTGTTGTCGGTGTGTGTGTGTGTGTTGTCAGTGTGTGTGTGTGTGTGTGTGTGTTGTCGGTGTGTGTGTGTGTGTTGTCGGTGTGTGTGTGTGTTGTCGGTGTGTGTGTGTTGTGTGTGTGTGTGTTGTCGGTGTGTGTGTGTGTTGTCGGTGTGTGTGTGTGTGTGTTGTCGGTGTGTGTGTGTAGTCGGTGTGTGTGTGTGTGTGTGTGTTGTCGGTGTGTGTGTGTGTTGTCGATGTGTGTGAGTGTGTGTTGTTGGTGTGTGTGTGTGTGTTGTGTGTGTGTGTGTTGTCGGTGTGTGTGTGTGTGTGTTGTCGGTGTGTGTGTGTGTGATGTCGGTGTGTGTGTGTGTGTGTTGTCGGTGTGTGTGTGTGTGTGTTGTGTGTGTGTGTGTTGTCGGTGTGTGTGTGCATGTGTTGTCGGTGTGTGTGTGTGTGTTGTCGGTGTGTGTGTGTGTTGTCGGTGTGTGTGTGTGTGTGTGTGTGTTGTCGGTGAGTGTGTGTTGTCGGTGTGTGTGTGTGTGTGTTGTCGGTGTGTGTGTGTGTGTGTGTGTGTTGTCAGTGTGTGTGTGTGTGTGTGTGTGTTGTCGGTGTGTGTGTGTGTGTTGTGTGTGTGTGTGTTGTCGGTGTGTGTGTGTATGTGTGTTGTCGGTGTGTGTGTGTTGTCGGTGTGTGTGTGTGTGTGTGTTTTCGGTGTGTGTGTGTGTGTTGTCGGTGTGTGTGTGTGTGTTTGTTGTCGGTGTGTGTGTGTTGTGTGTGTGTGTGTTGTCGATGTGTATGTGTGTTGTCGGTGTGTGTGTGTGTGTGTGTGTGTTGTCGGTGAGTGTGTGTTGTCGGTGTGTGTGTGTGTGTGTTGTCGGTGTGTGTGTGTGTGTGTGTGTGTGTGTGTTGTCAGTGTGTGTGTGTGTGTGTGTGTTGTCGGTGTTTGTGTGTGTGTTGTGTGTGTGTGTGTTGTCGGTGTGTGTGTGTATGTGTGTTGTTGGTGTGTGTGTGTTGTCGGTGTGTGTGTGTGTGTGTGTGTGTTGTCGGTGTGTGTGTGTGTGTGTGTGTTGTCGGTGTGTGTGTGTGTGTGTGTTGTCGGTGTGTGTGTGTTATCGGTGTGTGTGTGTGTGTGTTGTCGGTGTGTGTGTGTGTGTTGTCGGTGTGTGTGTGTGTTGTCTGTGTGTGTGTGTGTGTGTGTTGTCGGTGTGTGTGTGTTGTCGGTGTGTGTGTGTTTATGTGTTGTCGGTGTGTGTGTGTTTGTGTTGTCGGTGTGTGTGTGTGTGTGTTGTCGGTGTGTGTGTGTGTGTGTTGTCGGTGTGTGTGTGTGTGTTGTCGGTGTGTATGTGTGTTGTCGGTGTGTGTGTGTGTGTGTGTGTGTGTTGTCGGTGAGTGTGTGTTGTCGGTGTGTGTGTGTGTGTGTTGTCGGTGTGTGTGTGTGTGTGTGTGTGTGTGTTGTCAGTGTGTGTGTGTGTGTGTGTGTTGTCGGTGTGTGTGTGTGTGTTGTGTGTGTGTGTGTTGTCGGTGTGTGTGTGTATGTGTGTTGTCGGTGTGTGTGTGTTGTCGGTGTGTGTGTGTGTGTGTGTGTGTTTTCGGTGTGTGTGTGTGTGTTGTCGGTGTGTGTGTGTGTTTGTTGTCGGTGTGTGTGTGTTGTGTGTGTGTGTGTTGTCGATGTGTATGTGTGTTGTCGGTGTGTGTGTGTGTGTGTGTGTGTGTTGTCGGTGAGTGTGTGTTGTCGGTGTGTGTGTGTGTTGTCGGTGTGTGTGTGTGTGTGTGTGTGTGTGTGTGTGTTGTCAGTGTGTGTGTGTGTGTGTGTGTTGTCGGTGTTTGTGTGTTTGTTGTGTGTGTGTGTGTTGTCGGTGTGTGTGTGTATGTGTGTTGTTGGTGTGTGTGTGTTGTCGGTGTGTGTGTGTGTGTGTGTGTTGTCGGTGTGTGTGTGTGTGTTGTCGGTGTGTGTGTGTGTGTGTGTTGTCGGTGTGTGTGTGTTATCGGTGTGTGTGTGTGTGTGTTGTCGGTGTGTGTGTGTGTGTTGTCGGTGTGTGTGTGTGTTGTCTGTGTGTGTGTGTGTGTTGTCGGTGTGTGTGTGTTGTCGGTGTGTGTGTGTTTATGTGTTGTCGGTGTGTGTGTGTGTGTGTTGTCGGTGTGTGTGTGTGTGTGTTGTCGGTGTGTGTGTGTGTGTGTTGTCGGTGTGTGTGTGTGTGTGTGTGTGTGTTGTCGGTGTGTGTGTGTGTGTTGTCGGTTTGTGTGTGTGTGTTGTCGGTGTGTGTGTGTGTGTTGTCGGTGTGTGTGTGTTGTCGGTGTGTGTGTGTGTGTTGTCGGTTTGTGTGTGTGTGTTGTCGGTGTGTGTGTGTGTGTTGTCGGTGTGTGTGTGTTGTCGGTGTGTGTGTGTGTGTTGTGTGTGTGTGTGTTGATGGTGTGTGTGTGTGTGTGTGTTGTCGGTGTGTGTGTGTGTGTGTGTGTTGTCGGGGTGTGTGTGTTGTAGGTGTTTGTGTGTGTGTGTTGTCGGTGTGTTGTCGGTGTGTGTGTGTGTGTTGTCAGTGTGTGTGTGTGTGTGTGTGTGTTGTCGGTGTGTGTGTGTGTGTTGTCGGTGTGTGTGTGTGTTGTAGGTGTGTGTGTGTGTTGTCGGTGTGTGTGTGTGTGTGTGTGTTGTCGGTGTGTGTGTGTAGTCGGTGTGTGTGTGTGTGTGTGTGTTGTCGGTGTGTGTGTGTGTGTGTGTTGTCGATGTGTGTGAGTGTGTGTTGTCGGTGTGTGTGTGTGTGTTGTGTGTGTGTGTGTTGTCGGTGTGTGTGTGTGTGTGTTGTCGGTGTGTGTGTGTGTGATGTCGGTGTGTGTGTGTGTGTGTGTGTTGTCGGTGTGTGTGTGTGTGTGTGTTGTGTGTGTGTGTGTTGTCGGTGTGTGTGTGCATGTGTTGTCGGTGTGTGTGTGTGTGTTGTCGGTGTGTGTGTGTGTTGTCGGTGTGTGTGTGTGTGTGTGTGTGTTTTGTCGGTGTGTATGTGTGTTGTCGGTGTGTGTGTGTGTGTGTGTGTGTGTTGTCGGTGAGTGTGTGTTGTCGGTGTGTGTGTGTGTGTGTTGTCGGTGTGTGTGTGTGTGTGTGTGTGTGTTGTCAGTGTGTGTGTGTGTGTGTGTTGTCGGTGTGTGTGTGTGTGTTGTGTGTGTGTGTGTTGTCGGTGTGTGTGTGTATGTGTGTTGTCGGTGTGTGTGTGTTGTCGGTGTGTGTGTGTGTGTGTGTTTTCGGTGTGTGTGTGTGTGTTGTCGGTGTGTGTGTGTGTGTGTTGTCGGTGTGTGTGTGTTGTGTGTGTGTGTGTTGTCGGTGTGTATGTGTGTTGTCGGTGTGTGTGTGTGTGTGTGTGTGTGTGTGTTGTCGGTGAGTGTGTGTTGTCGGTGTGTGTGTGTGTGTGTTGTCGGTGTGTGTGTGTGTGTGTGTGTGTGTGTGTTGTCAGTGTGTGTGTGTGTGTGTGTGTTGTCGGTGTTTGTGTGTGTGTTGTGTGTGTTGTCGGTGTGTGTGTGTGTGTGTTGTCGGTGTGTGTGTGTGTGTGTGTGTGTTGTCGGTGTGTGTGTGTGTGTGTTGTCGGTGTGTGTGTGTGTGTGTGTTGTCGGTGTGTGTGTGTTATCGGTGTGTGTGTGTGTGTGTTGTCGGTGTGTGTGTGTGTGTGTTGTCGGTGTGTGTGTGTGTTGTCTGTGTGTGTGTGTGTGTGTTGTCAGTGTGTGTGTGTGTGTGTTGTCGGTGTGTGTGTGTTTATGTGTTGTCGGTGTGTGTGTGTGTGTGTTGTCGGTGTGTGTGTGTGTGTGTGTGTGTGTTGTCGGTGTGTGTGTGTTGTCGGTATGTGTGTGTTTATGTGTTGTCGGTGTGTGTGTGTTTGTGTTGTCGGTGTGTGTGTGTGTGTGTTGTCGGTGTGTGTGTGTGTTGTCGGTGTGTGTGTGTGTGTGTTGTCGGTGTGTGTGTGTGTGTGTGTTGTCGGTGTGTGTGTGTGTGTTGTCGGTGTGTGTGTGTGTGTGTTGTCAGTGTGTGTGTGTGTGTGTTGTCGGTGTGTGTGTGTGTGTGTTGTCGGTGTGTGTGTGTGTGTGTGTGTTGTCGGTGTGTGTGTGTTGTCGGTGTGTGTGTGTTGTCGGTGTGTGTGTGTGTGTGTTGTCGGTTTGTGTGTGTGTGTGTGTGTTGTCGGTGTGTGTGTGTGTGTGTTGTCGGTGTGTGTGTTTATGTGTTGTCGGTGTGTGTGTGTGTGTTGTCGGTGTGTGTGTGTGTGTGTGTGTTGTCGGTGTGTGTGTGTGTTGTCGGTGTGTGTGTGTTGTCGGTGTGTCTGTGTGTGTGTTGTCGGTTTGTGTGTGTGTGTGTGTGTTGTCGGTGTGTGTGTGTGTGTTGTCGGTGTGTGTGTGTGTGTGTTGTCGGTGTGTGTGTGTTGTGTGTGTGTGTGTTGTGTGTGTGTATGTGTGTTGTCGGTGTGTGTGTGTGTGTGTGTGTGTGTTGTCGGTGAGTGTGTGTTGTCGGTGTGTGTGTGTGTGTTGTCGGTGTGTGTGTGTGTGTGTGTGTGTTGTCAGTGTGTGTGTGTGTGTTGTCGGTGTTTGTGTGTGTGTTGTGTGTGTGTGTGTTGTCGGTGTGTGTGTGTATGTGTGTTGTTGGTGTGTGTGTGTTGTCGGTGTGTGTGTGTGTGTGTGTGTGTGTGTTGTCGGTGTGTGTGTGTGTGTTGTCGGTGTGTGTGTGTGTGTGTGTTGTTGGTGTGTGTGTGTTATCGGTGTGTGTGTGTGTGTGTTGTCGGTGTGTGTGTGTGTGTTGTCGGTGTGTGTGTGTGTTGTCTGTGTGTGTGTGTGTGTGTGTTGTCGGTGTGTGTGTGTTGTCGGTGTGTGTGTGTTTATGTGTTGTCGGTGTGTGTGTGTTTGTGTTGTCGGTGTGTGTGTGTGTGTTGTCGGTGTGTGTGTGTGTGTGTTGTCGGTGTGTGTGTGTGTGTGTTGTCGGTGTGTGTGTGTGTGTGTGTGTGTTGTCGGTGTGTGTGTGTGTGTTGTCGGTTTGTGTGTGTGTGTTGTCGGTGTGTGTGTGTGTGTTGTCGGTGTGTGTGTGTGTGTGTTGTCAGTGTGTGTGTGTGTGTGTTGTCGGTGTGTGTGTGTTTATGTGTTGTCGGTGTGTGTGTGTGTGTGTTGTCGGTGTGTGTGTGTGTGTGTGTGTGTGTTGTCGGTGTGTGTGTGTTGTCGGTGTGTGTGTGTTGTCGGTGTGTCTGTGTGTGTGTTGTCGGTTTGTGTGTGTGTGTGTGTTGTCGGTGTGTGTGTGTGTGTGTTGTCGGTGTGTGTGTGTGTGTTGTCGGTGTGTGTGTGTTGTGTGTGTGTGTGTTGTCGGTGTGTGTGTGTGTTGTCGGTGTGTGTGTGTGTGTGTGTGTGTGTTGTCGGTGTGTGTGTGTTGTCGGTGTGTGTGTGTGTGTTGTGTGTGTGTGTGTTGTCGGTGTGTGTGTGTGTTGTCGGTGTGTGTGTGTGTGTTGTCGGTGTGTGTGTGTGTGTGTGTGTGTGTTGTCGGTGTGTGTGTGTGTGTGTTGTGTGTGTGTGTGTTGTCGGTGTGTGTGTGCGTGTGTTGTCGGTGTGTGTGTGTTTGTTGTCGGTGTGTGTGTGTGTGTGTGTGTGTTGTCGGTGTGTGTGTGTGTGTTGTCGGTGTGTGTGTGTGTGTGTTGTCGGTGTGTGTGTGTTATCGGTGTGTGTGTGTTGTCGATGTGTGTGTGTGTGTGTGTGTTGTCGGTGTGTGTGTGTGTGTGTGTGTTGTCGGTGTGTGTGTGTGTGTTGTCGGTGTGTGTGTGTGTGTGTTGTCGGTGTGTGTGTGTTGTGTGTGTGTGTGTTGTGTGTGTGTATGTGTGTTGTCGGTGTGTGTGTGTGTGTGTGTGTGTTTTGTCGGTGAGTGTGTGTTGTCGGTGTGTGTGTGTGTGTTGTCGGTGTGTGTGTGTGTGTGTGTGTGTGTGTTGTCAGTGTGTGTGTGTGTGTTGTCGGTGTTTGTGTGTGTGTTGTGTGTGTGTGTGTTGTCGGTGTGTGTGTGTATGTGTGTTGTTGGTGTGTGTGTGTTGTCGGTGTGTGTGTGTGTGTGTGTGTGTGTGTTGTCGGTGTGTGTGTGTGTTGTCGGTGTGTGTGTGTGTGTGTGTTGTCGGTGTGTGTGTGTTATCGGTGTGTGTGTGTGTGTGTTGTCGGTGTGTGTGTGTGTGTTGTCGGTGTGTGTGTGTGTTGTCTGTGTGTGTGTGTGTGTGTGTTGTCGGTGTGTGTGTGTTGTCGGTGTGTGTGTGTTTATGTGTTGTCGGTGTGTGTGTGTTTGTGTTGTCGGTGTGTGTGTGTGTGTTGTCGGTGTGTGTGTGTGTGTGTTGTCGGTGTGTGTGTGTGTGTGTTGTCGGTGTGTGTGTGTGTGTGTGTGTGTTGTCGGTGTGTGTGTGTGTGTTGTCGGTTTGTGTGTGTGTGTTGTCGGTGTGTGTGTGTGTGTTGTCGGTGTGTGTGTGTGTGTGTTGTCAGTGTGTGTGTGTGTGTGTTGTCGGTGTGTGTGTGTTTATGTGTTGTCGGTGTGTGTGTGTGTGTGTTGTCGGTGTGTGTGTGTGTGTGTGTGTGTGTTGTCGGTGTGTGTGTGTTGTCGGTGTGTGTGTGTTGTCGGTGTGTCTGTGTGTGTGTTGTCGGTTTGTGTGTGTGTGTGTGTTGTCGGTGTGTGTGTGTGTGTGTTGTCGGTGTGTGTGTGTGTGTTGTCGGTGTGTGTGTGTTGTGTGTGTGTGTGTTGTCGGTGTGTGTGTGTGTTGTCGGTGTGTGTGTGTGTGTGTGTGTGTGTTGTCGGTGTGTGTGTGTTGTCGGTGTGTGTGTGTGTGTTGTGTGTGTGTGTGTTGTCGGTGTGTGTGTGTGTTGTCGGTGTGTGTGTGTGTGTTGTCGGTGTGTGTGTGTGTGTGTGTGTGTGTTGTCGGTGTGTGTGTGTGTGTGTTGTGTGTGTGTGTGTTGTCGGTGTGTGTGTGCGTGTGTTGTCGGTGTGTGTGTGTTTGTTGTCGGTGTGTGTGTGTGTGTGTGTGTGTTGTCGGTGTGTGTGTGTGTGTTGTCGGTGTGTGTGTGTGTGTGTTGTCGGTGTGTGTGTGTTATCGGTGTGTGTGTGTTGTCGATGTGTGTGTGTGTGTGTGTGTTGTCGGTGTGTGTGTGTGTGTGTGTTGTCGGTGTGTGTGTGTGTGTTGTCGGTGTGTGTGTTGTCGGTGTGTGCGTGTGTGTGTTGTCGGTGTGTTGTCGGTGTGTGTGTGTGTGTGTTGTCGGTGTGTGTGTGTGTGTTGTCGGTGTGTGTGTGTTGTCGGTGTGTGTGTGTTGTGTGTGTGTGTGTTGATGGTGTGTGTGTGTGTGTTGTCGGTGTGTGTGTGTGTGTGTGTTGTCGGTGTGTGTGTGTTGTCGGTGTTTGTGTGTGTGTGTTGTCGGTGTGTTGTCGGTGTGTGTGTGTGTGTGTTGTCGGTGTGTGTGTGTGTGTGTTGTCGGTGTGTGTGTGTGTTGTCGGTGTGTGTGTGTGTGTGTGTGTGTTGTCGGTGTGTGTGTGTGTGTGTGTGTTGTCGGTGTGTGTGTGTGTGTTGTCGGTGTGTGTGTTGTCGGTGTGTGCGTGTGTGTGTTGTCGGTGTGTTGTCGGTGTGTGTGTGTGTGTGTTGTCGGTGTGTGTGTGTGTGTTGTCGGTGTGTGTGTGTTGTCGGTGTGTGTGTGTTGTGTGTGTGTGTGTTGATGGTGTGTGTGTGTGTGTTGTCGGTGTGTGTGTGTGTGTGTGTTGTCGGTGTGTGTGTGTTGTCGGTGTTTGTGTGTGTGTGTTGTCGGTGTGTTGTCGGTGTGTGTGTGTGTGTGTTGTCGGTGTGTGTGTGTGTGTGTTGTCGGTGTGTGTGTGTGTTGTCGGTGTGTGTGTGTGTGTGTGTGTGTTGTCGGTGTGTGTGTGTGTGTTGTGTGTGTGTGTGTTGTCGGTGTGTGTGTGCATGTGTTGTCGGTGTGTGTGTGTGTGTTGTCGGTGTGTGTGTGTGTTGTCGGTGTGTGTGTGTGTGTGTGTGTGTGTGTGTGTGTGTGTGTTGTCGGTGTGTATGTGTGTTGTCGGTGTGTGTGTGTGTGTGTGTGTGTTGTCGGTGAGTGTGTGTTGTCGGTGTGTGTGTGTGTGTGTTGTCGGTGTGTGTGTGTGTGTGTGTGTGTGTTGTCAGTGTGTGTGTGTGTGTGTGTGTTGTCGGTGTGTGTGTGTGTGTTGTGTGTGTGTGTGTTGTCGGTGTGTGTGTGTATGTGTGTTGTCGGTGTGTGTGTGTTGTCGGTGTGTGTGTGTGTGTGTGTGTGTTTTCGGTGTGTGTGTGTGTGTTGTCGGGGTGTGTGTGTTGTCGGTGTTTGTGTGTGTGTGTTGTCGGTGTGTTGTCGGTGTGTGTGTGTGTGTTGTCAGTGTGTGTGTGTGTGTGTGTGTGTTGTCGGTGTGTGTGTGTGTGTTGTCGGTGTGTGTGTGTGTTGTCGGTGTGTGTGTGTTGTGTGTGTGTGTGTTGTCGGTGTGTGTGTGTGTTGTCGGTGTGTGTGTGTTGTCGGTGTGTGTGTGTGTAGTCGGTGTGTGTGTGTGTGTGTGTGTTGTCGGTGTGTGTGTGTGTGTTGTCGATGTGTGTGAGTGTGTGTTGTCGGTGTGTGTGTGTGTGTTGTGTGTGTGTGTGTTGTCGGTGTGTGTGTGTGTGTGTTGTCGGTGTGTGTGTGTGTGATGTCGGTGTGTGTGTGTGTGTGTGTGTTGTCGGTGTGTGTGTGTGTGTGTTGTGTGTGTGTGTGTTGTCGGTGTGTGTGTGCATGTGTTGTCGGTGTGTGTGTGTGTGTTGTCGGTGTGTGTGTGTGTTGTCGGTGTGTGTGTGTGTGTGTGTGTGTGTGTTGTCGGTGTGTATGTGTGTTGTCGGTGTGTGTGTGTGTGTGTGTGTGTGTGTGTTGTCGGTGAGTGTGTGTTGTCGGTGTGTGTGTGTGTGTGTTGTCGGTGTGTGTGTGTGTGTGTGTGTGTGTGTGTGTTGTCAGTGTGTGTGTGTGTGTGTGTGTTGTCGGTGTGTGTGTGTGTGTTGTGTGTGTGTGTGTTGTCGGTGTGTGTGTGTATGTGTGTTGTCGGTGTGTGTGTGTAGTCGGTGTGTGTGTGTGTTTTCGGTGTGTGTGTGTGTTGTCGGTGTGTGTGTGTGTGTGTTGTCGGTGTGTGTGTGTTGTGTGTGTGTGTGTTGTCGGTGTGTATGTGTGTTGTCGGTGTGTGTGTGTGTGTGTGTGTTGTCGGTGAGTGTGTGTTGTCGGTGTGTGTGTGTGTGTGTTGTCGGTGTGTGTGTGTGTGTGTGTGTGTGTGTGTGTTGTCAGTGTGTGTGTGTGTGTGTGTGTTGTCGGTGTTTGTGTGTGTGTTGTGTGTGTGTGTGTTGTCGGTGTGTGTGTGTATGTGTGTTGTTGGTGTGTGTGTGTTGTCGGTGTGTGTGTGTGTGTGTGTGTGTTGTCGGTATGTGTGTGTGTGTGTGTTGTCGGTGTGTGTGTGTTATCGGTGTGTGTGTGTGTGTGTTGTCGGTGTGTGTGTGTGTGTTGTCGGTGTGTGTGTGTGTTGTCTGTGTGTGTGTGTGTGTGTGTTGTCGGTGTGTGTGTGTTGTCGGTGTGTGTGTGTTTATGTGTTGTCGGTGTGTGTGTGTTTGTGTTGTCGGTGTGTGTGTGTGTGTGTTGTCGGTGTGTGTGTGTGTGTGTTGTCGGTGTGTGTGTGTGTGTGTTGTCGGTGTGTGTGTGTGTGTGTGTGTGTGTTGTCGGTGTGTGTGTGTGTGTGTGTGTGTGTGTGTTGTCGGTGTGTGTGTGTGTGTTGTGTGTGTGTGTGTTGTCGGTGTGTGTGTGCATGTGTTGTCGGTGTGTGTGTGTGTGTTGTCGGTGTGTGTGTGTGTTGTCGGTGTGTGTGTGTGTGTGTGTGTGTGTGTGTGTGTGTGTTGTCGGTGTGTATGTGTGTTGTCGGTGTGTGTGTGTGTGTGTGTGTGTTGTCGGTGAGTGTGTGTTGTCGGTGTGTGTGTGTGTGTGTGTGTGTGTTGTCAGTGTGTGTGTGTGTGTGTGTGTTGTCGGTGTGTGTGTGTGTGTTGTGTGTGTGTGTGTTGTCGGTGTGTGTGTGTATGTGTGTTGTCGGTGTGTGTGTGTTGTCGGTGTGTGTGTGTGTGTGTGTGTGTTTTCGGTGTGTGTGTGTGTGTTGTCGGGGTGTGTGTGTTGTCGGTGTTTGTGTGTGTGTGTTGTCGGTGTGTTGTCGGTGTGTGTGTGTGTGTTGTCAGTGTGTGTGTGTGTGTGTGTGTGTTGTCGGTGTGTGTGTGTGTGTTGTCGGTGTGTGTGTGTGTTGTCGGTGTGTGTGTGTTGTGTGTGTGTGTGTTGTCGGTGTGTGTGTGTGTTGTCGGTGTGTGTGTGTGTGTGTTGTCGGTGTGTGTGTGTGTAGTCGGTGTGTGTGTGTGTGTGTGTGTTGTCGGTGTGTGTGTGTGTGTTGTCGATGTGTGTGAGTGTGTGTTGTCGGTGTGTGTGTGTGTGTTGTGTGTGTGTGTGTTGTCGGTGTGTGTGTGTGTGTGTTGTCGGTGTGTGTGTGTGTGATGTCGGTGTGTGTGTGTGTGTGTGTGTTGTCGGTGTGTGTGTGTGTGTGTTGTGTGTGTGTGTGTTGTCGGTGTGTGTGTGCATGTGTTGTCGGTGTGTGTGTGTGTGTTGTCGGTGTGTGTGTGTGTTGTCGGTGTGTGTGTGTGTGTGTGTGTGTGTGTTGTCGGTGTGTATGTGTGTTGTCGGTGTGTGTGTGTGTGTGTGTGTGTGTGTTGTCGGTGAGTGTGTGTTGTCGGTGTGTGTGTGTGTGTGTTGTCGGTGTGTGTGTGTGTGTGTGTGTGTGTGTGTGTTGTCAGTGTGTGTGTGTGTGTGTGTGTTGTCGGTGTGTGTGTGTGTGTTGTGTGTGTGTGTGTTGTCGGTGTGTGTGTGTATGTGTGTTGTCGGTGTGTGTGTGTAGTCGGTGTGTGTGTGTGTGTGTGTTTTCGGTGTGTGTGTGTGTTGTCGGTGTGTGTGTGTGTGTGTTGTCGGTGTGTGTGTGTTGTGTGTGTGTGTGTTGTCGGTGTGTATGTGTGTTGTCGGTGTGTGTGTGTGTGTGTGTGTTGTCGGTGAGTGTGTGTTGTCGGTGTGTGTGTGTGTGTGTTGTCGGTGTGTGTGTGTGTGTGTGTGTGTGTGTGTGTTGTCAGTGTGTGTGTGTGTGTGTGTGTTGTCGGTGTTTGTGTGTGTGTTGTGTGTGTGTGTGTTGTCGGTGTGTGTGTGTATGTGTGTTGTTGGTGTGTGTGTGTTGTCGGTGTGTGTGTGTGTGTGTGTGTGTTGTCGGTATGTGTGTGTGTGTGTGTTGTCGGTGTGTGTGTGTTATCGGTGTGTGTGTGTGTGTGTTGTCGGTGTGTGTGTGTGTGTTGTCGGTGTGTGTGTGTGTTGTCTGTGTGTGTGTGTGTGTGTGTTGTCGGTGTGTGTGTGTTGTCGGTGTGTGTGTGTTTATGTGTTGTCGGTGTGTGTGTGTTTGTGTTGTCGGTGTGTGTGTGTGTGTGTTGTCGGTGTGTGTGTGTGTGTGTTGTCGGTGTGTGTGTGTGTGTGTTGTCGGTGTGTGTGTGTGTGTGTGTGTGTGTTGTCGGTGTGTGTGTGTGTGTTGTCGGTTTGTGTGTGTGTGTTGTCGGTGTGTGTGTGTGTGTTGTCGGTGTGTGTGTGTGTGTGTTGTCAGTGTGTGTGTGTGTGTGTTGTCGGTGTGTGTGTGTTTATGTGTTGGTTGTGTGTGTGTGTGTGTGTTGTCGGTGTGTGTGTGTGTGTGTGTGTGTGTGTTGTCGGTGTGTGTGTGTTGTCGGTGTGTGTGTGTTGTCGGTGTGTCTGTGTGTGTGTTGTCGGTTTGTGTGTGTGTGTGTGTGTTGTCGGTGTGTGTGTGTGTGTGTTGTCGGTGTGTGTGTGTGTTGTCGGTGTGTGTGTGTGTGTGTGTGTGTGTGTGTGTGTGTGTGTGTTGTCGGTGTGTGTGTGTTGTCGGTGTGTGTGTGTGTGTGTGTTGTCGGTGTGTGTGTGTGTGTTGTCGATGTGTGTGAGTGTGTGTTGTCGGACTGTGTGTGTGTGTTGTGTGTGTGTGTGTTGTCGATGTGTGTGTGTGTGTGTTGTCGGTGTGTGTGTGTGTGTTGTCGGTGTGTGTGTGTGTGTGTGTGTGTGTTGTCGGTGTGTGTGTGTGTGTGTTGTGTGTGTGTGTGTTGTCGGTGTGTGTGTGCGTGTGTTGTCGATGTGTGTGTGTTTGTTGTCGGTGTGTGTGTGTGTGTGTGTGTGTGTTGTCGGTGTGTGTGTGTGTGTTGTCGGTGTGTGTGTGTGTGTGTTGTCGGTGTGTGTGTGTTATCGGTGTGTGTGTGTTGTCGATGTGTGTGTGTGTGTGTGTGTTGTCGGTGTGTGTGTGTGTGTGTGTTGTCGGTGTGTGTGTGTGTGTTGTCGGTGTGTGTGTTGTCGGTGTGTGCGTGTGTGTGTTGTCGGTGTGTGTGTGTGTGTGTTGTCGGTGTGTGTGTGTGTGTTGTCGGTGTGTGTGTGTTGTCGGTGTGTGTGTGTGTGTTGTGTGTGTGTGTGTTGATGGTGTGTGTGTGTGTGTGTGTTGTCGGTGTGTGTGTGTGTGTGTGTTGTCGGTGTGTGTGTGTTGTCGGTGTTTGTGGGTGTGTGTTGTCGGTGTGTTGTCGGTGTGTGTGTGTGTGTGTTGTCGGTGTGTGTGTGTGTGTGTTGTCGGTGTGTGTGTGTGTTGTCGGTGTGTGTGTTGTCGGTGTGTGCGTGTGTGTGTTGTCGGTGTGTTGTCGGTGTGTGTGTGTGTGTGTTGTCGGTGTGTGTGTGTGTGTGTGTTGTCGGTGTGTGTGTGTTGTCGGTGTTTGTGTGTGTGTGTTGTCGGTGTGTTGTCGTTGTATGTGTGTGTGTGTTGTCAGTGTGTGTGTGTGTGTGTGTTGTCGGTGTGTGTGTGTTTATGTGTTGTCGGTGTGTGTGTGTGTGTTGTCGGTGTGTTGTCGGTGTGTGTGTGTGTGTGTTGTCAGTGTGTGTGTGTGTGTGTTGTCGGTGTGTGTGTGTTTATGTGTTGTCGGTGTGTGTGTGTGTTGTCGGTGTGTGTGTGTGTGTGTGTTGTCGGTGTGTGTGTGTGTTGTCGGTGTGTGTGTGTTGTCGGTGTGTCTGTGTGTGTGTTGTCGGTTTGTGTGTGTGTGTGTTGTCGGTGTGTGTGTGTGTGTTGTCGGTGTGTGTTTGTGTTGTCGGTGTGTGTGTGTTGTGTGTGTGTGTGTTGTCGGTGTGTGTGTGTGTTGTCGGTGTGTGTGTGTGTGTGTGTGTGTGTATGTTGTCGGTGTGTGTGTGTAGTCGGTGTGTGTGTGTGTGTGTTGTCGGTGTGTGTGTGTGTGTTGTCGATGTGTGTGAGTGTGTGTTGTAGGTGTGTGTGTGTGAGTGTTGTGTGTGTGTGTGTGTTGTCGGTGTGTGTGTGTGTGTGTTGTCGGTGTGTGTGTGTTGTCGGTGTGTGTGTGTGTGTGTGTGTTGTCGGTGTGTGTGTGTGTGTGTGTTGTCATTGTGTGTGTGTGTGTGTGTGTGTTGTCGGTGTGTGTGTGTGTGTTGTCGGTGTGTGTGTGTGTGTTGTCGGTGTGTGTGTGTTGTGTGTGTGTGTGTTGTCGGTGTGTGTGTGTGTTGTCGGTGTGTGTGTGTGTGTGTTGTCGGTGTGTGTGTGTAGTCGGTGTGTGTGTGTGTGTGTGTGTTGTCGGTGTGTGTGTGTGTGTGTGTTGTCGATGTGTGTGAGTGTGTGTTGTCGGTGTGTGTGTGTTTATGTGTTGTCGGTGTGTGTGTGTGTTGTCGGTGTGTGTGTGTGTGTGTGTTGTCGGTGTGTGTGTGTGTTGTCGGTGTGTGTGTGTTGTCGGTGTGTCTGTGTGTGTGTTGTCGGTTTGTGTGTGTGTGTGTTGTCGGTGTGTGTGTGTGTGTTGTCGGTGTGTGTTTGTGTTGTCGGTGTGTGTGTGTTGTGTGTGTGTGTGTTGTCGGTGTGTGTGTGTGTTGTCGGTGTGTGTGTGTGTGTGTGTGTGTGTATGTTGTCGGTGTGTGTGTGTAGTCGGTGTGTGTGTGTGTGTGTTGTCGGTGTGTGTGTGTGTGTTGTCGATGTGTGTGAGTGTGTGTTGTAGGTGTGTGTGTGTGAGTGTTGTGTGTGTGTGTGTGTTGTCGGTGTGTGTGTGTGTGTGTTGTCGGTGTGTGTGTGTTGTCGGTGTGTGTGTGTGTGTGTGTGTGTTGTCGGTGTGTGTGTGTGTGTGTGTTGTCATTGTGTGTGTGTGTGTGTGTGTGTTGTCGGTGTGTGTGTGTGTGTTGTCGGTGTGTGTGTGTGTTGTCGGTGTGTGTGTGTTGTGTGTGTGTGTGTTGTCGGTGTGTGTGTGTGTTGTCGGTGTGTGTGTGTGTGTGTTGTCGGTGTGTGTGTGTAGTCGGTGTGTGTGTGTGTGTGTGTGTTGTCGGTGTGTGTGTGTGTGTGTGTTGTCGATGTGTGTGAGTGTGTGTTGTCGGTGTGTGTGTGTGTGTTGTGTGTGTGTGTGTTGTCGGTGTGTGTGTGTGTGTGTTGTCGGTGTGTGTGTGTGTGATGTCGGTGTGTGTGTGTGTGTGTGTGTTGTCGGTGTGTGTGTGTGTGTGTTGTGTGTGTGTGTGTTGTCGGTGTGTGTGTGCATGTGTTGTCGGTGTGTGTGTGTGTGTTGTCGGTGTGTGTGTGTGTTGTCGGTGTGTGTGTGTGTGTGTGTGTGTGTGTGTTGTCGGTGTGTATGTGTGTTGTCGGTGTGTGTGTGTGTGTGTGTGTGTGTTGTCGGTGAGTGTGTGTTGTCGGTGTGTGTGTGTGTGTGTTGTCGGTGTGTGTGTGTGTGTGTGTGTGTGTTGTCAGTGTGTGTGTGTGTGTGTGTGTTGTCGGTGTGTGTGTGTGTTGTGTGTGTGTGTTGTCGGTGTGTGTGTGTATGTGTGTTGTCGGTGTGTGTGTGTTGTCGGTGTGTGTGTGTGTGTGTGTGTGTTGTCGGTGTGTGTGTGTGTGTGTTGTCGGTGTGTGTGTGTTATCGGTGTGTGTGTGTTGTCGATGTGTGTGTGTGTGTGTGTGTTGTCGGTGTGTGTGTGTGTGTTGTCGGTATGTGTGTTGTCGGTGTGTGCGTGTGTGTGTTGTCGGTGTGTTGTCGGTGTGTGTGTGTGTGTGTTGTCGGTGTGTGTGTGTGTGTTGTCGGTGTGTGTGTGTTGTCGGTGTGTGTGTGTGTGTGTTGTGTGTGTGTGTGTTGATGGTGTGTGTGTGTGTGTGTTGTCGGTGTGTGTGTGTGTGTGTGTGTGTGTGTTGTCGGTGTTTGTGTGTGTGTGTTGTCGGTGTGTTGTCGGTGTGTGTGTGTGTGTGTTGTCGGTGTGTGTGTGTGTGTGTTGTCGGTGTGTGTGTGTGTTGTCGGTGTGTGTGTGTGTGTGTTGTCGGTGTGTGTGTGTGTGTTGTCGGTGTGTGTGTTGTCGGTGTGTGCGTGTGTGTGTTGTCGGTGTGTTGTCGGTGTGTGTGTGTGTGTGTTGTCGGTGTGTGTGTGTTGTCGGTGTGTGTGTGTTGTCGGTGTGTGTGTGTGTGTTGTGTGTGTGTGTGTTGATGGTGTGTGTGTGTGTGTGTGTTGTCGGTGTGTGTGTGTGTGTGTGTTGTCGGTGTGTGTGTGTTATCGGTGTGTGTGTGTGTGTGTTGTCGGTGTGTGTGTGTGTGTTGTCGGTGTGTGTGTGTGTGTGTTGTCGGTGTGTGTGTGTTATCGGTGTGTGTGTGTTGTCGATGTGTGTGTGTGTGTGTGTGTTGTCGGTGTGTGTGTGTGTGTGTGTGTTGTCGGTGTGTGTGTGTGTGTTGTCGGTGTGTGTGTGTGTGTGTTGTCGGTGTGTGTGTGTTGTGTGTGTGTGTGTTGTGTGTGTGTATGTGTGTTGTCGGTGTGTGTGTGTGTGTGTGTGTGTTTTGTCGGTGAGTGTGTGTTGTCGGTGTGTGTGTGTGTGTTGTCGGTGTGTGTGTGTGTGTGTGTGTGTGTGTTGTCAGTGTGTGTGTGTGTGTTGTCGGTGTTTGTGTGTGTGTTGTGTGTGTGTGTGTTGTCGGTGTGTGTGTGTATGTGTGTTGTTGGTGTGTGTGTGTTGTCGGTGTGTGTGTGTGTGTGTGTGTGTGTGTTGTCGGTGTGTGTGTGTGTTGTCGGTGTGTGTGTGTGTGTGTGTTGTCGGTGTGTGTGTGTTATCGGTGTGTGTGTGTGTGTGTTGTCGGTGTGTGTGTGTGTGTTGTCGGTGTGTGTGTGTGTTGTCTGTGTGTGTGTGTGTGTGTGTTGTCGGTGTGTGTGTGTTGTCGGTGTGTGTGTGTTTATGTGTTGTCGGTGTGTGTGTGTTTGTGTTGTCGGTGTGTGTGTGTGTGTTGTCGGTGTGTGTGTGTGTGTGTTGTCGGTGTGTGTGTGTGTGTGTTGTCGGTGTGTGTGTGTGTGTGTGTGTGTTGTCGGTGTGTGTGTGTGTGTTGTCGGTTTGTGTGTGTGTGTTGTCGGTGTGTGTGTGTGTGTTGTCGGTGTGTGTGTGTGTGTGTTGTCAGTGTGTGTGTGTGTGTGTTGTCGGTGTGTGTGTGTTTATGTGTTGTCGGTGTGTGTGTGTGTGTGTTGTCGGTGTGTGTGTGTGTGTGTGTGTGTGTTGTCGGTGTGTGTGTGTTGTCGGTGTGTGTGTGTTGTCGGTGTGTCTGTGTGTGTGTTGTCGGTTTGTGTGTGTGTGTGTGTTGTCGGTGTGTGTGTGTGTGTGTTGTCGGTGTGTGTGTGTGTGTTGTCGGTGTGTGTGTGTTGTGTGTGTGTGTGTTGTCGGTGTGTGTGTGTGTTGTCGGTGTGTGTGTGTGTGTGTGTGTGTGTTGTCGGTGTGTGTGTGTTGTCGGTGTGTGTGTGTGTGTTGTGTGTGTGTGTGTTGTCGGTGTGTGTGTGTGTTGTCGGTGTGTGTGTGTGTGTTGTCGGTGTGTGTGTGTGTGTGTGTGTGTGTTGTCGGTGTGTGTGTGTGTGTGTTGTGTGTGTGTGTGTTGTCGGTGTGTGTGTGCGTGTGTTGTCGGTGTGTGTGTGTTTGTTGTCGGTGTGTGTGTGTGTGTGTGTGTGTTGTCGGTGTGTGTGTGTGTGTTGTCGGTGTGTGTGTGTGTGTGTTGTCGGTGTGTGTGTGTTATCGGTGTGTGTGTGTTGTCGATGTGTGTGTGTGTGTGTGTGTTGTCGGTGTGTGTGTGTGTGTGTGTGTTGTCGGTGTGTGTGTGTGTGTTGTCGGTGTGTGTGTTGTCGGTGTGTGCGTGTGTGTGTTGTCGGTGTGTTGTCGGTGTGTGTGTGTGTGTGTTGTCGGTGTGTGTGTGTGTGTTGTCGGTGTGTGTGTGTTGTCGGTGTGTGTGTGTTGTGTGTGTGTGTGTTGATGGTGTGTGTGTGTGTGTTGTCGGTGTGTGTGTGTGTGTGTGTTGTCGGTGTGTGTGTGTTGTCGGTGTTTGTGTGTGTGTGTTGTCGGTGTGTTGTCGGTGTGTGTGTGTGTGTGTTGTCGGTGTGTGTGTGTGTGTGTTGTCGGTGTGTGTGTGTGTTGTCGGTGTGTGTGTGTGTGTGTGTGTGTTGTCGGTGTGTGTGTGTGTGTGTGTGTTGTCGGTGTGTGTGTGTGTGTTGTCGGTGTGTGTGTTGTCGGTGTGTGCGTGTGTGTGTTGTCGGTGTGTTGTCGGTGTGTGTGTGTGTGTGTTGTCGGTGTGTGTGTGTGTGTTGTCGGTGTGTGTGTGTTGTCGGTGTGTGTGTGTTGTGTGTGTGTGTGTTGATGGTGTGTGTGTGTGTGTTGTCGGTGTGTGTGTGTGTGTGTGTTGTCGGTGTGTGTGTGTTGTCGGTGTTTGTGTGTGTGTGTTGTCGGTGTGTTGTCGGTGTGTGTGTGTGTGTGTTGTCGGTGTGTGTGTGTGTGTGTTGTCGGTGTGTGTGTGTGTTGTCGGTGTGTGTGTGTGTGTGTGTGTGTTGTCGGTGTGTGTGTGTGTGTTGTGTGTGTGTGTGTTGTCGGTGTGTGTGTGCATGTGTTGTCGGTGTGTGTGTGTGTGTTGTCGGTGTGTGTGTGTGTTGTCGGTGTGTGTGTGTGTGTGTGTGTGTGTGTGTGTGTGTGTGTTGTCGGTGTGTATGTGTGTTGTCGGTGTGTGTGTGTGTGTGTGTGTGTTGTCGGTGAGTGTGTGTTGTCGGTGTGTGTGTGTGTGTGTTGTCGGTGTGTGTGTGTGTGTGTGTGTGTGTTGTCAGTGTGTGTGTGTGTGTGTGTGTTGTCGGTGTGTGTGTGTGTGTTGTGTGTGTGTGTGTTGTCGGTGTGTGTGTGTATGTGTGTTGTCGGTGTGTGTGTGTTGTCGGTGTGTGTGTGTGTGTGTGTGTGTTTTCGGTGTGTGTGTGTGTGTTGTCGGGGTGTGTGTGTTGTCGGTGTTTGTGTGTGTGTGTTGTCGGTGTGTTGTCGGTGTGTGTGTGTGTGTTGTCAGTGTGTGTGTGTGTGTGTGTGTGTGTTGTCGGTGTGTGTGTGTGTGTTGTCGGTGTGTGTGTGTGTTGTCGGTGTGTGTGTGTTGTGTGTGTGTGTGTTGTCGGTGTGTGTGTGTGTTGTCGGTGTGTGTGTGTGTGTGTTGTCGGTGTGTGTGTGTGTAGTCGGTGTGTGTGTGTGTGTGTGTGTTGTCGGTGTGTGTGTGTGTGTTGTCGATGTGTGTGAGTGTGTGTTGTCGGTGTGTGTGTGTGTGTTGTGTGTGTGTGTGTTGTCGGTGTGTGTGTGTGTGTGTTGTCGGTGTGTGTGTGTGTGATGTCGGTGTGTGTGTGTGTGTGTGTGTTGTCGGTGTGTGTGTGTGTGTGTTGTGTGTGTGTGTGTTGTCGGTGTGTGTGTGCATGTGTTGTCGGTGTGTGTGTGTGTGTTGTCGGTGTGTGTGTGTGTTGTCGGTGTGTGTGTGTGTGTGTGTGTGTGTGTGTTGTCGGTGTGTATGTGTGTTGTCGGTGTGTGTGTGTGTGTGTGTGTGTGTGTGTTGTCGGTGAGTGTGTGTTGTCGGTGTGTGTGTGTGTGTGTTGTCGGTGTGTGTGTGTGTGTGTGTGTGTGTGTGTGTTGTCAGTGTGTGTGTGTGTGTGTGTGTTGTCGGTGTGTGTGTGTGTGTTGTGTGTGTGTGTGTTGTCGGTGTGTGTGTGTATGTGTGTTGTCGGTGTGTGTGTGTAGTCGGTGTGTGTGTGTGTGTGTGTTTTCGGTGTGTGTGTGTGTTGTCGGTGTGTGTGTGTGTGTGTTGTCGGTGTGTGTGTGTTGTGTGTGTGTGTGTTGTCGGTGTGTATGTGTGTTGTCGGTGTGTGTGTGTGTGTGTGTGTTGTCGGTGAGTGTGTGTTGTCGGTGTGTGTGTGTGTGTGTTGTCGGTGTGTGTGTGTGTGTGTGTGTGTGTGTGTGTTGTCAGTGTGTGTGTGTGTGTGTGTGTTGTCGGTGTTTGTGTGTGTGTTGTGTGTGTGTGTGTTGTCGGTGTGTGTGTGTATGTGTGTTGTTGGTGTGTGTGTGTTGTCGGTGTGTGTGTGTGTGTGTGTGTGTTGTCGGTATGTGTGTGTGTGTGTGTTGTCGGTGTGTGTGTGTTATCGGTGTGTGTGTGTGTGTGTTGTCGGTGTGTGTGTGTGTGTTGTCGGTGTGTGTGTGTGTTGTCTGTGTGTGTGTGTGTGTGTGTTGTCGGTGTGTGTGTGTTGTCGGTGTGTGTGTGTTTATGTGTTGTCGGTGTGTGTGTGTTTGTGTTGTCGGTGTGTGTGTGTGTGTGTTGTCGGTGTGTGTGTGTGTGTGTTGTCGGTGTGTGTGTGTGTGTGTTGTCGGTGTGTGTGTGTGTGTGTGTGTGTGTTGTCGGTGTGTGTGTGTGTGTGTGTGTGTTGTCGGTGTGTGTGTGTGTGTTGTGTGTGTGTGTGTTGTCGGTGTGTGTGTGCATGTGTTGTCGGTGTGTGTGTGTGTGTTGTCGGTGTGTGTGTGTGTTGTCGGTGTGTGTGTGTGTGTGTGTGTGTGTGTGTGTGTGTGTGTTGTCGGTGTGTATGTGTGTTGTCGGTGTGTGTGTGTGTGTGTGTGTGTTGTCGGTGAGTGTGTGTTGTCGGTGTGTGTGTGTGTGTGTTGTCGGTGTGTGTGTGTGTGTGTGTGTGTGTTGTCAGTGTGTGTGTGTGTGTGTGTGTTGTCGGTGTGTGTGTGTGTGTTGTGTGTGTGTGTGTTGTCGGTGTGTGTGTGTATGTGTGTTGTCGGTGTGTGTGTGTTGTCGGTGTGTGTGTGTGTGTGTGTGTGTTTTCGGTGTGTGTGTGTGTGTTGTCGGGGTGTGTGTGTTGTCGGTGTTTGTGTGTGTGTGTTGTCGGTGTGTTGTCGGTGTGTGTGTGTGTGTTGTCAGTGTGTGTGTGTGTGTGTGTGTGTTGTCGGTGTGTGTGTGTGTGTTGTCGGTGTGTGTGTGTGTTGTCGGTGTGTGTGTGTTGTGTGTGTGTGTGTTGTCGGTGTGTGTGTGTGTTGTCGGTGTGTGTGTGTGTGTGTTGTCGGTGTGTGTGTGTGTAGTCGGTGTGTGTGTGTGTGTGTGTGTTGTCGGTGTGTGTGTGTGTGTTGTCGATGTGTGTGAGTGTGTGTTGTCGGTGTGTGTGTGTGTGTTGTGTGTGTGTGTGTTGTCGGTGTGTGTGTGTGTGTGTTGTCGGTGTGTGTGTGTGTGATGTCGGTGTGTGTGTGTGTGTGTGTGTTGTCGGTGTGTGTGTGTGTGTGTTGTGTGTGTGTGTGTTGTCGGTGTGTGTGTGCATGTGTTGTCGGTGTGTGTGTGTGTGTTGTCGGTGTGTGTGTGTGTTGTCGGTGTGTGTGTGTGTGTGTGTGTGTGTGTTGTCGGTGTGTATGTGTGTTGTCGGTGTGTGTGTGTGTGTGTGTGTGTGTGTGTTGTCGGTGAGTGTGTGTTGTCGGTGTGTGTGTGTGTGTGTTGTCGGTGTGTGTGTGTGTGTGTGTGTGTGTGTGTGTTGTCAGTGTGTGTGTGTGTGTGTGTGTTGTCGGTGTGTGTGTGTGTGTTGTGTGTGTGTGTGTTGTCGGTGTGTGTGTGTATGTGTGTTGTCGGTGTGTGTGTGTAGTCGGTGTGTGTGTGTGTGTGTGTTTTCGGTGTGTGTGTGTGTTGTCGGTGTGTGTGTGTGTGTGTTGTCGGTGTGTGTGTGTTGTGTGTGTGTGTGTTGTCGGTGTGTATGTGTGTTGTCGGTGTGTGTGTGTGTGTGTGTGTTGTCGGTGAGTGTGTGTTGTCGGTGTGTGTGTGTGTGTGTTGTCGGTGTGTGTGTGTGTGTGTGTGTGTGTGTGTGTGTGTTGTCAGTGTGTGTGTGTGTGTGTGTGTTGTCGGTGTTTGTGTGTGTGTTGTGTGTGTGTGTGTTGTCGGTGTGTGTGTGTATGTGTGTTGTTGGTGTGTGTGTGTTGTCGGTGTGTGTGTGTGTGTGTGTGTGTTGTCGGTATGTGTGTGTGTGTGTGTTGTCGGTGTGTGTGTGTTATCGGTGTGTGTGTGTGTGTGTTGTCGGTGTGTGTGTGTGTGTTGTCGGTGTGTGTGTGTGTTGTCTGTGTGTGTGTGTGTGTGTGTTGTCGGTGTGTGTGTGTTGTCGGTGTGTGTGTGTTTATGTGTTGTCGGTGTGTGTGTGTTTGTGTTGTCGGTGTGTGTGTGTGTGTGTTGTCGGTGTGTGTGTGTGTGTGTTGTCGGTGTGTGTGTGTGTGTGTTGTCGGTGTGTGTGTGTGTGTGTGTGTGTGTTGTCGGTGTGTGTGTGTGTGTTGTCGGTTTGTGTGTGTGTGTTGTCGGTGTGTGTGTGTGTGTTGTCGGTGTGTGTGTGTGTGTGTTGTCAGTGTGTGTGTGTGTGTGTTGTCGGTGTGTGTGTGTTTATGTGTTGGTTGTGTGTGTGTGTGTGTGTTGTCGGTGTGTGTGTGTGTGTGTGTGTGTGTGTTGTCGGTGTGTGTGTGTTGTCGGTGTGTGTGTGTTGTCGGTGTGTCTGTGTGTGTGTTGTCGGTTTGTGTGTGTGTGTGTGTGTTGTCGGTGTGTGTGTGTGTGTGTTGTCGGTGTGTGTGTGTGTTGTCGGTGTGTGTGTGTGTGTGTGTGTGTGTGTGTGTGTGTGTGTTGTCGGTGTGTGTGTGTTGTCGGTGTGTGTGTGTGTGTGTGTTGTCGGTGTGTGTGTGTGTGTTGTCGATGTGTGTGAGTGTGTGTTGTCGGACTGTGTGTGTGTGTTGTGTGTGTGTGTGTTGTCGATGTGTGTGTGTGTGTGTTGTCGGTGTGTGTGTGTGTGTTGTCGGTGTGTGTGTGTGTGTGTGTGTGTGTTGTCGGTGTGTGTGTGTGTGTGTTGTGTGTGTGTGTGTTGTCGGTGTGTGTGTGCGTGTGTTGTCGATGTGTGTGTGTTTGTTGTCGGTGTGTGTGTGTGTGTGTGTGTGTGTTGTCGGTGTGTGTGTGTGTGTTGTCGGTGTGTGTGTGTGTGTGTTGTCGGTGTGTGTGTGTTATCGGTGTGTGTGTGTTGTCGATGTGTGTGTGTGTGTGTGTGTTGTCGGTGTGTGTGTGTGTGTGTGTTGTCGGTGTGTGTGTGTGTGTTGTCGGTGTGTGTGTTGTCGGTGTGTGCGTGTGTGTGTTGTCGGTGTGTGTGTGTGTGTGTTGTCGGTGTGTGTGTGTGTGTTGTCGGTGTGTGTGTGTTGTCGGTGTGTGTGTGTGTGTTGTGTGTGTGTGTGTTGATGGTGTGTGTGTGTGTGTGTGTTGTCGGTGTGTGTGTGTGTGTGTGTTGTCGGTGTGTGTGTGTTGTCGGTGTTTGTGGGTGTGTGTTGTCGGTGTGTTGTCGGTGTGTGTGTGTGTGTGTTGTCGGTGTGTGTGTGTGTGTGTTGTCGGTGTGTGTGTGTGTTGTCGGTGTGTGTGTTGTCGGTGTGTGCGTGTGTGTGTTGTCGGTGTGTTGTCGGTGTGTGTGTGTGTGTGTTGTCGGTGTGTGTGTGTGTGTGTGTTGTCGGTGTGTGTGTGTTGTCGGTGTTTGTGTGTGTGTGTTGTCGGTGTGTTGTCGGTGTGTGTGTGTGTGTGTTGTCAGTGTGTGTGTGTGTGTGTGTTGTCGGTGTGTGTGTGTTTATGTGTTGTCGGTGTGTGTGTGTGTGTTGTCGGTGTGTTGTCGGTGTGTGTGTGTGTGTGTTGTCAGTGTGTGTGTGTGTGTGTTGTCGGTGTGTGTGTGTTTATGTGTTGTCGGTGTGTGTGTGTGTTGTCGGTGTGTGTGTGTGTGTGTGTTGTCGGTGTGTGTGTGTGTTGTCGGTGTGTGTGTGTTGTCGGTGTGTCTGTGTGTGTGTTGTCGGTTTGTGTGTGTGTGTGTTGTCGGTGTGTGTGTGTGTGTTGTCGGTGTGTGTTTGTGTTGTCGGTGTGTGTGTGTTGTGTGTGTGTGTGTTGTTGGTGTGTGTGTGTGTTGTCGGTGTGTGTGTGTGTGTGTGTGTGTGTATGTTGTCGGTGTGTGTGTGTAGTCGGTGTGTGTGTGTGTGTGTTGTCGGTGTGTGTGTGTGTGTTGTCGATGTGTGTGAGTGTGTGTTGTAGGTGTGTGTGTGTGAGTGTTGTGTGTGTGTGTGTGTTGTCGGTGTGTGTGTGTGTGTGTTGTCGGTGTGTGTGTGTTGTCGGTGTGTGTGTGTGTGTGTGTGTTGTCGGTGTGTGTGTGTGTGTGTGTTGTCATTGTGTGTGTGTGTGTGTGTTGTCGGTGTGTGTGTGTGTGTTGTCGGTGTGTGTGTGTGTGTTGTCGGTGTGTGTGTGTTGTGTGTGTGTGTGTTGTCGGTGTGTGTGTGTGTTGTCGGTGTGTGTGTGTGTGTGTTGTCGGTGTGTGTGTGTAGTCGGTGTGTGTGTGTGTGTGTGTGTTGTCGGTGTGTGTGTGTGTGTGTGTTGTCGATGTGTGTGAGTGTGTGTTGTCGGTGTGTGTGTGTTTATGTGTTGTCGGTGTGTGTGTGTGTTGTCGGTGTGTGTGTGTGTGTGTGTGTTGTCGGTGTGTGTGTGTGTTGTCGGTGTGTGTGTGTTGTCGGTGTGTCTGTGTGTGTGTTGTCGGTTTGTGTGTGTGTGTGTTGTCGGTGTGTGTGTGTGTGTTGTCGGTGTGTGTTTGTGTTGTCGGTGTGTGTGTGTTGTGTGTGTGTGTGTTGTCGGTGTGTGTGTGTGTTGTCGGTGTGTGTGTGTGTGTGTGTGTGTGTGTATGTTGTCGGTGTGTGTGTGTAGTCGGTGTGTGTGTGTGTGTGTTGTCGGTGTGTGTGTGTGTGTTGTCGATGTGTGTGAGTGTGTGTTGTAGGTGTGTGTGTGTGAGTGTTGTGTGTGTGTGTGTGTTGTCGGTGTGTGTGTGTGTGTGTTGTCGGTGTGTGTGTGTTGTCGGTGTGTGTGTGTGTGTGTGTGTGTTGTCGGTGTGTGTGTGTGTGTGTGTTGTCATTGTGTGTGTGTGTGTGTGTGTGTTGTCGGTGTGTGTGTGTGTGTTGTCGGTGTGTGTGTGTGTTGTCGGTGTGTGTGTGTTGTGTGTGTGTGTGTTGTCGGTGTGTGTGTGTGTTGTCGGTGTGTGTGTGTGTGTGTTGTCGGTGTGTGTGTGTAGTCGGTGTGTGTGTGTGTGTGTGTGTTGTCGGTGTGTGTGTGTGTGTGTGTTGTCGATGTGTGTGAGTGTGTGTTGTCGGTGTGTGTGTGTGTGTTGTGTGTGTGTGTGTTGTCGGTGTGTGTGTGTGTGTGTTGTCGGTGTGTGTGTGTGTGATGTCGGTGTGTGTGTGTGTGTGTGTGTTGTCGGTGTGTGTGTGTGTGTGTTGTGTGTGTGTGTGTTGTCGGTGTGTGTGTGCATGTGTTGTCGGTGTGTGTGTGTGTGTTGTCGGTGTGTGTGTGTGTTGTCGGTGTGTGTGTGTGTGTGTGTGTGTGTGTGTTGTCGGTGTGTATGTGTGTTGTCGGTGTGTGTGTGTGTGTGTGTGTGTGTTGTCGGTGAGTGTGTGTTGTCGGTGTGTGTGTGTGTGTGTTGTCGGTGTGTGTGTGTGTGTGTGTGTGTGTTGTCAGTGTGTGTGTGTGTGTGTGTGTTGTCGGTGTGTGTGTGTGTTGTGTGTGTGTGTTGTCGGTGTGTGTGTGTATGTGTGTTGTCGGTGTGTGTGTGTTGTCGGTGTGTGTGTGTGTGTGTGTGTGTTGTCGGTGTGTGTGTGTGTGTGTTGTCGGTGTGTGTGTGTTATCGGTGTGTGTGTGTTGTCGATGTGTGTGTGTGTGTGTGTGTTGTCGGTGTGTGTGTGTGTGTTGTCGGTATGTGTGTTGTCGGTGTGTGCGTGTGTGTGTTGTCGGTGTGTTGTCGGTGTGTGTGTGTGTGTGTTGTCGGTGTGTGTGTGTGTGTTGTCGGTGTGTGTGTGTTGTCGGTGTGTGTGTGTGTGTGTTGTGTGTGTGTGTGTTGATGGTGTGTGTGTGTGTGTGTTGTCGGTGTGTGTGTGTGTGTGTGTGTGTGTGTTGTCGGTGTTTGTGTGTGTGTGTTGTCGGTGTGTTGTCGGTGTGTGTGTGTGTGTGTTGTCGGTGTGTGTGTGTGTGTGTTGTCGGTGTGTGTGTGTGTTGTCGGTGTGTGTGTGTGTGTGTTGTCGGTGTGTGTGTGTGTGTTGTCGGTGTGTGTGTTGTCGGTGTGTGCGTGTGTGTGTTGTCGGTGTGTTGTCGGTGTGTGTGTGTGTGTGTTGTCGGTGTGTGTGTGTTGTCGGTGTGTGTGTGTTGTCGGTGTGTGTGTGTGTGTTGTGTGTGTGTGTGTTGATGGTGTGTGTGTGTGTGTGTGTTGTCGGTGTGTGTGTGTGTGTGTGTTGTCGGTGTGTGTGTGTTATCGGTGTGTGTGTGTGTTGTCGGTGTGTGTGTGTGTGTTGTCGGTGTGTGTGTGTGTTGTCTGTGTGTGTGTGTGTGTGTGTTGTCGGTGTGTGTGTGTTGTCGGTGTGTGTGTGTTTATGTGTTGTCGGTGTGTGTGTGTTTGTGTTGTCGGTGTGTGTGTGTGTGTTGTCGGTGTGTGTGTGTGTGTGTTGTCGGTGTGTGTGTGTGTGTGTTGTCGGTGTGTGTGTGTGTGTGTGTGTGTTGTCGGTGTGTGTGTGTGTGTTGTCGGTTTGTGTGTGTGTGTTGTCGGTGTGTGTGTGTGTGTTGTCGGTGTGTGTGTGTGTGTGTTGTCAGTGTGTGTGTGTGTGTGTTGTCGGTGTGTGTGTGTTTATGTGTTGTCGGTGTGTGTGTGTGTGTGTTGTCGGTGTGTGTGTGTGTGTGTGTGTGTGTTGTCGGTGTGTGTGTGTTGTCGGTGTGTGTGTGTTGTCGGTGTGTCTGTGTGTGTGTTGTCGGTTTGTGTGTGTGTGTGTGTTGTCGGTGTGTGTGTGTGTGTGTTGTCGGTGTGTGTGTGTGTGTGTGTGTTGTCGGTGTGTGTGTGTTGTCGGTGTGTGTGTGTGTGTTGTGTGTGTGTGTGTTGTCGGTGTGTGTGTGTGTTGTCGGTGTGTGTGTGTGTGTTGTCGGTGTGTGTGTGTGTGTGTGTGTTGTCGGTGTGTGTGTGTGTGTGTTGTGTGTGTGTGTGTTGTCGGTGTGTGTGTGCGTGTGTTGTCGGTGTGTGTGTGTTTGTTGTCGGTGTGTGTGTGTGTGTGTGTGTGTTGTCGGTGTGTGTGTGTGTGTTGTCGGTGTGTGTGTGTGTGTGTTGTCGGTGTGTGTGTGTTATCGGTGTGTGTGTGTTGTCGATGTGTGTGTGTGTGTGTGTGTTGTCGGTGTGTGTGTGTGTGTGTGTGTTGTCGGTGTGTGTGTGTGTGTTGTCGGTGTGTGTGTTGTCGGTGTGTGCGTGTGTGTGTTGTCGGTGTGTTGTCGGTGTGTGTGTGTGTGTGTTGTCGGTGTGTGTGTGTGTGTTGTCGGTGTGTGTGTGTTGTCGGTGTGTGTGTGTGTGTTGTGTGTGTGTGTGTTGATGGTGTGTGTGTGTGTGTGTGTTGTCGGTGTGTGTGTGTGTGTGTGTTGTCGGTGTGTGTGTGTTGTCGGTGTTTGTGTGTGTGTGTTGTCGGTGTGTTGTCGGTGTGTGTGTGTGTGTGTTGTCGGTGTGTGTGTGTGTGTGTTGTCGGTGTGTGTGTGTGTTGTCGGTGTGTGTGTGTGTGTGTGTGTGTTGTCGGTGTGTGTGTGTGTGTTGTGTGTGTGTGTGTTGTCGGTGTGTGTGTGCATGTGTTGTCGGTGTGTGTGTGTGTGTTGTCGGTGTGTGTGTGTGTTGTCGGTGTGTGTGTGTGTGTGTGTGTGTGTGTGTGTGTGTTGTCGGTGTGTATGTGTGTTGTCGGTGTGTGTGTGTGTGTGTGTGTGTTGTCGGTGAGTGTGTGTTGTCGGTGTGTGTGTGTGTGTGTTGTCGGTGTGTGTGTGTGTGTGTGTGTGTGTTGTCAGTGTGTGTGTGTGTGTGTGTGTTGTCGGTGTGTGTGTGTGTGTTGTGTGTGTGTGTGTTGTCGGTGTGTGTGTGTATGTGTGTTGTCGGTGTGTGTGTGTTGTCGGTGTGTGTGTGTGTGTGTGTGTGTTTTCGGTGTGTGTGTGTGTGTGTTGTCGGGGTGTGTGTGTTGTCGGTGTTTGTGTGTGTGTGTTGTCGGTGTGTTGTCGGTGTGTGTGTGTGTGTTGTCAGTGTGTGTGTGTGTGTGTGTGTGTTGTCGGTGTGTGTGTGTGTGTTGTCGGTGTGTGTGTGTGTTGTCGGTGTGTGTGTGTTGTGTGTGTGTGTGTTGTCGGTGTGTGTGTGTGTTGTCGGTGTGTGTGTGTGTGTGTTGTCGGTGTGTGTGTGTGTTGTCGGTGTGTGTGTGTGTGTGTGTGTGTTGTCGGTGTGTGTGTGTGTGTTGTGTGTGTGTGTGTTGTCGGTGTGTGTGTGCATGTGTTGTCGGTGTGTGTGTGTGTGTTGTCGGTGTGTGTGTGTGTTGTCGGTGTGTGTGTGTGTGTGTGTGTGTGTGTGTGTGTGTTGTCGGTGTGTATGTGTGTTGTCGGTGTGTGTGTGTGTGTGTGTGTGTTGTCGGTGAGTGTGTGTTGTCGGTGTGTGTGTGTGTGTGTTGTCGGTGTGTGTGTGTGTGTGTGTGTGTGTTGTCAGTGTGTGTGTGTGTGTGTGTGTTGTCGGTGTGTGTGTGTGTGTTGTGTGTGTGTGTGTTGTCGGTGTGTGTGTGTATGTGTGTTGTCGGTGTGTGTGTGTTGTCGGTGTGTGTGTGTGTGTGTGTGTGTTTTCGGTGTGTGTGTGTGTGTGTTGTCGGGGTGTGTGTGTTGTCGGTGTTTGTGTGTGTGTGTTGTCGGTGTGTTGTCGGTGTGTGTGTGTGTGTTGTCAGTGTGTGTGTGTGTGTGTGTGTGTTGTCGGTGTGTGTGTGTGTGTTGTCGGTGTGTGTGTGTGTTGTCGGTGTGTGTGTGTTGTGTGTGTGTGTGTTGTCGGTGTGTGTGTGTGTTGTCGGTGTGTGTGTGTGTGTGTTGTCGGTGTGTGTGTGTGTAGTCGGTGTGTGTGTGTGTGTGTGTGTTGTCGGTGTGTGTGTGTGTGTTGTCGATGTGTGTGAGTGTGTGTTGTCGGTGTGTGTGTGTGTGTTGTGTGTGTGTGTGTTGTCGGTGTGTGTGTGTGTGTGTTGTCGGTGTGTGTGTGTGTGATGTCGGTGTGTGTGTGTGTGTGTGTGTTGTCGGTGTGTGTGTGTGTGTGTTGTGTGTGTGTGTGTTGTCGGTGTGTGTGTGCATGTGTTGTCGGTGTGTGTGTGTGTGTTGTCGGTGTGTGTGTGTGTTGTCGGTGTGTGTGTGTGTGTGTGTGTGTGTTGTCGGTGTGTATGTGTGTTGTCGGTGTGTGTGTGTGTGTGTGTGTGTGTGTGTTGTCGGTGAGTGTGTGTTGTCGGTGTGTGTGTGTGTGTGTTGTCGGTGTGTGTGTGTGTGTGTGTGTGTGTGTGTGTTGTCAGTGTGTGTGTGTGTGTGTGTGTTGTCGGTGTGTGTGTGTGTGTTGTGTGTGTGTGTGTTGTCGGTGTGTGTGTGTATGTGTGTTGTCGGTGTGTGTGTGTAGTCGGTGTGTGTGTGTGTGTGTGTTTTCGGTGTGTGTGTGTGTTGTCGGTGTGTGTGTGTGTGTGTTGTCGGTGTGTGTGTGTTGTGTGTGTGTGTGTTGTCGGTGTGTATGTGTGTTGTCGGTGTGTGTGTGTGTGTGTGTGTGTTGTCGGTGAGTGTGTGTTGTCGGTGTGTGTGTGTGTGTGTTGTCGGTGTGTGTGTGTGTGTGTGTGTGTGTGTGTTGTCAGTGTGTGTGTGTGTGTGTGTGTTGTCGGTGTTTGTGTGTGTGTTGTGTGTGTGTGTGTTGTCGGTGTGTGTGTGTATGTGTGTTGTTGGTGTGTGTGTGTTGTCGGTGTGTGTGTGTGTGTGTGTGTGTTGTCGGTATGTGTGTGTGTGTGTGTTGTCGGTGTGTGTGTGTTATCGGTGTGTGTGTGTGTGTGTTGTCGGTGTGTGTGTGTGTGTTGTCGGTGTGTGTGTGTGTTGTCTGTGTGTGTGTGTGTGTGTGTTGTCGGTGTGTGTGTGTTGTCGGTGTGTGTGTGTTTATGTGTTGTCGGTGTGTGTGTGTTTGTGTTGTCGGTGTGTGTGTGTGTGTGTTGTCGGTGTGTGTGTGTGTGTTGTCGGTGTGTGTGTGTGTTGTCGGTGTGTGTGTGTTGTGTGTGTGTGTGTTGTCGGTGTGTGTGTGTGTTGTCGGTGTGTGTGTGTGTGTGTTGTCGGTGTGTGTGTGTGTAGTCGGTGTGTGTGTGTGTGTGTGTGTTGTCGGTGTGTGTGTGTGTGTTGTCGATGTGTGTGAGTGTGTGTTGTCGGTGTGTGTGTGTGTGTTGTGTGTGTGTGTGTTGTCGGTGTGTGTGTGTGTGTGTTGTCGGTGTGTGTGTGTGTGATGTCGGTGTGTGTGTGTGTGTGTGTGTTGTCGGTGTGTGTGTGTGTGTGTTGTGTGTGTGTGTGTTGTCGGTGTGTGTGTGCATGTGTTGTCGGTGTGTGTGTGTGTGTTGTCGGTGTGTGTGTGTGTTGTCGGTGTGTGTGTGTGTGTGTGTGTGTGTTGTCGGTGTGTATGTGTGTTGTCGGTGTGTGTGTGTGTGTGTGTGTGTGTGTGTTGTCGGTGAGTGTGTGTTGTCGGTGTGTGTGTGTGTGTGTTGTCGGTGTGTGTGTGTGTGTGTGTGTGTGTGTGTGTTGTCAGTGTGTGTGTGTGTGTGTGTGTTGTCGGTGTGTGTGTGTGTGTTGTGTGTGTGTGTGTTGTCGGTGTGTGTGTGTATGTGTGTTGTCGGTGTGTGTGTGTAGTCGGTGTGTGTGTGTGTGTGTGTTTTCGGTGTGTGTGTGTGTTGTCGGTGTGTGTGTGTGTGTGTTGTCGGTGTGTGTGTGTTGTGTGTGTGTGTGTTGTCGGTGTGTATGTGTGTTGTCGGGTGTGTGTGTGTGTGTGTGTGTTGTCGGTGAGTGTGTGTTGTCGGTGTGTGTGTGTGTGTGTGTTGTCGGTGTGTGTGTGTGTGTGTGTGTGTGTGTGTTGTCAGTGTGTGTGTGTGTGTGTGTGTTGTCGGTGTTTGTGTGTGTGTTGTGTGTGTGTGTGTTGTCGGTGTGTGTGTGTATGTGTGTTGTTGGTGTGTGTGTGTTGTCGGTGTGTGTGTGTGTGTGTGTGTGTTGTCGGTATGTGTGTGTGTGTGTGTTGTCGGTGTGTGTGTGTTATCGGTGTGTGTGTGTGTGTGTTGTCGGTGTGTGTGTGTGTGTTGTCGGTGTGTGTGTGTGTTGTCTGTGTGTGTGTGTGTGTGTGTTGTCGGTGTGTGTGTGTTGTCGGTGTGTGTGTGTTTATGTGTTGTCGGTGTGTGTGTGTTTGTGTTGTCGGTGTGTGTGTGTGTGTGTTGTCGGTGTGTGTGTGTGTGTGTTGTCGGTGTGTGTGTGTGTGTGTTGTCGGTGTGTGTGTGTGTGTGTGTGTGTGTTGTCGGTGTGTGTGTGTGTGTTGTCGGTTTGTGTGTGTGTGTTGTCGGTGTATGTGTGTGTGTGTGTTGTCGGTGTGTGTGTGTGTGTGTTGTCAGTGTGTGTGTGTGTGTGTTGTCGGTGTGTGTGTGTTTATGTGTTGGTTGTGTGTGTGTGTGTGTGTTGTCGGTGTGTGTGTGTGTGTGTGTGTGTGTGTTGTCGGTGTGTGTGTGTTGTCGGTGTGTGTGTGTTGTCGGTGTGTCTGTGTGTGTGTTGTCGGTTTGTGTGTGTGTGTGTGTTGTCGGTGTGTGTGTGTGTGTGTTGTCGGTGTGTGTGTGTGTTGTCGGTGTGTGTGTGTGTGTGTGTGTGTGTGTGTGTGTGTGTTGTCGGTGTGTGTGTGTTGTCGGTGTGTGTGTGTGTGTGTGTTGTCGGTGTGTGTGTGTGTGTTGTCGATGTGTGTGAGTGTGTGTTGTCGGACTGTGTGTGTGTGTTGTGTGTGTGTGTGTTGTCGATGTGTGTGTGTGTGTGTTGTCGGTGTGTGTGTGTGTGTTGTCGATGTGTGTGTGTGTGTGTGTGTGTGTTGTCGGTGTGTGTGTGTGTGTGTTGTGTGTGTGTGTGTTGTCGGTGTGTGTGTGCGTGTGTTGTCGATGTGTGTGTGTTTGTTGTCGGTGTGTGTGTGTGTGTGTGTGTGTGTTGTCGGTGTGTGTGTGTGTGTTGTCGGTGTGTGTGTGTGTGTGTTGTCGGTGTGTGTGTGTTATCGGTGTGTGTGTGTTGTCGATGTGTGTGTGTGTGTGTGTGTTGTCGGTGTGTGTGTGTGTGTGTGTTGTCGGTGTGTGTGTGTGTGTTGTCGGTGTGTGTGTTGTCGGTGTGTGCGTGTGTGTGTTGTCGGTGTGTGTGTGTGTGTGTTGTCGGTGTGTGTGTGTGTGTTGTCGGTGTGTGTGTGTTGTCGGTGTGTGTGTGTGTGTTGTGTGTGTGTGTGTTGATGGTGTGTGTGTGTGTGTGTGTTGTCGGTGTGTGTGTGTGTGTGTGTTGTCGGTGTGTGTGTGTTGTCGGTGTTTGTGGGTGTGTGTTGTCGGTGTGTTGTCGGTGTGTGTGTGTGTGTGTTGTCGGTGTGTGTGTGTGTGTGTTGTCGGTGTGTGTGTGTGTTGTCGGTGTGTGTGTTGTCGGTGTGTGCGTGTGTGTGTTGTCGGTGTGTTGTCGGTGTGTGTGTGTGTGTGTTGTCGGTGTGTGTGTGTGTGTGTGTTGTCGGTGTGTGTGTGTTGTCGGTGTTTGTGTGTGTGTGTTGTCGGTGTGTTGTCGGTGTGTGTGTGTGTGTGTTGTCAGTGTGTGTGTGTGTGTGTTGTCGGTGTGTGTGTGTTTATGTGTTGTCGGTGTGTGTGTGTGTGTGTTGTCGGTGTGTTGTCGGTGTGTGTGTGTGTGTGTTGTCAGTGTGTGTGTGTGTGTGTTGTCGGTGTGTGTGTGTTTATGTGTTGTCGGTGTGTGTGTGTGTTGTCGGTGTGTGTGTGTGTGTGTGTTGTCGGTGTGTGTGTGTGTTGTCGGTGTGTGTGTGTTGTCGGTGTGTCTGTGTGTGTGTTGTCGGTTTGTGTGTGTGTGTGTTGTCGGTGTGTGTGTGTGTGTTGTCGGTGTGTGTTTGTGTTGTCGGTGTGTGTGTGTTGTGTGTGTGTGTGTTGTCGGTGTGTGTGTGTGTTGTCGGTGTGTGTGTGTGTGTGTGTGTGTGTATGTTGTCGGTGTGTGTGTGTAGTCGGTGTGTGTGTGTGTGTGTTGTCGGTGTGTGTGTGTGTGTTGTCGATGTGTGTGAGTGTGTGTTGTAGGTGTGTGTGTGTGAGTGTTGTGTGTGTGTGTGTGTTGTCGGTGTGTGTGTGTGTGTGTTGTCGGTGTGTGTGTGTTGTCGGTGTGTGTGTGTGTGTGTGTGTGTGTTGTCGGTGTGTGTGTGTGTGTGTGTTGTCATTGTGTGTGTGTGTGTGTGTGTGTGTGTTGTCGGTGTGTGTGTGTGTGTTGTCGGTGTGTGTGTGTGTTGTCGGTGTGTGTGTGTTGTGTGTGTGTGTGTTGTCGGTGTGTGTGTGTGTTGTCGGTGTGTGTGTGTGTGTGTTGTCGGTGTGTGTGTGTAGTCGGTGTGTGTGTGTGTGTGTGTGTTGTCGGTGTGTGTGTGTGTGTGTGTTGTCGATGTGTGTGAGTGTGTGTTGTCGGTGTGTGTGTGTGTGTTGTGTGTGTGTGTGTTGTCGGTGTGTGTGTGTGTGTGTTGTCGGTGTGTGTGTGTGATGTCGGTGTGTGTGTGTGTGTGTGTGTTGTCGGTGTGTGTGTGTGTGTGTTGTGTGTGTGTGTGTTGTCGGTGTGTGTGTGCATGTGTTGTCGGTGTGTGTGTGTGTGTTGTCGGTGTGTGTGTGTGTTGTCGGTGTGTGTGTGTGTGTGTGTGTGTGTGTGTTGTCGGTGTGTATGTGTGTTGTCGGTGTGTGTGTGTGTGTGTGTGTGTGTTGTCGGTGAGTGTGTGTTGTCGGTGTGTGTGTGTGTGTGTTGTCGGTGTGTGTGTGTGTGTGTGTGTGTGTGTGTTGTCAGTGTGTGTGTGTGTGTGTGTGTTGTCGGTGTGTGTGTGTGTTGTGTGTGTGTGTTGTCGGTGTGTGTGTGTATGTGTGTTGTCGGTGTGTGTGTGTTGTCGGTGTGTGTGTGTGTGTGTGTGTGTTGTCGGTGTGTGTGTGTGTGTGTTGTCGGTGTGTGTGTGTTATCGGTGTGTGTGTGTTGTCGATGTGTGTGTGTGTGTGTGTGTTGTCGGTGTGTGTGTGTGTGTTGTCGGTATGTGTGTTGTCGGTGTGTGCGTGTGTGTGTTGTCGGTGTGTTGTCGGTGTGTGTGTGTGTGTGTTGTCGGTGTGTGTGTGTGTGTTGTCGGTGTGTGTGTGTTGTCGGTGTGTGTGTGTGTGTGTTGTGTGTGTGTGTGTTGATGGTGTGTGTGTGTGTGTGTTGTCGGTGTGTGTGTGTGTGTGTGTGTGTGTGTTGTCGGTGTTTGTGTGTGTGTGTTGTCGGTGTGTTGTCGGTGTGTGTGTGTGTGTGTTGTCGGTGTGTGTGTGTGTGTGTTGTCGGTGTGTGTGTGTGTTGTCGGTGTGTGTGTGTGTGTGTTGTCGGTGTGTGTGTGTGTGTTGTCGGTGTGTGTGTTGTCGGTGTGTGCGTGTGTGTGTTGTCGGTGTGTTGTCGGTGTGTGTGTGTGTGTGTTGTCGGTGTGTGTGTGTGTGTTGTCGGTGTGTGTGTGTTGTCGGTGTGTGTGTGTGTGTTGTGTGTGTGTGTGTGTTGATGGTGTGTGTGTGTGTGTGTGTTGTCGGTGTGTGTGTGTGTGTGTGTTGTCGGTGTGTGTGTGTTGTCGGTGTTTGTGTGTGTGTGTTGTCGGTGTGTTGTCGGTGTGTGTGTGTGTGTGTTGTCGGTGTGTGTGTGTGTGTGTTGTCGGTGTGTGTGTGTGTTGTCGGTGTGTGTGTGTGTGTGTGTGTGTTGTCGGTGTGTGTGTGTGTGTGTTGTGTGTGTGTGTGTTGTCGGTGTGTGTGTGCATGTGTTGTCGGTGTGTGTGTGTGTGTTGTCGGTGTGTGTGTGTGTTGTCGGTGTGTGTGTGTGTGTGTGTGTGTGTGTGTGTGTTGTCGGTGTGTATGTGTGTTGTCGGTGTGTGTGTGTGTGTGTGTGTGTGTTGTCGGTGAGTGTGTGTTGTCGGTGTGTGTGTGTGTGTGTTGTCGGTGTGTGTGTGTGTGTGTGTGTGTTGTCAGTGTGAGTGTGTGTGTGTGTGTTGTCGGTGTGTGTGTGTGTGTTGTGTGTGTGTGTGTTGTCGGTGTGTGTGTGTGTGTGTTGTCGGTGTGTGTGTGTTATCGGTGTGTGTGTGTTGTCGGTGTGTGTGTGCGTGTGTGTGTGTGTGTTGTCGGTGTGTGTCTGTGTGTGTGTGTTGTGTGTGTGTGTGTTGTCGGTGTGTGTGTGTGTGTGTGTTGTCGGTGTGTGTGTGTGTGTGTGTGTGTGTTGTCGGTGTGTGTGTGTGTGTTGTCGGTGTTTGTGTGTGTGTGTGTGTTGTCGGTGTGTGTGTGTGTGTTGTGTGTGTGTGTTATGTCGGTGTGTGTGTGTGTGTGTGTTGTCGGTGTGTGTGTGTTGTCGGTGTGTGTGTGTGTGTGTTGTCGGTGTGTGTGTGTTGTCGGTGTGTGTGTGTGTGTGTTGTCGATGTGTGTGTGTGTGTTGTCGGTGTGTGTGTGTGTGTGTGTGTGTGTGTGTGTTGTCAGTGTGTGTGTGTGTGAGTGTTGTCGGTGTGTGCTTGTGTGTGTTGTCGGTGTGTGTGTTGTCGGTGTGTGTGTGTGTGTTGTCGGTGTGTGTGTGTTGTCGGTGTGTGTGTGTGTGTGTGTTGTCGGTGTGTGTGTGTGTGTGTGTGTTGTCGGTGTGTGTGTGTTATCGGTGTGTGTGTGTGTGTGTTGTCGGTGTGTGTGTGTGTGTGTGTTGTCGGTGTGTGTGTGTTGTCTGTGTGTGTGTGTGTGTTGTCGGTGTTTATGTGTTGTCGGTGTGTGTGTGTTTGTGTTGTCGGTGTGTGTGTTGTCGGTGTGTGTGTGTGTGTGTTGTCGGTGTGTGTGTGTGTGTGTTGTCGGTGTGTGTGTGTGTGTGTGTTGTCGGTGTGTGTGTGTTGTCGGTGTTTGTGTGTGTGTGTTGCCGGTGTGTTGTCGGTGTGTGTGTGTGTGTGTTGTCGGTGTGTGTGTGTGTGTGTTGTCGGTGTGTGTGTGTGTTGTCGGTGTGTGTGTGTTGTCGGTGTGTCTGTGTGTGTGTTGTCGGTTTGTGTGTGTGTGTGTTGTCGGTGTGTGTGTGTGTGTGTTGTCGGTGTGTGTGTGTGTGTGTGTTGTCGGTGTGTGTGTGTTGTCGGTGTTTGTGTGTGTGTGTTGCCGGTGTGTTGTCGGTGTGTGTGTGTGTGTGTTGTCGGTGTGTGTGTGTGTGTGTTGTCGGTGTGTGTGTGTGTTGTCGGTGTGTGTGTGTTGTCGGTGTGTCTGTGTGTGTGTTGTCGGTTTGTGTGTGTGTGTGTTGTCGGTGTGTATGTATGTTGTCGGTGTGTGTGTGTTGTGTGTGTGTGTGTTGTCGGTGTGTGTGTGTGTTGTCGGTGTGTGTGTGTGTGTGTGTGTGTGTTGTCGGTGTGTGTGTGTTGTCGGTGTGTGTGTGTGTGTTGTCGGTGTGTGTGTGTGTGTTGTCGATGTGTGTGAGTGTGTGTTGTCGGTCTGTGTGTGTGTGTTGTGTGTGTGTGTGTTGTCGGTGTGTGTGTGTGTTGTCGGTGTGTGTGTGTGTGTTGTAGGTGTGTGTGTGTGTGTGTGTTGTCGGTGTGTGTGTGTGTGTGTTGTGTGTGTGTGTGTTGTCGGTGTGTGTGTGCGTGTGTTGTCGGTGTGTGTGTGTTTGTTGTCGGTGTGTGTGTGTGTGTGTGTGTGTGTTGTCGGTGTGTGTGTTTGTGTTGTCGTTGTGTGTGTGTGTGTGTTGTCGGTGTGTGTGTGTTATCGGTGTGTGTGTGTTGTCGATGTGTGTGTGTGTGTGTGTGTGTTGTCGGTGTGTGTGTGTGTGTGTGTTGTCGGTGTGTGAGTGTGTGTTGTCGGTGTGTGTGTTGTCGGTGTGTGCGTGTGTGTGTTGTCGGTGTGTTGTCGGTGTGTGTGTGTGTTGTCGGTGTGTGTGTGTGTGTTGTCGGTGCGTGTGTGTTGTCGGTGTGTGTGTGTGTGTTGTGTGTGTGTGTGTTGATGGTGTGTGTGTGTGTGTGTGTTGTCGGTGTGTGTGTGTTGTCGGTGTTTGTGTGTGTGTGTTGTCGGTGTGTTGTCGGTGTGTGTGTGTGTGTGTTGTCGGTGTGTGTGTGTGTGTGTTGTCGGTGTGTGTGTGTGTTGTCGGTGTGTGTGTTGTCGGTGTGTGCGTGTGTGTGTTGTCGGTGTGTTGTCAGTGTGTGTGTGTGTTGTCGGTGTGTGTGTGTGTGTGTGTTGTCGGTGTGTGTGTGTTGTCGGTGTTTGTGTGTGTGTGTTGTCGGTGTGTTGTCGGTGTGTGTGTGTGTGTGTTGTCAGTGTGTGTGTGTGTGTGTTGTCGGTGTGTGTGTGTTTATGTGTTGTCGGTGTGTGTGTGTGTGTTGTCGGTGTGTGTGTGTGTGTGTGTGTTGTCGGTGTGTGTGTGTGTTGTCGGTGTGTGTGTGTTGTCGGTGTGTCTGTGTGTGTGTTGTCGGTTTGTGTGTGTGTGTGTTGTCGGTGTGTGTGTGTGTGTTGTCGGTGTGTGTTTGTGTTGTCGGTGTGTGTGTGTTGTGTGTGTGTGTGTTGTCGGTGTGTGTGTGTGTTGTCGGTGTGTGTGTGTGTTGTCGGTGTGTGTGTGTTGTGTGTGTGTGTGTTGTCGGTGTGTGTGTGTGTTGTCGGTGTGTGTGTGTGTTGTCGGTGTGTGTGTGTTATCGGTGTGTGTGTGTTGTCGGTGTGTGTGTGCGTGTGTGTGTGTGTGTTGTCGGTGTGTGTCTGTGTGTGTGTGTTGTGTGTGTGTGTGTTGTCGGTGTGTGTGTGTGTGTGTGTTGTCGGTGTGTGTGTGTGTGTGTGTGTGTGTTGTCGGTGTGTGTGTGTGTGTTGTCGGTGTGTGTGTGTGTGTGTGTGTTGTCGGTGTGTGTGTGTGTGTTGTGTGTGTGTGTTATGTCGGTGTGTGTGTGTGTGTGTGTTGTCGGTGTGTGTGTGTTGTCGGTGTGTGTGTGTGTGTGTTGTCGGTGTGTGTGTGTTGTCGGTGTGTGTGTGTGTGTGTGTTGTCGATGTGTGTGTGTGTGTTGTCGGTGTGTGTGTGTGTGTGTGTGTGTGTGTGTGTTGTCAGTGTGTGTGTGTGTGAGTGTTGTCGGTGTGTGCTTGTGTGTGTTGTCGGTGTGTGTGTTGTCGGTTTGTGTGTGTGTGTTGTCGGTGTGTGTGTGTTGTCGGTGTGTGTGTGTGTGTGTGTGTTGTCGGTGTGTGTGTGTGTGTGTGTGTTGTCGGTGTGTGTGTGTTATCGGTGTGTGTGTGTGTGTGTTGTCGGTGTGTGTGTGTGTGTGTGTTGTCGGTGTGTGTGTGTTGTCTGTGTGTGTGTGTGTGTTGTCGGTGTTTATGTGTTGTCGGTGTGTGTGTGTTTGTGTTGTCGGTGTGTGTGTTGTCGGTGAGTGTGTGTGTGTGTTGTCGGTGTGTGTGTGTGTGTGTTGTCGGTGTGTGTGTGTGTGTGTTGTCGGTGTGTGTGTGTTGTCGGTGTTTGTGTGTGTGTGTTGTCGGTGTGTTGTCGGTGTGTGTGTGTGTGTGTTGTCAGTGTGTGTGTGTGTGTGTTGTCGGTGTGTGTGTGATTATGTGTTGTCGGTGTGTGTGTGTGTGTGTTGTCGGTGTGTGTGTGTGTTGTCGGTGTGTGTGTGTGTTGTCGGTGTGTGTGTGTTGTCGGTGTGTCTGTGTGTGTGTTGTCGGTTTGTGTGTGTGTGTGTTGTCGGTGTGTGTGTGTGTTGTCGGTGTGTGTGTGTTGTGTGTGTGTGTGTTGTCGGTGTGTGTGTGTGTTGTCGGTGTGTGTGTGTGTGTGTGTGTGTGTTGTCGGTGTGTGTGTGTGTGTTGTCGGTGTGTGTGTGTGTGTTGTCGATGTGTGTGAGTGTGTGTTGTCGGTCTGTGTGTGTGTGTTGTGTGTGTGTGTGTTGTCGGTGTGTGTGTGTGTTGTCGGTGTGTGTGTGTTGTCGGTGTTTGTGTGTGTGTGTTGTCGGTGTGTTGTCGGTGTGTGTGTGTGTGTGTTGTCAGTGTGTGTGTGTGTGTGTTGTCGGTGTGTGTGTGTTTATGTGTTGTCGGTGTGTGTGTGTGTGTTGTCGGTGTGTGTGTGTGTGTGTGTGTTGTCGGTGTGTGTGTGTGTTGTCGGTGTGTGTGTGTTGTCGGTGTGTCTGTGTGTGTGTTGTCGGTTTGTGTGTGTGTGTGTTGTCGGTGTGTGTGTGTGTGTTGTCGGTGTGTGTTTGTGTTGTCGGTGTGTGTGTGTTGTGTGTGTGTGTGTTGTCGGTGTGTGTGTGTGTTGTCGGTGTGTGTGTGTGTTGTCGGTGTGTGTGTGTTGTGTGTGTGTGTGTTGTCGGTGTGTGTGTGTGTTGTCGGTGTGTGTGTGTGTGTGTTGTCGGTGTGTGTGTGTTATCGGTGTGTGTGTGTTGTCGGTGTGTGTGTGCGTGTGTGTGTGTGTGTTGTCGGTGTGTGTCTGTGTGTGTGTGTTGTGTGTGTGTGTGTTGTCGGTGTGTGTGTGTGTGTGTTGTCGGTGTGTGTGTGTGTGTGTGTGTGTGTTGTCGGTGTGTGTGTGTGTGTTGTCGGTGTTTGTGTGTGTGTGTGTGTTGTCGGTGTGTGTGTGTGTGTTGTGTGTGTGTGTTATGTCGGTGTGTGTGTGTGTGTGTGTTGTCGGTGTGTGTGTGTTGTCGGTGTGTGTGTGTGTGTGTTGTCGGTGTGTGTGTGTTGTCGGTGTGTGTGTGTGTGTGTTGTCGATGTGTGTGTGTGTGTTGTCGGTGTGTGTGTGTGTGTGTGTGTGTGTGTTGTCAGTGTGTGTGTGTGTGAGTGTTGTCGGTGTGTGCTTGTGTGTGTTGTCGGTGTGTGTGTTGTCGGTGTGTGTGTGTGTGTTGTCGGTGTGTGTGTGTTGTCGGTGTGTGTGTGTGTGTGTGTGTTGTCGGTGTGTGTGTGTGTGTGTGTGTTGTCGGTGTGTGTGTGTTATCGGTGTGTGTGTGTGTGTGTTGTCGGTGTGTGTGTGTGTGTGTGTTGTCGGTGTGTGTGTGTTGTCTGTGTGTGTGTGTGTGTTGTCGGTGTTTATGTGTTGTCGGTGTGTGTGTGTTTGTGTTGTCGGTGTGTGTGTTGTCGGTGTGTGTGTGTGTGTGTTGTCGGTGTGTGTGTGTGTGTGTTGTCGGTGTGTGTGTGTGTGTGTGTTGTCGGTGTGTGTGTGTTGTCGGTGTTTGTGTGTGTGTGTTGCCGGTGTGTTGTCGGTGTGTGTGTGTGTGTGTTGTCGGTGTGTGTGTGTGTGTTGTCGGTGTGTGTGTGTGTTGTCGGTGTGTGTGTGTTGTCGGTGTGTCTGTGTGTGTGTTGTCGGTTTGTGTGTGTGTGTGTTGTCGGTGTGTATGTATGTTGTCGGTGTGTGTGTGTTGTGTGTGTGTGTGTTGTCGGTGTGTGTGTGTGTTGTCGGTGTGTGTGTGTGTGTGTGTGTGTGTTGTCGGTGTGTGTGTGTTGTCGGTGTGTGTGTGTGTGTTGTCGGTGTGTGTGTGTGTGTTGTCGATGTGTGTGAGTGTGTGTTGTCGGTCTGTGTGTGTGTGTTGTGTGTGTGTGTGTTGTCGGTGTGTGTGTGTGTTGTCGGTGTGTGTGTGTGTGTTGTAGGTGTGTGTGTGTGTGTGTGTTGTCGGTGTGTGTGTGTGTGTGTTGTGTGTGTGTGTGTTGTCGGTGTGTGTGTGCGTGTGTTGTCGGTGTGTGTGTGTTTGTTGTCGGTGTGTGTGTGTGTGTGTGTTGTCGGTGTGTGTGTTTGTGTTGTCGTTGTGTGTGTGTGTGTGTTGTCGGTGTGTGTGTGTTATCGGTGTGTGTGTGTTGTCGATGTGTGTGTGTGTGTGTGTTGTCGGTGTGTGTGTGTGTGTGTGTTGTCGGTGTGTGTGTGTGTGTTGTCGGTGTGTGTGTGTGTGTGTTGTCGGTGTGTGTGTGTGTGTTGTCGGTGTGTGTGTGTTGTCGGTGTGTGTGTGTGTGTGTTGTGTGTGTGTGTGTTGATGGTGTGTGTGTGTGTGTGTTGTCGGTGTGTGTGTGTGTGTGTGTGTGTGTGTTGTCGGTGTTTGTGTGTGTGTGTTGTCGGTGTGTTGTCGGTGTGTGTGTGTGTGTGTTGTCGGTGTGTGTGTGTGTGTGTTGTCGGTGTGTGTGTGTGTTGTCGGTGTGTGTGTGTGTGTGTTGTCGGTGTGTGTGTGTGTGTTGTCGGTGTGTGTGTTGTCAGTGTGTGCGTGTGTGTGTTGTCGGTGTGTTGTCGGTGTGTGTGTGTGTGTGTTGTCGGTGTGTGTGTGTGTGTTGTCGGTGTGTGTGTGTTGTCGGTGTGTGTGTGTGTGTTGTGTGTGTGTGTGTTGATGGTGTGTGTGTGTGTGTGTGTTGTCGGTGTGTGTGTGTGTGTGTGTTGTCGGTGTGTGTGTGTTGTCGGTGTTTGTGTGTGTGTGTTGTCGGTGTGTTGTCGGTGTGTGTGTGTGTGTGTTGTCGGTGTGTGTGTGTGTGTGTTGTCGGTGTGTGTGTGTGTTGTCGGTGTGTGTGTGTGTGTGTGTGTGTTGTCGGTGTGTGTGTGTGTGTGTTGTGTGTGTGTGTGTTGTCGGTGTGTGTGTGCATGTGTTGTCGGTGTGTGTGTGTGTGTTGTCGGTGTGTGTGTTGTCGGTGTGTGTGTGTGTGTGTGTGTGTGTGTGTGTGTTGTCGGTGTGTATGTGTGTTGTCGGTGTGTGTGTGTGTGTGTGTGTGTGTTGTCGGTGAGTGTGTGTTGTCGGTGTGTGTGTGTGTGTGTTGTCGGTGTGTGTGTGTGTGTGTGTGTGTTGTCAGTGTGAGTGTGTGTGTGTGTGTTGTCGGTGTGTGTGTGTGTGTTGTGTGTGTGTGTGTTGTCGGTGTGTGTGTGTGTGTGTTGTCGGTGTGTGTGTGTTATCGGTGTGTGTGTGTTGTCGGTGTGTGTGTGCGTGTGTGTGTGTGTGTTGTCGGTGTGTGTCTGTGTGTGTGTGTTGTGTGTGTGTGTGTTGTCGGTGTGTGTGTGTGTGTGTGTTGTCGGTGTGTGTGTGTGTGTGTGTGTGTGTTGTCGGTGTGTGTGTGTGTGTTGTCGGTGTTTGTGTGTGTGTGTGTGTTGTCGGTGTGTGTGTGTGTGTTGTGTGTGTGTGTTATGTCGGTGTGTGTGTGTGTGTGTGTTGTCGGTGTGTGTGTGTTGTCGGTGTGTGTGTGTGTGTGTTGTCGGTGTGTGTGTGTTGTCGGTGTGTGTGTGTGTGTGTTGTCGATGTGTGTGTGTGTGTTGTCGGTGTGTGTGTGTGTGTGTGTGTGTGTGTGTGTTGTCAGTGTGTGTGTGTGTGAGTGTTGTCGGTGTGTGCTTGTGTGTGTTGTCGGTGTGTGTGTTGTCGGTGTGTGTGTGTGTGTTGTCGGTGTGTGTGTGTTGTCGGTGTGTGTGTGTGTGTGTGTGTTGTCGGTGTGTGTGTGTGTGTGTGTGTTGTCGGTGTGTGTGTGTTATCGGTGTGTGTGTGTGTGTGTTGTCGGTGTGTGTGTGTGTGTGTGTTGTCGGTGTGTGTGTGTTGTCTGTGTGTGTGTGTGTGTTGTCGGTGTTTATGTGTTGTCGGTGTGTGTGTGTTTGTGTTGTCGGTGTGTGTGTTGTCGGTGTGTGTGTGTGTGTGTTGTCGGTGTGTGTGTGTGTGTGTTGTCGGTGTGTGTGTGTGTGTGTGTTGTCGGTGTGTGTGTGTTGTCGGTGTTTGTGTGTGTGTGTTGCCGGTGTGTTGTCGGTGTGTGTGTGTGTGTGTTGTCGGTGTGTGTGTGTGTGTGTTGTCGGTGTGTGTGTGTGTTGTCGGTGTGTGTGTGTTGTCGGTGTGTCTGTGTGTGTGTTGTCGGTTTGTGTGTGTGTGTGTTGTCGGTGTGTGTGTGTGTGTGTTGTCGGTGTGTGTGTGTGTGTGTGTTGTCGGTGTGTGTGTGTTGTCGGTGTTTGTGTGTGTGTGTTGCCGGTGTGTTGTCGGTGTGTGTGTGTGTGTGTTGTCGGTGTGTGTGTGTGTGTGTTGTCGGTGTGTGTGTGTGTTGTCGGTGTGTGTGTGTTGTCGGTGTGTCTGTGTGTGTGTTGTCGGTTTGTGTGTGTGTGTGTTGTCGGTGTGTATGTATGTTGTCGGTGTGTGTGTGTTGTGTGTGTGTGTGTGTTGTCGGTGTGTGTGTGTGTTGTCGGTGTGTGTGTGTGTGTGTGTGTGTGTTGTCGGTGTGTGTGTGTTGTCGGTGTGTGTGTGTGTGTTGTCGGTGTGTGTGTGTGTGTTGTCGATGTGTGTGAGTGTGTGTTGTCGGTCTGTGTGTGTGTGTTGTGTGTGTGTGTGTTGTCGGTGTGTGTGTGTGTTGTCGGTGTGTGTGTGTGTGTTGTAGGTGTGTGTGTGTGTGTGTGTTGTCGGTGTGTGTGTGTGTGTGTTGTGTGTGTGTGTGTTGTCGGTGTGTGTGTGCGTGTGTTGTCGGTGTGTGTGTGTTTGTTGTCGGTGTGTGTGTGTGTGTGTTGTCGGTGTGTGTGTTTGTGTTGTCGTTGTGTGTGTGTGTGTGTTGTCGGTGTGTGTGTGTTATCGGTGTGTGTGTGTTGTCGATGTGTGTGTGTGTGTGTGTGTGTTGTCGGTGTGTGTGTGTGTGTGTGTTGTCGGTGTGTGAGTGTGTGTTGTCGGTGTGTGTGTTGTCGGTGTGTGCGTGTGTGTGTTGTCGGTGTGTTGTCGGTGTGTGTGTGTGTGTGTTGTCGGTGTGTGTGTGTGTGTTGTCGGTGCGTGTGTGTTGTCGGTGTGTGTGTGTGTGTTGTGTGTGTGTGTGTTGATGGTGTGTGTGTGTGTGTGTGTTGTCGGTGTGTGTGTGTTGTCGGTGTTTGTGTGTGTGTGTTGTCGGTGTGTTGTCGGTGTGTGTGTGTGTGTGTTGTCGGTGTGTGTGTGTGTGTGTTGTCGGTGTGTGTGTGTGTTGTCGGTGTGTGTGTTGTCGGTGTGTGCGTGTGTGTGTTGTCGGTGTGTTGTCAGTGTGTGTGTGTGTTGTCGGTGTGTGTGTGTGTGTGTGTTGTCGGTGTGTGTGTGTTGTCGGTGTTTGTGTGTGTGTGTTGTCGGTGTGTTGTCGGTGTGTGTGTGTGTGTGTTGTCAGTGTGTGTGTGTGTGTGTTGTCGGTGTGTGTGTGTTTATGTGTTGTCGGTGTGTGTGTGTGTGTTGTCGGTGTGTGTGTGTGTGTGTGTGTTGTCGGTGTGTGTGTGTGTTGTCGGTGTGTGTGTGTTGTCGGTGTGTCTGTGTGTGTGTTGTCGGTTTGTGTGTGTGTGTGTTGTCGGTGTGTGTGTGTGTGTTGTCGGTGTGTGTTTGTGTTGTCGGTGTGTGTGTGTTGTGTGTGTGTGTGTTGTCGGTGTGTGTGTGTGTTGTCGGTGTGTGTGTGTGTTGTCGGTGTGTGTGTGTTGTGTGTGTGTGTGTTGTCGGTGTGTGTGTGTGTTGTCGGTGTGTGTGTGTGTTGTCGGTGTGTGTGTGTTATCGGTGTGTGTGTGTTGTCGGTGTGTGTGTGCGTGTGTGTGTGTTGTCGGTGTGTGTCTGTGTGTGTGTGTTGTGTGTGTGTGTGTTGTCGGTGTGTGTGTGTGTGTGTGTTGTCGGTGTGTGTGTGTGTGTGTGTGTGTGTTGTCGGTGTGTGTGTGTGTGTTGTCGGTGTTTGTGTGTGTGTGTGTGTTGTCGGTGTGTGTGTGTGTGTTGTGTGTGTGTGTTATGTCGGTGTGTGTGTGTGTGTGTGTTGTCGGTGTGTGTGTGTTGTCGGTGTGTGTGTGTGTGTGTTGTCGGTGTGTGTGTGTTGTCGGTGTGTGTGTGTGTGTGTTGTCGATGTGTGTGTGTGTGTTGTCGGTGTGTGTGTGTGTGTGTGTGTGTGTGTTGTCAGTGTGTGTGTGTGTGAGTGTTGTCGGTGTGTGCTTGTGTGTGTTGTCGGTGTGTGTGTTGTCGGTGTGTGTGTGTGTGTTGTCGGTGTGTGTGTGTTGTCGGTGTGTGTGTGTGTGTGTGTGTTGTCGGTGTGTGTGTGTGTGTGTGTGTGTTGTCGGTGTGTGTGTGTTATCGGTGTGTGTGTGTGTGTGTTGTCGGTGTGTGTGTGTGTGTGTGTTGTCGGTGTGTGTGTGTTGTCTGTGTGTGTGTGTGTGTTGTCGGTGTTTATGTGTTGTCGGTGTGTGTGTGTTTGTGTTGTCGGTGTGTGTGTTGTCGGTGTGTGTGTGTGTGTGTTGTCGGTGTGTGTGTGTGTGTGTTGTCGGTGTGTGTGTGTGTGTGTGTTGTCGGTGTGTGTGTGTTGTCGGTGTTTGTGTGTGTGTGTTGCCGGTGTGTTGTCGGTGTGTGTGTGTGTGTGTTGTCGGTGTGTGTGTGTGTGTTGTCGGTGTGTGTGTGTGTTGTCGGTGTGTGTGTGTTGTCGGTGTGTCTGTGTGTGTGTTGTCGGTTTGTGTGTGTGTGTGTTGTCGGTGTGTATGTATGTTGTCGGTGTGTGTGTGTTGTGTGTGTGTGTGTTGTCGGTGTGTGTGTGTGTTGTCGGTGTGTGTGTGTGTGTGTGTGTGTGTTGTCGGTGTGTGTGTGTTGTCGGTGTGTGTGTGTGTGTTGTCGGTGTGTGTGTGTGTGTTGTCGATGTGTGTGAGTGTGTGTTGTCGGTCTGTGTGTGTGTGTTGTGTGTGTGTGTGTTGTCGGTGTGTGTGTGTGTTGTCGGTGTGTGTGTGTGTGTTGTAGGTGTGTGTGTGTGTGTGTGTTGTCGGTGTGTGTGTGTGTGTGTTGTGTGTGTGTGTGTTGTCGGTGTGTGTGTGCGTGTGTTGTCGGTGTGTGTGTGTTTGTTGTCGGTGTGTGTGTGTGTGTGTGTTGTCGGTGTGTGTGTTTGTGTTGTCGTTGTGTGTGTGTGTGTGTTGTCGGTGTGTGTGTGTTATCGGTGTGTGTGTGTTGTCGATGTGTGTGTGTGTGTGTGTTGTCGGTGTGTGTGTGTGTGTGTGTTGTCGGTGTGTGTGTGTGTGTTGTCGGTGTGTGTGTGTGTGTGTTGTCGGTGTGTGTGTGTGTGTTGTCGGTGTGTGTGTGTTGTCGGTGTGTGTGTGTGTGTGTTGTGTGTGTGTGTGTTGATGGTGTGTGTGTGTGTGTGTTGTCGGTGTGTGTGTGTGTGTGTGTGTGTGTGTGTGTTGTCGGTGTTTGTGTGTGTGTGTTGTCGGTGTGTTGTCGGTGTGTGTGTGTGTGTGTTGTCGGTATGTGTGTGTGTGTGTTGTCGGTGTGTGTGTGTGTTGTCGGTGTGTGTGTGTGTGTGTTGTCGGTGTGTGTGTGTGTGTTGTCGGTGTGTGTGTTGTCGGTGTGTGCGTGTGTGTGTTGTCGGTGTGTTGTCGGTGTGTGTGTGTGTGTGTTGTCGGTGTGTGTGTGTGTGTTGTCGGTGTGTGTGTGTTGTCGGTGTGTGTGTGTGTGTTGTGTGTGTGTGTGTTGATGGTGTGTGTGTGTGTGTGTGTTGTCGGTGTGTGTGTGTGTGTGTGTTGTCGGTGTGTGTGTGTTGTCGGTGTTTGTGTGTGTGTGTTGTCGGTGTGTTGTCGGTGTGTGTGTGTGTGTGTTGTCGGTGTGTGTGTGTGTGTGTTGTCGGTGTGTGTGTGTGTTGTCGGTGTGTGTGTGTGTGTGTGTGTGTTGTCGGTGTGTGTGTGTGTGTGTTGTGTGTGTGTGTGTTGTCGGTGTGTGTGTGCATGTGTTGTCGGTGTGTGTGTGTGTGTTGTCGGTGTGTGTGTTGTCGGTGTGTGTGTGTGTGTGTGTGTGTGTGTGTGTGTTGTCGGTGTGTATGTGTGTTGTCGGTGTGTGTGTGTGTGTGTGTGTGTGTTGTCGGTGAGTGTGTGTTGTCGGTGTGTGTGTGTGTGTGTTGTCGGTGTGTGTGTGTGTGTGTGTGTGTTGTCAGTGTGAGTGTGTGTGTGTGTGTTGTCGGTGTGTGTGTGTGTGTTGTGTGTGTGTGTGTTGTCGGTGTGTGTGTGTGTGTGTTGTCGGTGTGTGTGTGTTATCGGTGTGTGTGTGTTGTCGGTGTGTGTGTGCGTGTGTGTGTGTGTGTTGTCGGTGTGTGTCTGTGTGTGTGTGTTGTGTGTGTGTGTGTTGTCGGTGTGTGTGTGTGTGTGTGTTGTCGGTGTGTGTGTGTGTGTGTGTGTGTGTTGTCGGTGTGTGTGTGTGTGTTGTCGGTGTTTGTGTGTGTGTGTGTGTTGTCGGTGTGTGTGTGTGTGTTGTGTGTGTGTGTTATGTCGGTGTGTGTGTGTGTGTGTGTTGTCAGTGTGTGTGTGTTGTCGGTGTGTGTGTGTGTGTGTTGTCGGTGTGTGTGTGTTGTCGGTGTGTGTGTGTGTGTGTTGTCGATGTGTGTGTGTGTGTTGTCGGTGTGTGTGTGTGTGTGTGTGTGTGTGTGTGTTGTCAGTGTGTGTGTGTGTGAGTGTTGTCGGTGTGTGCTTGTGTGTGTTGTCGGTGTGTGTGTTGTCGGTGTGTGTGTGTGTGTTGTCGGTGTGTGTGTGTTGTCGGTGTGTGTGTGTGTGTGTGTGTTGTCGGTGTGTGTGTGTGTGTGTGTGTTGTCGGTGTGTGTGTGTTATCGGTGTGTGTGTGTGTGTGTTGTCGGTGTGTGTGTGTGTGTGTGTTGTCGGTGTGTGTGTGTTGTCTGTGTGTGTGTGTGTGTTGTCGGTGTTTATGTGTTGTCGGTGTGTGTGTGTTTGTGTTGTCGGTGTGTGTGTTGTCGGTGTGTGTGTGTGTGTGTTGTCGGTGTGTGTGTGTGTGTGTTGTCGGTGTGTGTGTGTGTGTGTGTTGTCGGTGTGTGTGTGTTGTCGGTGTTTGTGTGTGTGTGTTGCCGGTGTGTTGTCGGTGTGTGTGTGTGTTGTCGGTGTGTGTGTGTGTGTGTTGTCGGTGTGTGTGTGTGTTGTCGGTGTGTGTGTGTTGTCGGTGTGTCTGTGTGTGTGTTGTCGGTTTGTGTGTGTGTGTGTTGTCGGTGTGTGTGTGTGTGTGTTGTCGGTGTGTGTGTGTGTGTGTGTTGTCGGTGTGTGTGTGTTGTCGGTGTTTGTGTGTGTGTGTTGCCGGTGTGTTGTCGGTGTGTGTGTGTGTGTGTTGTCGGTGTGTGTGTGTGTGTGTTGTCGGTGTGTGTGTGTGTTGTCGGTGTGTGTGTGTTGTCGGTGTGTCTGTGTGTGTGTTGTCGGTTTGTGTGTGTGTGTGTTGTCGGTGTGTATGTATGTTGTCGGTGTGTGTGTGTTGTGTGTGTGTGTGTGTTGTCGGTGTGTGTGTGTGTTGTCGGTGTGTGTGTGTGTGTGTGTGTGTGTTGTCGGTGTGTGTGTGTTGTCGGTGTGTGTGTGTGTGTTGTCGGTGTGTGTGTGTGTGTTGTCGATGTGTGTGAGTGTGTGTTGTCGGTCTGTGTGTGTGTGTTGTGTGTGTGTGTGTTGTCGGTGTGTGTGTGTGTTGTCGGTGTGTGTGTGTGTGTTGTAGGTGTGTGTGTGTGTGTGTGTTGTCGGTGTGTGTGTGTGTGTGTTGTGTGTGTGTGTGTTGTCGGTGTGTGTGTGCGTGTGTTGTCGGTGTGTGTGTGTTTGTTGTCGGTGTGTGTGTGTGTGTGTGTGTGTGTTGTCGGTGTGTGTGTTTGTGTTGTCGTTGTGTGTGTGTGTGTGTTGTCGGTGTGTGTGTGTTATCGGTGTGTGTGTGTTGTCGATGTGTGTGTGTGTGTGTGTGTGTTGTCGGTGTGTGTGTGTGTGTGTGTTGTCGGTGTGTGAGTGTGTGTTGTCGGTGTGTGTGTTGTCGGTGTGTGCGTGTGTGTGTTGTCGGTGTGTTGTCGGTGTGTGTGTGTGTGTGTTGTCGGTGTGTGTGTGTGTGTTGTCGGTGCGTGTGTGTTGTCGGTGTGTGTGTGTGTGTTGTGTGTGTGTGTGTTGATGGTGTGTGTGTGTGTGTGTGTTGTCGGTGTGTGTGTGTTGTCGGTGTTTGTGTGTGTGTGTTGTCGGTGTGTTGTCGGTGTGTGTGTGTGTGTGTTGTCGGTGTGTGTGTGTGTGTGTTGTCGGTGTGTGTGTGTGTTGTCGGTGTGTGTGTTGTCGGTGTGTGCGTGTGTGTGTTGTCGGTGTGTTGTCAGTGTGTGTGTGTGTTGTCGGTGTGTGTGTGTGTGTGTGTTGTCGGTGTGTGTGTGTTGTCGGTGTTTGTGTGTGTGTGTTGTCGGTGTGTTGTCGGTGTGTGTGTGTGTGTGTTGTCAGTGTGTGTGTGTGTGTGTTGTCGGTGTGTGTGTGTTTATGTGTTGTCGGTGTGTGTGTGTGTGTTGTCGGTGTGTGTGTGTGTGTGTGTGTTGTCGGTGTGTGTGTGTGTTGTCGGTGTGTGTGTGTTGTCGGTGTGTCTGTGTGTGTGTTGTCGGTTTGTGTGTGTGTGTGTTGTCGGTGTGTGTGTGTGTGTTGTCGGTGTGTGTTTGTGTTGTCGGTGTGTGTGTGTTGTGTGTGTGTGTGTTGTCGGTGTGTGTGTGTGTTGTCGGTGTGTGTGTGTGTTGTCGGTGTGTGTGTGTTGTGTGTGTGTGTGTTGTCGGTGTGTGTGTGTGTTGTCGGTGTGTGTGTGTGTTGTCGGTGTGTGTGTGTTATCGGTGTGTGTGTGTTGTCGGTGTGTGTGTGCGTGTGTGTGTGTTGTCGGTGTGTGTCTGTGTGTGTGTGTTGTGTGTGTGTGTGTTGTCGGTGTGTGTGTGTGTGTGTGTTGTCGGTGTGTGTGTGTGTGTGTGTGTGTGTTGTCGGTGTGTGTGTGTGTGTTGTCGGTGTGTGTGTGTGTGTGTGTGTTGTCGGTGTGTGTGTGTGTGTTGTGTGTGTGTGTTATGTCGGTGTGTGTGTGTGTGTGTGTTGTCGGTGTGTGTGTGTTGTCGGTGTGTGTGTGTGTGTGTTGTCGGTGTGTGTGTGTTGTCGGTGTGTGTGTGTGTGTGTGTTGTCGATGTGTGTGTGTGTGTTGTCGGTGTGTGTGTGTGTGTGTGTGTGTGTGTGTGTTGTCAGTGTGTGTGTGTGTGAGTGTTGTCGGTGTGTGCTTGTGTGTGTTGTCGGTGTGTGTGTTGTCGGTTTGTGTGTGTGTGTTGTCGGTGTGTGTGTGTTGTCGGTGTGTGTGTGTGTGTGTGTGTTGTCGGTGTGTGTGTGTGTGTGTGTGTTGTCGGTGTGTGTGTGTTATCGGTGTGTGTGTGTGTGTGTTGTCGGTGTGTGTGTGTGTGTGTGTTGTCGGTGTGTGTGTATTGTCTGTGTGTGTGTGTGTGTTGTCGGTGTTTATGTGTTGTCGGTGTGTGTGTGTTTGTGTTGTCGGTGTGTGTGTTGTCGGTGAGTGTGTGTGTGTGTTGTCGGTGTGTGTGTGTGTGTGTTGTCGGTGTGTGTGTGTGTGTGTTGTCGGTGTGTGTGTGTTGTCGGTGTTTGTGTGTGTGTGTTGTCGGTGTGTTGTCGGTGTGTGTGTGTGTGTGTTGTCAGTGTGTGTGTGTGTGTGTTGTCGGTGTGTGTGTGATTATGTGTTGTCGGTGTGTGTGTGTGTGTGTTGTCGGTGTGTGTGTGTGTTGTCGGTGTGTGTGTGTGTTGTCGGTGTGTGTGTGTTGTCGGTGTGTCTGTGTGTGTGTTGTCGGTTTGTGTGTGTGTGTGTTGTCGGTGTGTGTGTGTGTTGTCGGTGTGTGTGTGTTGTGTGTGTGTGTGTTGTCGGTGTGTGTGTGTGTTGTCGGTGTGTGTGTGTGTGTGTGTGTGTGTTGTCGGTGTGTGTGTGTGTGTTGTCGGTGTGTGTGTGTGTGTTGTCGATGTGTGTGAGTGTGTGTTGTCGGTCTGTGTGTGTGTGTTGTGTGTGTGTGTGTTGTCGGTGTGTGTGTGTGTTGTCGGTGTGTGTGTGTTGTCGGTGTTTGTGTGTGTGTGTTGTCGGTGTGTTGTCGGTGTGTGTGTGTGTGTGTTGTCAGTGTGTGTGTGTGTGTGTTGTCGGTGTGTGTGTGTTTATGTGTTGTCGGTGTGTGTGTGTGTGTTGTCGGTGTGTGTGTGTGTGTGTGTGTTGTCGGTGTGTGTGTGTGTTGTCGGTGTGTGTGTGTTGTCGGTGTGTCTGTGTGTGTGTTGTCGGTTTGTGTGTGTGTGTGTTGTCGGTGTGTGTGTGTGTGTTGTCGGTGTGTGTTTGTGTTGTCGGTGTGTGTGTGTTGTGTGTGTGTGTGTTGTCGGTGTGTGTGTGTGTTGTCGGTGTGTGTGTGTGTTGTCGGTGTGTGTGTGTTGTGTGTGTGTGTGTTGTCGGTGTGTGTGTGTGTTGTCGGTGTGTGTGTGTGTGTGTTGTCGGTGTGTGTGTGTTATCGGTGTGTGTGTGTTGTCGGTGTGTGTGTGCGTGTGTGTGTGTGTGTTGTCGGTGTGTGTCTGTGTGTGTGTGTTGTGTGTGTGTGTGTTGTCGGTGTGTGTGTGTGTGTGTGTTGTCGGTGTGTGTGTGTGTGTGTGTGTGTGTGTTGTCGGTGTGTGTGTGTGTGTTGTCGGTGTTTGTGTGTGTGTGTGTGTTGTCGGTGTGTTTGTGTGTGTTGTGTGTGTGTGTTATGTCGGTGTGTGTGTGTGTGTGTGTTGTCGGTGTGTGTGTGTTGTCGGTGTGTGTGTGTGTGTGTTGTCGGTGTGTGTGTGTTGTCGGTGTGTGTGTGTGTGTGTTGTCGATGTGTGTGTGTGTGTTGTCGGTGTGTGTGTGTGTGTGTGTGTGTGTGTGTGTTGTCAGTGTGTGTGTGTGTGAGTGTTGTCGGTGTGTGCTTGTGTGTGTTGTCGGTGTGTGTGTTGTCGGTGTGTGTGTGTGTGTTGTCGGTGTGTGTGTGTTGTCGGTGTGTGTGTGTGTGTGTGTGTTGTCGGTGTGTGTGTGTGTGTGTGTGTTGTCGGTGTGTGTGTGTTATCGGTGTGTGTGTGTGTGTGTTGTCGGTGTGTGTGTGTGTGTGTGTTGTCGGTGTGTGTGTGTTGTCTGTGTGTGTGTGTGTGTTGTCGGTGTTTATGTGTTGTCGGTGTGTGTGTGTTTGTGTTGTCGGTGTGTGTGTTGTCGGTGTGTGTGTGTGTGTGTTGTCGGTGTGTGTGTGTGTGTGTTGTCGGTGTGTGTGTGTGTGTGTGTTGTCGGTGTGTGTGTGTTGTCGGTGTTTGTGTGTGTGTGTTGCCGGTGTGTTGTCGGTGTGTGTGTGTGTGTGTGTTGTCGGTGTGTGTGTGTGTGTGTTGTCGGTGTGTGTGTGTGTTGTCGGTGTGTGTGTGTTGTCGGTGTGTCTGTGTGTGTGTTGTCGGTTTGTGTGTGTGTGTGTTGTCGGTGTGTATGTATGTTGTCGGTGTGTGTGTGTTGTGTGTGTGTGTGTTGTCGGTGTGTGTGTGTGTTGTCGGTGTGTGTGTGTGTGTGTGTGTGTGTTGTCGGTGTGTGTGTGTTGTCGGTGTGTGTGTGTGTGTTGTCGGTGTGTGTGTGTGTGTGTTGTCGATGTGTGTGAGTGTGTGTTGTCGGTCTGTGTGTGTGTGTTGTGTGTGTGTGTGTTGTCGGTGTGTGTGTGTGTTGTCGGTGTGTGTGTGTGTGTTGTAGGTGTGTGTGTGTGTGTGTGTTGTCGGTGTGTGTGTGTGTGTGTTGTGTGTGTGTGTGTTGTCGGTGTGTGTGTGCGTGTGTTGTCGGTGTGTGTGTGTTTGTTGTCGGTGTGTGTGTGTGTGTGTGTTGTCGGTGTGTGTGTTTGTGTTGTCGTTGTGTGTGTGTGTGTGTTGTCGGTGTGTGTGTGTTATCGGTGTGTGTGTGTTGTCGATGTGTGTGTGTGTGTGTGTTGTCGGTGTGTGTGTGTGTGTGTGTTGTCGGTGTGTGAGTGTGTGTTGTCGGTGTGTGTGTTGTCGGTGTGTGCGTGTGTGTGTTGTCGGTGTGTTGTCGGTGTGTGTGTGTGTGTGTTGTCGGTGTGTGTGTGTGTGTTGTCGGTGCGTGTGTGTTGTCGGTGTGTGTGTGTGTGTTGTGTGTGTGTGTGTTGATGGTGTGTGTGTGTGTGTGTGTTGTCGGTGTGTGTGTGTTGTCGGTGTTTGTGTGTGTGTGTTGTCGGTGTGTTGTCGTTGTGTGTGTGTGTGTGTTGTCGGTGTGTGTGTGTGTGTGTTGTCGGTGTGTGTGTGTGTTGTCGGTGTGTGTGTTGTCGGTGTGTGCGTGTGTGTGTTGTCGGTGTGTTGTCGGTGTGTGTGTGTGTTGTCGGTGTGTGTGTGTGTGTGTGTTGTCGGTGTGTGTGTGTTGTCGGTGTTTGTGTGTGTGTGTTGTCGGTGTGTTGTCGGTGTGTGTGTGTGTGTGTTGTCAGTGTGTGTGTGTGTGTGTTGTCGGTGTGTGTGTGTTTATGTGTTGTCGGTGTGTGTGTGTGTGTTGTCGGTGTGTGTGTGTGTGTGTGTGTTGTCGGTGTGTGTGTGTGTTGTCGGTGTGTGTGTGTTGTCGGTGTGTCTGTGTGTGTGTTGTCGGTTTGTGTGTGTGTGTGTTGTCGGTGTGTGTGTGTGTGTTGTCGGTGTGTGTTTGTGTTGTCGGTGTGTGTGTGTTGTGTGTGTGTGTGTTGTCGGTGTGTGTGTGTGTTGTCGGTGTGTGTGTGTGTTGTCGGTGTGTGTGTGTTGTGTGTGTGTGTGTTGTCGGTGTGTGTGTGTGTTGTCGGTGTGTGTGTGTGTGTGTTGTCGGTGTGTGTGTGTTATCGGTGTGTGTGTGTTGTCGGTGTGTGTGTGCGTGTGTGTGTGTGTGTTGTCGGTGTGTGTCTGTGTGTGTGTGTTGTGTGTGTGTGTGTTGTCGGTGTGTGTGTGTGTGTGTGTTGTCGGTGTGTGTGTGTGTGTGTGTGTGTGTTGTCGGTGTGTGTGTGTGTGTTGTCGGTGTGTGTGTGTGTGTGTTGTCGGTGTGTGTGTGTGTTGTGTGTGTGTGTTATGTCGGTGTGTGTGTGTGTGTGTGTTGTCGGTGTGTGTGTGTTGTCGGTGTGTGTGTGTGTGTGTTGTCGGTGTGTGTGTGTTGTCGGTGTGTGTGTGTGTGTGTTGTCGATGTGTGTGTGTGTGTTGTCGGTGTGTGTGTGTGTGTGTGTGTGTTGTCGGTGTGTGTGTGTGTGTGTTGTGTGTGTGTGTGTTGTCGGTGTGTGTGTGCATGTGTTGTCGGTGTGTGTGTGTGTGTTGTCGGTGTGTGTGTTGTCGGTGTGTGTGTGTGTGTGTGTGTGTGTGTGTGTGTTGTCGGTGTGTATGTGTGTTGTCGGTGTGTGTGTGTGTGTGTGTGTGTGTTGTCGGTGAGTGTGTGTTGTCGGTGTGTGTGTGTGTGTGTTGTCGGTGTGTGTGTGTGTGTGTGTGTTGTCAGTGTGAGTGTGTGTGTGTGTGTTGTCGGTGTGTGTGTGTGTGTTGTGTGTGTGTGTGTTGTCGGTGTGTGTGTGTGTGTGTTGTCGGTGTGTGTGTGTTATCGGTGTGTGTGTGTTGTCGGTGTGTGTGTGCGTGTGTGTGTGTGTGTTGTCGGTGTGTGTCTGTGTGTGTGTGTTGTGTGTGTGTGTGTTGTCGGTGTGTGTGTGTGTGTGTGTTGTCGGTGTGTGTGTGTGTGTGTGTGTGTGTTGTCGGTGTGTGTGTGTGTGTTGTCGGTGTTTGTGTGTGTGTGTGTGTTGTCGGTGTGTGTGTGTGTGTTGTGTGTGTGTGTTATGTCGGTGTGTGTGTGTGTGTGTGTTGTCGGTGTGTGTGTGTTGTCGGTGTGTGTGTGTGTGTGTTGTCGGTGTGTGTGTGTTGTCGGTGTGTGTGTGTGTGTGTTGTCGATGTGTGTGTGTGTGTTGTCGGTGTGTGTGTGTGTGTGTGTGTGTGTGTGTGTTGTCAGTGTGTGTGTGTGTGAGTGTTGTCGGTGTGTGCTTGTGTGTGTTGTCGGTGTGTGTGTTGTCGGTGTGTGTGTGTGTGTTGTCGGTGTGTGTGTGTTGTCGGTGTGTGTGTGTGTGTGTGTGTTGTCGGTGTGTGTGTGTGTGTGTGTGTTGTCGGTGTGTGTGTGTTATCGGTGTGTGTGTGTGTGTGTTGTCGGTGTGTGTGTGTGTGTGTGTTGTCGGTGTGTGTGTGTTGTCTGTGTGTGTGTGTGTGTTGTCGGTGTTTATGTGTTGTCGGTGTGTGTGTGTTTGTGTTGTCGGTGTGTGTGTTGTCGGTGTGTGTGTGTGTGTGTTGTCGGTGTGTGTGTGTGTGTGTTGTCGGTGTGTGTGTGTGTGTGTGTTGTCGGTGTGTGTGTGTTGTCGGTGTTTGTGTGTGTGTGTTGCCGGTGTGTTGTCGGTGTGTGTGTGTGTGTGTTGTCGGTGTGTGTGTGTGTGTGTTGTCGGTGTGTGTGTGTGTTGTCGGTGTGTGTGTGTTGTCGGTGTGTCTGTGTGTGTGTTGTCGGTTTGTGTGTGTGTGTGTTGTCGGTGTGTGTGTGTGTGTGTTGTCGGTGTGTGTGTGTGTGTGTGTTGTCGGTGTGTGTGTGTTGTCGGTGTTTGTGTGTGTGTGTTGCCGGTGTGTTGTCGGTGTGTGTGTGTGTGTGTTGTCGGTGTGTGTGTGTGTGTGTTGTCGGTGTGTGTGTGTGTTGTCGGTGTGTGTGTGTTGTCGGTGTGTCTGTGTGTGTGTTGTCGGTTTGTGTGTGTGTGTGTTGTCGGTGTGTATGTATGTTGTCGGTGTGTGTGTGTTGTGTGTGTGTGTGTGTTGTCGGTGTGTGTGTGTGTTGTCGGTGTGTGTGTGTGTGTGTGTGTGTGTTGTCGGTGTGTGTGTGTTGTCGGTGTGTGTGTGTGTGTTGTCGGTGTGTGTGTGTGTGTTGTCGATGTGTGTGAGTGTGTGTTGTCGGTCTGTGTGTGTGTGTTGTGTGTGTGTGTGTTGTCGGTGTGTGTGTGTGTTGTCGGTGTGTGTGTGTGTGTTGTAGGTGTGTGTGTGTGTGTGTGTTGTCGGTGTGTGTGTGTGTGTGTTGTGTGTGTGTGTGTTGTCGGTGTGTGTGTGCGTGTGTTGTCGGTGTGTGTGTGTTTGTTGTCGGTGTGTGTGTGTGTGTGTGTGTGTGTTGTCGGTGTGTGTGTTTGTGTTGTCGTTGTGTGTGTGTGTGTGTTGTCGGTGTGTGTGTGTTATCGGTGTGTGTGTGTTGTCGATGTGTGTGTGTGTGTGTGTGTGTTGTCGGTGTGTGTGTGTGTGTGTGTTGTCGGTGTGTGAGTGTGTGTTGTCGGTGTGTGTGTTGTCGGTGTGTGCGTGTGTGTGTTGTCGGTGTGTTGTCGGTGTGTGTGTGTGTGTGTTGTCGGTGTGTGTGTGTGTGTTGTCGGTGCGTGTGTGTTGTCGGTGTGTGTGTGTGTGTTGTGTGTGTGTGTGTTGATGGTGTGTGTGTGTGTGTGTGTTGTCGGTGTGTGTGTGTTGTCGGTGTTTGTGTGTGTGTGTTGTCGGTGTGTTGTCGGTGTGTGTGTGTGTGTGTTGTCGGTGTGTGTGTGTGTGTGTTGTCGGTGTGTGTGTGTGTTGTCGGTGTGTGTGTTGTCGGTGTGTGCGTGTGTGTGTTGTCGGTGTGTTGTCAGTGTGTGTGTGTGTTGTCGGTGTGTGTGTGTGTGTGTGTTGTCGGTGTGTGTGTGTTGTCGGTATTTGTGTGTGTGTGTTGTCGGTGTGTTGTCGGTGTGTGTGTGTGTGTGTTGTCAGTGTGTGTGTGTGTGTGTTGTCGGTGTGTGTGTGTTTATGTGTTGTCGGTGTGTGTGTGTGTGTTGTCGGTGTGTGTGTGTGTGTGTGTGTTGTCGGTGTGTGTGTGTGTTGTCGGTGTGTGTGTGTTGTCGGTGTGTCTGTGTGTGTGTTGTCGGTTTGTGTGTGTGTGTGTTGTCGGTGTGTGTGTGTGTGTTGTCGGTGTGTGTTTGTGTTGTCGGTGTGTGTGTGTTGTGTGTGTGTGTGTTGTCGGTGTGTGTGTGTGTTGTCGGTGTGTGTGTGTGTTGTCGGTGTGTGTGTGTTGTGTGTGTGTGTGTTGTCGGTGTGTGTGTGTGTTGTCGGTGTGTGTGTGTGTTGTCGGTGTGTGTGTGTTATCGGTGTGTGTGTGTTGTCGGTGTGTGTGTGCGTGTGTGTGTGTGTGTTGTCGGTGTGTGTCTGTGTGTGTGTGTTGTGTGTGTGTGTGTTGTCGGTGTGTGTGTGTGTGTGTGTTGTCGGTGTGTGTGTGTGTGTGTGTGTGTGTTGTCGGTGTGTGTGTGTGTGTTGTCGGTGTGTGTGTGTGTGTGTGTGTTGTCGGTGTGTGTGTGTGTGTTGTGTGTGTGTGTTATGTCGGTGTGTGTGTGTGTGTGTGTTGTCGGTGTGTGTGTGTTGTCGGTGTGTGTGTGTGTGTGTTGTCGGTGTGTGTGTGTTGTCGGTGTGTGTGTGTGTGTGTGTTGTCGATGTGTGTGTGTGTGTTGTCGGTGTGTGTGTGTGTGTGTGTGTGTGTGTGTGTTGTCAGTGTGTGTGTGTGTGAGTGTTGTCGGTGTGTGCTTGTGTGTGTTGTCGGTGTGTGTGTTGTCGGTTTGTGTGTGTGTGTTGTCGGTGTGTGTGTGTTGTCGGTGTGTGTGTGTGTGTGTGTGTTGTCGGTGTGTGTGTGTGTGTGTGTGTTGTCGGTGTGTGTGTGTTATCGGTGTGTGTGTGTGTGTGTTGTCGGTGTGTGTGTGTGTGTGTGTTGTCGGTGTGTGTGTATTGTCTGTGTGTGTGTGTGTGTTGTCGGTGTTTATGTGTTGTCGGTGTGTGTGTGTTTGTGTTGTCGGTGTGTGTGTTGTCGGTGAGTGTGTGTGTGTGTTGTCGGTGTGTGTGTGTGTGTGTTGTCGGTGTGTGTGTGTGTGTGTTGTCGGTGTGTGTGTGTTGTCGGTGTTTGTGTGTGTGTGTTGTCGGTGTGTTGTCGGTGTGTGTGTGTGTGTGTTGTCAGTGTGTGTGTGTGTGTGTTGTCGGTGTGTGTGTGATTATGTGTTGTCGGTGTGTGTGTGTGTGTGTTGTCGGTGTGTGTGTGTGTTGTCGGTGTGTGTGTGTGTTGTCGGTGTGTGTGTGTTGTCGGTGTGTCTGTGTGTGTGTTGTCGGTTTGTGTGTGTGTGTGTTGTCGGTGTGTGTGTGTGTTGTCGGTGTGTGTGTGTTGTGTGTGTGTGTGTTGTCGGTGTGTGTGTGTGTTGTCGGTGTGTGTGTGTGTGTGTGTGTGTGTTGTCGGTGTGTGTGTGTGTGTTGTCGGTGTGTGTGTGTGTGTTGTCGATGTGTGTGAGTGTGTGTTGTCGGTCTGTGTGTGTGTGTTGTGTGTGTGTGTGTTGTCGGTGTGTGTGTGTGTTGTCGGTGTGTGTGTGTTGTCGGTGTTTGTGTGTGTGTGTTGTCGGTGTGTTGTCGGTGTGTGTGTGTGTGTGTTGTCAGTGTGTGTGTGTGTGTGTTGTCGGTGTGTGTGTGTTTATGTGTTGTCGGTGTGTGTGTGTGTGTTGTCGGTGTGTGTGTGTGTGTGTGTGTTGTCGGTGTGTGTGTGTGTTGTCGGTGTGTGTGTGTTGTCGGTGTGTCTGTGTGTGTGTTGTCGGTTTGTGTGTGTGTGTGTGTTGTCGGTGTGTGTGTGTGTGTTGTCGGTGTGTGTTTGTGTTGTCGGTGTGTGTGTGTGTTGTCGGTGTGTGTGTGTGTTGTCGGTGTGTGTGTGTTGTGTGTGTGTGTGTTGTCGGTGTGTGTGTGTGTTGTCGGTGTGTGTGTGTGTGTGTTGTCGGTGTGTGTGTGTTATCGGTGTGTGTGTGTTGTCGGTGTGTGTGTGCGTGTGTGTGTGTGTGTTGTCGGTGTGTGTCTGTGTGTGTGTGTTGTGTGTGTGTGTGTTGTCGGTGTGTGTGTGTGTGTGTGTTGTCGGTGTGTGTGTGTGTGTGTGTGTGTGTGTTGTCGGTGTGTGTGTGTGTGTTGTCGGTGTTTGTGTGTGTGTGTGTGTTGTCGGTGTGTGTGTGTGTGTTGTGTGTGTGTGTTATGTCGGTGTGTGTGTGTGTGTGTGTTGTCGGTGTGTGTGTGTTGTCGGTGTGTGTGTGTGTGTGTTGTCGGTGTGTGTGTGTTGTCGGTGTGTGTGTGTGTGTGTTGTCGATGTGTGTGTGTGTGTTGTCGGTGTGTGTGTGTGTGTGTGTGTGTGTGTGTGTTGTCAGTGTGTGTGTGTGTGAGTGTTGTCGGTGTGTGCTTGTGTGTGTTGTCGGTGTGTGTGTTGTCGGTGTGTGTGTGTGTGTTGTCGGTGTGTGTGTGTTGTCGGTGTGTGTGTGTGTGTGTGTGTTGTCGGTGTGTGTGTGTGTGTGTGTGTTGTCGGTGTGTGTGTGTTATCGGTGTGTGTGTGTGTGTGTTGTCGGTGTGTGTGTGTGTGTGTGTTGTCGGTGTGTGTGTGTTGTCTGTGTGTGTGTGTGTGTTGTCGGTGTTTATGTGTTGTCGGTGTGTGTGTGTTTGTGTTGTCGGTGTGTGTGTTGTCGGTGTGTGTGTGTGTGTGTTGTCGGTGTGTGTGTGTGTGTGTTGTCGGTGTGTGTGTGTGTGTGTGTTGTCGGTGTGTGTGTGTTGTCGGTGTTTGTGTGTGTGTGTTGCCGGTGTGTTGTCGGTGTGTGTGTGTGTGTGTTGTCGGTGTGTGTGTGTGTGTGTTGTCGGTGTGTGTGTGTGTTGTCGGTGTGTGTGTGTTGTCGGTGTGTCTGTGTGTGTGTTGTCGGTTTGTGTGTGTGTGTGTTGTCGGTGTGTATGTATGTTGTCGGTGTGTGTGTGTTGTGTGTGTGTGTGTTGTCGGTGTGTGTGTGTGTTGTCGGTGTGTGTGTGTGTGTGTGTGTGTGTTGTCGGTGTGTGTGTGTTGTCGGTGTGTGTGTGTGTGTTGTCGGTGTGTGTGTGTGTGTTGTCGATGTGTGTGAGTGTGTGTTGTCGGTCTGTGTGTGTGTGTTGTGTGTGTGTGTGTTGTCGGTGTGTGTGTGTGTTGTCGGTGTGTGTGTGTGTGTTGTAGGTGTGTGTGTGTGTTGTCGGTGTGTGTGTGTGTGTGTTGTGTGTGTGTGTGTTGTCGGTGTGTGTGTGCGTGTGTTGTCGGTGTGTGTGTGTTTGTTGTCGGTGTGTGTGTGTGTGTGTGTTGTCGGTGTGTGTGTTTGTGTTGTCGTTGTGTGTGTGTGTGTGTTGTCGGTGTGTGTGTGTTATCGGTGTGTGTGTGTTGTCGATGTGTGTGTGTGTGTGTGTTGTCGGTGTGTGTGTGTGTGTGTGTTGTCGGTGTGTGAGTGTGTGTTGTCGGTGTGTGTGTTGTCGGTGTGTGCGTGTGTGTGTTGTCGGTGTGTTGTCGGTGTGTGTGTGTGTGTGTTGTCGGTGTGTGTGTGTGTGTTGTCGGTGCGTGTGTGTTGTCGGTGTGTGTGTGTGTGTTGTGTGTGTGTGTGTTGATGGTGTGTGTGTGTGTGTGTGTTGTCGGTGTGTGTGTGTTGTCGGTGTTTGTGTGTGTGTGTTGTCGGTGTGTTGTCGGTGTGTGTGTGTGTGTGTTGTCGGTGTGTGTGTGTGTGTGTTGTCGGTGTGTGTGTGTGTTGTCGGTGTGTGTGTTGTCGGTGTGTGCGTGTGTGTGTTGTCGGTGTGTTGTCGGTGTGTGTGTGTGTTGTCGGTGTGTGTGTGTGTGTGTGTTGTCGGTGTGTGTGTGTTGTCGGTGTTTGTGTGTGTGTGTTGTCGGTGTGTTGTCGGTGTGTGTGTGTGTGTGTTGTCAGTGTGTGTGTGTGTGTGTTGTCGGTGTGTGTGTGTTTATGTGTTGTCGGTGTGTGTGTGTGTGTTGTCGGTGTGTGTGTGTGTGTGTGTGTTGTCGGTGTGTGTGTGTGTTGTCGGTGTGTGTGTGTTGTCGGTGTGTCTGTGTGTGTGTTGTCGGTTTGTGTGTGTGTGTGTTGTCGGTGTGTGTGTGTGTGTTGTCGGTGTGTGTTTGTGTTGTCGGTGTGTGTGTGTTGTGTGTGTGTGTGTTGTCGGTGTGTGTGTGTGTTGTCGGTGTGTGTGTGTGTTGTCGGTGTGTGTGTGTTGTGTGTGTGTGTGTTGTCGGTGTGTGTGTGTGTTGTCGGTGTGTGTGTGTGTGTGTTGTCGGTGTGTGTGTGTTATCGGTGTGTGTGTGTTGTCGGTGTGTGTGTGCGTGTGTGTGTGTGTGTTGTCGGTGTGTGTCTGTGTGTGTGTGTTGTGTGTGTGTGTGTTGTCGGTGTGTGTGTGTGTGTGTGTTGTCGGTGTGTGTGTGTGTGTGTGTGTGTGTTGTCGGTGTGTGTGTGTGTGTTGTCGGTGTGTGTGTGTGTGTGTGTGTTGTCGGTGTGTGTGTGTGTTGTGTGTGTGTGTTATGTCGGTGTGTGTGTGTGTGTGTGTTGTCGGTGTGTGTGTGTTGTCGGTGTGTGTGTGTGTGTGTTGTCGGTGTGTGTGTGTTGTCGGTGTGTGTGTGTGTGTGTTGTCGATGTGTGTGTGTGTGTTGTCGGTGTGTGTGTGTGTGTGTGTGTGTGTGTGTTGTCAGTGTGTGTGTGTGTGAGTGTTGTCGGTGTGTGCTTGTGTGTGTTGTCGGTGTGTGTGTTGTCGGTGTGTGTGTGTTGTCGGTGTGTGTGTGTTGTCGGTGTGTGTGTGTGTGTGTGTGTTGTCGGTGTGTGTGTGTGTGTGTGTGTTGTCGGTGTGTGTGTGTTATCGGTGTGTGTGTGTGTGTGTTGTCGGTGTGTGTGTGTGTGTGTGTGTTGTCGGTGTGTGTGTGTTGTCTGTGTGTGTGTGTGTGTTGTCGGTGTTTATGTGTTGTCGGTGTGTGTGTGTTTGTGTTGTCGGTGTGTGTGTTGTCGGTGTGTGTGTGTGTGTGTTGTCGGTGTGTGTGTGTGTGTGTTGTCGGTGTGTGTGTGTGTGTGTGTTGTCGGTGTGTGTGTGTTGTCGGTGTTTGTGTGTGTGTGTTGTCGGTGTGTTGTCGGTGTGTGTGTGTGTGTGTTGTCAGTGTGTGTGTGTGTGTGTTGTCGGTGTGTGTGTGATTATGTGTTGTCGGTGTGTGTGTGTGTGTGTTGTCGGTGTGTGTGTGTGTGTGTTGTCGGTGTGTGTGTGTGTTGTCGGTGTGTGTGTGTTGTCGGTGTGTCTGTGTGTGTGTTGTCGGTTTGTGTGTGTGTGTGTTGTCGGTGTGTGTGTGTGTTGTCGGTGTGTGTGTGTTGTGTGTGTGTGTGTTGTCGGTGTGTGTGTGTGTTGTCGGTGTGTGTGTGTGTGTGTGTGTGTGTGTTGTCGGTGTGTGTGTGTTGTCGGTGTGTGTGTGTGTGTTGTCGGTGTGTGTGTGTGTGTTGTCGATGTGTGTGAGTGTGTGTTGTCGGTCTGTGTGTGTGTGTTGTGTGTGTGTGTGTTGTCGGTGTGTGTGTGTGTGTTGTCGGTGTGTGTGTGTGTGTTGTAGGTGTGTGTGTGTGTGTGTGTTGTCGGTGTGTGTGTGTGTTGTGTGTGTGTGTGTTGTCGGTGTGTGTGTGCGTGTGTTGTCGGTGTGTGTGTGTTTGTTGTCGGTGTGTGTGTGTGTGTGTGTGTGTGTTGTCGGTGTGTGTGTGTGTGGTGTCGTTGTGTGTGTGTGTGTGTTGTCGGTGTGTGTGTGTTATCGGTGTGTGTGTGTTGTCGATGTGTGTGTGTGTGTGTGTGTGTTGTCGGTGTGTGTGTGTGTGTGTGTTGTCGGTGTGTGAGTGTGTGTTGTCGGTGTGTGTGTTGTCGGTGTGTGCGTGTGTGTGTTGTCGGTGTGTTGTCGGTGTGTGTGTGTGTGTGTTGTCGGTGTGTGTGTGTGTGTTGTCGGTGCGTGTGTGTTGTCGGTGTATGTGTGTGTGTTGTGTGTGTGTGTGTTGATGGTGTGTGTGTGTGTGTGTGTTGTCGGTGTGTGTGTGTTGTCGGTGTTTGTGTGTGTGTGTTGTCGGTGTGTTGTCGGTGTGTGTGTGTGTGTGTTGTCGGTGTGTGTGTGTGTGTGTTGTCGGTGTGTGTGTGTGTTGTCGGTGTGTGTGTTGTCGGTGTGTGCGTGTGTGTGTTGTCGGTGTGTTGTCGGTGTGTGTGTGTGTTGTCGGTGTGTGTGTGTGTGTGTGTTGTCGGTGTGTGTGTGTTGTCGGTGTTTGTGTGTGTGTGTTGTCGGTGTGTTGTCGGTGTGTGTGTGTGTGTGTTGTCAGTGTGTGTGTGTGTGTGTTGTCGGTGTGTGTGTGTTTATGTGTTGTCGGTGTGTGTGTGTGTGTTGTCGGTGTGTGTGTGTGTGTGTGTGTTGTCGGTGTGTGTGTGTGTTGTCGGTGTGTGTGTGTTGTCGGTGTGTCTGTGTGTGTGTTGTCGGTTTGTGTGTGTGTGTGTTGTCGGTGTGTGTGTGTGTGTTGTCGGTGTGTGTTTGTGTTGTCGGTGTGTGTGTGTTGTGTGTGTGTGTGTTGTCGGTGTGTGTGTGTGTTGTCGGTGTGTGTGTGTGTTGTCGGTGTGTGTGTGTTGTGTGTGTGTGTGTTGTCGGTGTGTGTGTGTGTTGTCGGTGTGTGTGTGTGTGTGTGTGTGTGTTGTCGGTGTGTGTGTGTTGTCGGTGTGTGTGTGTGTGTTGTCGGTGTGTGTGTGTGTGTTGTCGATGTGTGTGAGTGTGTGTTGTCGGTCTGTGTGTGTGTGTTGTGTGTGTGTGTGTTGTCGGTGTGTGTGTGTGTTGTCGGTGTGTGTGTGTGTGTTGTAGGTGTGTGTGTGTGTGTGTGTTGTCGGTGTGTGTGTGTGTGTGTTGTGTGTGTGTGTGTTGTCGGTGTGTGTGTGCGTGTGTTGTCGGTGTGTGTGTGTTTGTTGTCGGTGTGTGTGTGTGTGTGTGTGTGTTGTCGGTGTGTGTGTGTGTGTTGTCGTTGTGTGTGTGTGTGTGTTGTCGGTGTGTGTGTGTTATCGGTGTGTGTGTGTTGTCGATGTGTGTGTGTGTGTGTGTGTGTTGTCGGTGTGTGTGTGTGTGTGTGTTGTCGGTGTGTGAGTGTGTGTTGTTTGTGTGTGTGTTGTCGGTGTGTGCGTGTGTGTGTTGTCGGTGTGTTGTCGGTGTGTGTGTGTGTGTGTTGTCGGTGTGTGTGTGTGTGTTGTCGGTGCGTGTGTGTTGTCGGTGTGTGTGTGTGTGTTGTGTGTGTGTGTGTTGATGGTGTGTGTGTGTGTGTTGTCGGTGTGTGTGTGTTGTCGGTGTTTGTGTGTGTGTGTTGTCGGTGTGTTGTCGGTGTGTGTGTGTGTGTGTTGTCGGTGTGTGTGTGTGTGTGTTGTCGGTGTGTGTGTGTGTTGTCGGTGTGTGTGTTGTCGGTGTGTGCGTGTGTGTGTTGTCGGTGTGTTGTCGGTGTGTGTGTGTGTTGTCGGTGTGTGTGTGTGTGTGTGTTGTCGGTGTGTGTGTGTTGTCGGTGTTTGTGTGTGTGTGTTGTCGGTGTGTTGTCGGTGTGTGTGTGTGTGTGTTGTCAGTGTGTGTGTGTGTGTGTTGTCGGTGTGTGTGTGTTTATGTGTTGTCGGTGTGTGTGTGTGTGTTGTCGGTGTGTGTGTGTGTGTGTGTGTTGTCGGTGTGTGTGTGTGTTGTCGGTGTGTGTGTGTTGTCGGTGTGTCTGTGTGTGTGTTGTCGGTTTGTGTGTGTGTGTGTTGTCGGTGTGTGTGTGTGTGTTGTCGGTGTGTGTTTGTGTTGTCGGTGTGTGTGTGTTGTGTGTGTGTGTGTTGTCGGTGTGTGTGTGTGTTGTCGGTGTGTGTGTGTGTTGTCGGTGTGTGTGTGTTGTGTGTGTGTGTGTTGTCGGTGTGTGTGTGTGTTGTCGGTGTGTGTGTGTGTGTGTTGTCGGTGTGTGTGTGTTATCGGTGTGTGTGTGTTGTCGGTGTGTGTGTGCGTGTGTGTGTGTGTGTTGTCGGTGTGTGTCTGTGTGTGTGTGTTGTGTGTGTGTGTGTTGTCGGTGTGTGTGTGTGTGTGTGTTGTCGGTGTGTGTGTGTGTGTGTGTGTGTGTTGTCGGTGTGTGTGTGTGTGTTGTCGGTGTGTGTGTGTGTGTGTGTGTTGTCGGTGTGTGTGTGTGTGTTGTGTGTGTGTGTTATGTCGGTGTGTGTGTGTGTGTGTGTTGTCGGTGTGTGTGTGTTGTCGGTGTGTGTGTGTGTGTGTTGTCGGTGTGTGTGTGTTGTCGGTGTGTGTGTGTGTGTGTTGTCGATGTGTGTGTGTGTGTTGTCGGTGTGTGTGTGTGTGTGTGTGTGTGTGTGTGTTGTCAGTGTGTGTGTGTGTGAGTGTTGTCGGTGTGTGCTTGTGTGTGTTGTCGGTGTGTGTGTTGTCGGTGTGTGTGTGTGTGTTGTCGGTGTGTGTGTGTTGTCGGTGTGTGTGTGTGTGTGTGTGTTGTCGGTGTGTGTGTGTGTGTGTGTGTTGTCGGTGTGTGTGTGTTATCGGTGTGTGTGTGTGTGTGTTGTCGGTGTGTGTGTGTGTGTGTGTTGTCGGTGTGTGTGTGTTGTCTGTGTGTGTGTGTGTGTTGTCGGTGTTTATGTGTTGTCGGTGTGTGTGTGTTTGTGTTGTCGGTGTGTGTGTTGTCGGTGTGTGTGTGTGTGTGTTGTCGGTGTGTGTGTGTGTGTGTTGTCGGTGTGTGTGTGTGTGTGTGTTGTCGGTGTGTGTGTGTTGTCGGTGTTTGTGTGTGTGTGTTGTCGGTGTGTGTGTGTGTGTGTTGTCAGTGTGTGTGTGTGTGTGTGTTGTCGGTGTGTGTGTGATTATGTGTTGTCGGTGTGTGTGTGTGTGTGTTGTCGGTGTGTGTGAGTGTGTGTTGTCGGTGTGTGTGTGTGTTGTCGGTGTGTGTGTGTTGTCGGTGTGTCTGTGTGTGTGTTGTCGGTTTGTGTGTGTGTGTGTTGTCGGTGTGTGTGTGTGTTGTCGGTGTGTGTGTGTTGTGTGTGTGTGTGTTGTCGGTGTGTGTGTGTGTTGTCGGTGTGTGTGTGTGTGTGTGTGTGTGTTGTCGGTGTGTGTGTGTTGTCGGTGTGTGTGTGTGTGTTGTCGGTGTGTGTGTGTGTGTTGTCGATGTGTGTGAGTGTGTGTTGTCGGTATGTGTGTGTGTGTTGTGTGTGTGTGTGTAGTCGGTGTGTGTGTGTGTTGTCGGTGTGTGTGTGTGTGTTGTAGGTGTGTGTGTGTGTGTGTGTTGTCGGTGTGTGTGTGTGTGTGTTGTGTGTGTGTGTGTTGTCGGTGTGTGTGTGCGTGTGTTGTCGGTGTGTGTGTGTTTGTTGTCGGTGTGTGTGTGTGTGTGTGTGTGTGTTGTCGGTGTGTGTGTGTGTGTTGTCGTTGTGTGTGTGTGTGTGTGTGTGTTGTCGGTGTGTGGTGTGTGTGTGTGGTGTGTCGGTGTGTGAGTGTGTGGTTGTCGGGTGTGTGTGTTGTCGGTGTGTGCGTGTGTGTGTTGTCGGTGTGTGTGTGTTGTGTGTGTGTGTGTTGTCGGTGTGTGTGTGTGTTGTCGGTGTGTGTGTGTGTGTGTGTGTGTGTGTGTGTTGTCGGTGTGTGTGTGTTGTCGGTGTGTGTGTGTGTGTTGTCGGTGTGTGTGTGTGTGTTGTCGATGTGTGTGAGTGTGTGTTGTCGGTCTGTGTGTGTGTGTTGTGTGTGTGTGTGTTGTCGGTGTGTGTGTGTGTTGTCGGTGTGTGTATGTGTGTTGTAGGTGTGTGTGTGTGTGTGTGTTGTCGGTGTGTGTGTGTGTGTGTTGTGTGTGTGTGTGTTGTCGGTGTGTGTGTGCGTGTGTTGTCGGTGTGTGTGTGTTTGTTGTCGGTGTGTGTGTGTGTGTGTGTGTGTGTTGTCGGTGTGTGTGTGTGTGTTGTCGGTGTGTGTGTGTGTGTGTTGTCGGTGTGTGTGTGTTATCGGTGTGTGTGTGTTGTCGATGTGTGTGTGTGTGTGTGTGTTGTCGGTGTGTGTGTGTGTGTGTGTTGTCGGTGTGTGTGTGTGTGTTGTCGGTGTGTGTGTTGTCGGTGTGTGCGTGTGTGTGTTGTCGGTGTGTTGTCGGTGTGTGTGTGTGTGTGTTGTCGGTGTGTGTGTGTGTGTTGTCGGTGCGTGTGTGTTGTCGGTGTGTGTGTGTGTGTTGTGTGTGTGTGTGTTGATGGTGTGTGTGTGTGTGTGTGTTGTCGGTGTGTGTGTGTGTGTGTGTGTTGTCGGTTTGTGTGTGTTGTCGGTGTTTGTGTGTGTGTGTTGTCGGTGTGTTGTCGGTGTGTGTGTGTGTGTGTTGTCGGTGTTTGTGTGTGTGTGTTGTCGGTGTGTTGTCGGTGTTTGTGTGTGTGTGTTGTCGGTGTGTTGTCGGTGTGTGTGTGTGTGTGTTGTCGGTGTGTGTGTGATTATGTGTTGTCGGTGTGTGTGTGTGTGTGTTGTCGGTGTGTGTGTGTGTGTGTTGTCGGTGTGTGTGTGTGTTGTCGGTGTGTGTGTGTTGTCGGTGTGTCTGTGTGTGTGTTGTCGGTTTGTGTGTGTGTGTGTTGTCGGTGTGTGTGTGTGTTGTCGGTGTGTGTGTGTTGTGTGTGTGTGTGTTGTCGGTGTGTGTGTGTGTTGTCGGTGTGTGTGTGTGTGTGTGTGTTGTCGGTGTGTGTGTGTTGTCGGTGTGTGTGTGTGTGTTGTCGGTGTGTGTGTGTGTGTGTTGTCGATGTGTGTGAGTGTGTGTTGTCGGTCTGTGTGTGTGTGTTGTGTGTGTGTGTGTTGTCGGTGTGTGTGTGTGTTGTCGGTGTGTGTGTGTGTGTTGTAGGTGTGTGTGTGTGTGTTGTCGGTGTGTGTGTGTGTGTGTTGTGTGTGTGTGTGTTGTCGGTGTGTGTGTGCGTGTGTTGTCGGTGTGTGTGTGTTTGTTGTCGGTGTGTGTGTGTGTGTGTGTGTGTGTTGTCGGTGTGTGTGTGTGTGTTGTCGTTGTGTGTGTGTGTGTGTTGTCGGTGTGTGTGTGTTATCGGTGTGTGTGTGTTGTCGATGTGTGTGTGTGTGTGTGTGTGTTGTCGGTGTGTGTGTGTGTGTGTGTTGTCGGTGTGTGAGTGTGTGTTGTCGGTGTGTGTGTTGTCGGTGTGTGCGTGTGTGTGTTGTCGGTGTGTTGTCGGTGTGTGTGTGTGTGTGTTGTCGTTGTGTGTGTTTGTGTTGTCGGTGCGTGTGTGTTGTCGGTGTGTGTGTGTGTGTTGTGTGTGTGTGTGTTGATGGTGTGTGTGTGTGTGTGTGTTGTCGGTGTGTGTGTGTTGTCGGTGTTTGTGTGTGTGTGTTGTCGGTGTGTTGTCGGTGTGTGTGTGTGTGTGTTGTCGGTGTGTGTGTGTGTGTGTTGTCGGTGTGTGTGTGTGTGTGTTGTCGGTGTGTGTGTTGTCGGTGTGTGCGTGTGTGTGTTGTCGGTGTGTTGTCGGTGTGTGTGTGTGTTGTCGGTGTGTGTGTGTGTGTGTGTTGTCGGTGTGTGTGTGTTGTCGGTGTTTGTGTGTGTGTGTTGTCGGTGTGTTGTCGGTGTGTGTGTGTGTGTTGTCAGTGTGTGTGTGTGTGTGGTGTCGGTGTGTGTGTGTTCATGTGTTGTCGGTGTGTGTGTGTGTGTTGTCGGTGTGTGTGTGTGTGTGTGTGTTGTCGGTGTGTGTGTGTGTTGTCGGTGTGTGTGTGTTGTCGGTGTGTCTGTGTGTGTGTTGTCGGTTTGTGTGTGTGTGTGTTGTCGGTGTGTGTGTGTGTGTTGTCGGTGTGTGTTTGTGTTGTCGGTGTGTGTGTGTTGTGTGTGTGTGTGTTGTCGGTGTGTGTGTGTGTTGTCGGTGTGTGTGTGTGTTGTCGGTGTGTGTGTGTTGTGTGTGTGTGTGTTGTCGGTGTGTGTGTGTGTTGTCGGTGTGTGTGTGTATGTGTGTGTGTGTGTGTGTTGTCGGTGTGTGTGTGTTGTCGGTGTGTGTGTGTGTGTTGTCGGTGTGTGTGTGTGTGTTGTCGATGTGTGTGAGTGTGTGTTGTCGGTCTGTGTGTGTGTGTTGTGTGTGTGTGTGTTGTCGGTGTGTGTGTGTGTGTTGTCGGTGTGTGTGTGTGTGTGTTGTCGGTGTGTGTGTGTTATCGGTGTGTGTGTGTTGTCGATGTGTGTGTGTGTGTGTGTTGTCGGTGTGTGTGTGTGTGTGTGTTGTCGGTGTGTGTGTGTGTGTTGTCGGTGTGTGTGTTGTCGGTGTGTGCGTGTGTGTGTTGTCGGTGTGTTGTCGGTGTGTGTGTGTGTGTGTTGTCGGTGTGTGTGTGTGTGTTGTCGGTGCGTGTGTGTTGTCGGTGTGTGTGTGTGTGTTGTGTGTGTGTGTGTTGATGGTGTGTGTGTGTGTGTGTGTTGTCGGTGTGTGTGTGTGTGTGTGTTGTCGGTGTGTGTGTGTTGTCGGTGTTTGTGTGTGTGTGTTGTCGGTGTGTTGTCGGTGTGTGTGTGTGTGTGTGTGTTGTCGGTGTGTGTGTGTGTGTGTTGTCGGTGTTTGTGTGTGTGTGTTGTCGGTGTGTTGTCGGTGTGTGTGTGTGTGTGTTGTCAGTGTGTGTGTGTGTGTGTTGTCGGTGTGTGTGTGATTATGTGTTGTCGGTGTGTGTGTGTGTGTGTTGTCGGTGTGTGTGTGTGTGTGTTGTCGGTGTGTGTGTGTGTTGTCGGTGTGTGTGTGTTGTCGGTGTGTCTGTGTGTGTGTTGTCGGTTTGTGTGTGTGTGTGTTGTCGGTGTGTGTGTGTGTTGTCGGTGTGTGTGTGTTGTGTGTGTGTGTGTTGTCGGTGTGTGTGTGTGTTGTCGGGTGTGTGTGTGTGTGTGTGTGTGTGTGTTGTCGGTGTGTGTGTGTTGTCGGTGTGTGTGTGTGTGTTGTCGGTGTGTGTGTGTGTGTTGTCGATGTGTGTGAGTGTGTGTTGTCGGTCTGTGTGTGTGTGTTGTGTGTGTGTGTGTTGTCGGTGTGTGTGTGTGTTGTCGGTGTGTGTGTGTGTGTTGTAGGTGTGTGTGTGTGTGTGTGTTGTCGGTGTGTGTGTGTGTGTGTTGTGTGTGTGTGTGTTGTCGGTGTGTGTGTGCGTGTGTTGTCGGTGTGTGTGTGTTTGTTGTCGGTGTGTGTGTGTGTGTGTGTGTGTGTTGTCGGTGTGTGTGTGTGTGTTGTCGGTGTGTGTGTGTGTGTGTTGTCGGTGTGTGTGTGTTATCGGTGTGTGTGTGTTGTCGATGTGTGTGTGTGTGTGTGTGTTGTCGGTGTGTGTGTGTGTGTTGTCGGTGTGTGTGTGTGTGTTGTCGGTGTGTGTGTTGTCGGTGTGTGCGTGTGTGTGTTGTCGGTGTGTTGTCGGTGTGTGTGTGTGTGTGTTGTCGGTGTCTGTGTGTGTGTTGTCGGTGCGTGTGTGTTGTCGGTGTGTGTGTGTGTGTTGTGTGTGTGTGTTGATGGTGTGTGTGTGTGTGTGTGTTGTCGGTGTGTGTGTGTGTGTGTGTTGTCGGTGTGTGTGTGTTGTCGGTGTTTGTGTGTGTGTGTTGTCGGTGTGTTGTCGGTGTGTGTGTGTGTGTGTTGTCGGTGTGTGTGTGTGTGTGTTGTCGGTGTGTGTGTGTGTTGTCGGTGTGTGTGTTGTCGGTGTGTGCGTGTGTGTGTTGTCGGTGTGTTGTCGGTGTGTGTGTGTGTGTGTTGTCGGTGTGTGTGTGTGTGTTGTCGGTGTGTGTGTGTTGTCGGTGTTTGTGTGTGTGTGTTGTCGGTGTGTTGTCGGTGTGTGTGTGTGTGTGTTGTCAGTGTGTGTGTGTGTGTGTTGTCGGTGTGTGTGTGTTTATGTGTTGTCGGTGTGTGTGTGTGTGTTGTCGGTGTGTGTGTGTGTGTGTGTGTTGTCGGTGTGTGTGTGTGTTGTCGGTGTGTGTGTGTTGTCGGTGTGTCTGTGTGTGTGTTGTCTGTTTGTGTGTGTGTGTGTTGTCGGTGTGTGTGTGTGTGTTGTCGGTGTGTGTTTGTGTTGTCGGTGTGTGTGTGTTGTGTGTGTGTGTGTTGTCGGTGTGTGTGTGTGTTGTCGGTGTGTGTGTGTGTTGTCGGTGTGTGTGTGTTGTGTTTGTGTGTGTTGTCGGTGTGTGTGTGTGTTGTCGGTGTGTGTGTGTGTGTGTGTGTGTGTGTGTGTGTTGTCGGTGTGTGTGTGTTGTCGGTGTGTGTGTGTGTGTTGTCGGTGTGTGTGTGTGTGTTGTCGATGTGTGTGAGTGTGTGTTGTCGGTCTGTGTGTGTGTGTTGTGTGTGTGTGTGTTGTCGGTGTGTGTGTGTGTTGTCGGTGTGTGTGTGTGTGTTGTAGGTGTGTGTGTGTGTGTGTGTTGTCGGTGTGTGTGTGTGTGTGTTGTGTGTGTGTGTGTTGTCGGTGTGTGTGTGCGTGTGTTGTCGGTGTGTGTGTGTTTGTTGTCGGTGTGTGTGTGTGTGTGTGTGTGTGTTGTCGGTGTGTGTGTGTGTGTTGTCGGTGTGTGTGTGTGTTGTCGGTGTGTGTGTGTTATCGGTGTGTGTGTGTTGTCGATGTGTGTGTGTGTGTGTGTGTTGTCGGTGTGTGTGTTTGTGTGTGTTGTCGGTGTGTGTGTGTGTGTTGTCGGTGTGTGTGTTGTCGGTGTGTGCGTGTGTGTGTTGTCGGTGTGTTGTCGGTGTGTGTGTGTGTGTGTTGTCGGTGTGTGTGTGTGTGTTGTCGGTGCGTGTGTGTTGTCGGTGTGTGTGTGTGTGTTGTGTGTGTGTGTGTTGATGGTGTGTGTGTGTGTGTGTGTTGTTGGTGTGTGTGTGTGTGTGTGTTGTCGGTGTGTGTGTGTTGTCGGTGTTTGTGTGTGTGTGTTGTCGGTGTGTTGTCGGTGTGTGTGTGTGTGTGTTGTCGGTGTGTGTGTGTGTGTTGTCGGTGTGTGTGTGTGTTGTCGGTGTGTGTGTTGTCGGTGTGTGCGTGTGTGTGTTGTCGGTGTGTTGTCGGTGTTTGTGTGTGTGTGTTGTCGGTGTGTGTGTGTGTGTGTGTTGTCGGTGTGTGTGTGTTGTCGGTGTTTGTGTGTGTGTGTTGTCGGTGTGTTGTCGGTGTGTGTGTGTGTGTGTTGTCAGTGTGTGTGTGTGTGTGTTGTCGGTGTGTGTGTGTTTATGTGTTGTCGGTGTGTGTGTGTGTGTTGTCGGTGTGTGTGTGTGTGTGTGTGTTGTCGGTGTGTGTGTGTGTTGTCGGTGTGTGTGTGTGTTGTCGGTGTGTCTGTGTGTGTGTTGTCGGTTTGTGTGTGTGTGTGTTGTCGGTGTGTGTGTGTGTGTTGTCGGTGTGTGTGTGTGTTGTCGGTGTGTGTGTGTTGTCGGTGTGTGTGTGTTGTCGGTGTTTGTGTGTGTGTTGTCGGTGTGTGTGTGTGTGTGTGTGTTGTCGGTGTGTGTGTGTGTTGTCGGTGTGTGTGTGTGTTGTCGGTGTGTCTGTGTGTGTGTTGTCGGTTTGTGTGTGTGTGTGTTGTCGGTGTGTGTGTGTGTTGTCGGTGTGTGTGTTGTCGGTGTGTGCGTGTGTGTGTTGTCGGTGTGTTGTCGGTGTGTGTGTGTGTGTGTTGTCGGTGTGTGTGTGTGTGTTGTCGGTGTGTGTGTGTTGTCGGTGTTTGTGTGTGTGTGTTGTCGGTGTGTTGTCGGTGTGTGTGTGTGTGTGTTGTCAGTGTGTGTGTGTGTGTGTTGTCGGTGTGTGTGTGTTTATGTGTTGTCGGTGTGTGTGTGTGTGTTGTCGGTGTGTGTGTGTGTGTGTGTGTTGTCGGTGTGTGTGTGTGTTGTCGGTGTGTGTGTGTTGTCGGTGTGTCTGTGTGTGTGTTGTCTGTTTGTGTGTGTGTGTGTTGTCGGTGTGTGTGTGTGTGTTGTCGGTGTGTGTTTGTGTTGTCGGTGTGTGTGTGTTGTGTGTGTGTGTGTTGTCGGTGTGTGTGTGTGTTGTCGGTGTGTGTGTGTGTTGTCGGTGTGTGTGTGTTGTGTTTGTGTGTGTTGTCGGTGTGTGTGTGTGTTGTCGGTGTGTGTGTGTGTGTGTGTGTGTGTGTGTGTGTTGTCGGTGTGTGTGTGTTGTCGGTGTGTGTGTGTGTGTTGTCGGTGTGTGTGTGTGTGTTGTCGATGTGTGTGAGTGTGTGTTGTCGGTCTGTGTGTGTGTGTTGTGTGTGTGTGTGTTGTCGGTGTGTGTGTGTGTTGTCGGTGTGTGTGTGTGTGTTGTAGGTGTGTGTGTGTGTGTGTGTTGTCGGTGTGTGTGTGTGTGTGTTGTGTGTGTGTGTGTTGTCGGTGTGTGTGTGCGTGTGTTGTCGGTGTGTGTGTGTTTGTTGTCGGTGTGTGTGTGTGTGTGTGTGTGTGTTGTCGGTGTGTGTGTGTGTGTTGTCGGTGTGTGTGTGTGTTGTCGGTGTGTGTGTGTTATCGGTGTGTGTGTGTTGTCGATGTGTGTGTGTGTGTGTGTGTTGTCGGTGTGTGTGTTTGTGTGTGTTGTCGGTGTGTGTGTGTGTGTTGTCGGTGTGTGTGTTGTCGGTGTGTGCGTGTGTGTGTTGTCGGTGTGTTGTCGGTGTGTGTGTGTGTGTGTTGTCGGTGTGTGTGTGTGTGTTGTCGGTGCGTGTGTGTTGTCGGTGTGTGTGTGTGTGTTGTGTGTGTGTGTGTTGATGGTGTGTGTGTGTGTGTGTGTTGTTGGTGTGTGTGTGTGTGTGTGTTGTCGGTGTGTGTGTGTTGTCGGTGTTTGTGTGTGTGTGTTGTCGGTGTGTTGTCGGTGTGTGTGTGTGTGTGTTGTCGGTGTGTGTGTGTGTGTTGTCGGTGTGTGTGTGTGTTGTCGGTGTGTGTGTTGTCGGTGTGTGCGTGTGTGTGTTGTCGGTGTGTTGTCGGTGTTTGTGTGTGTGTGTTGTCGGTGTGTGTGTGTGTGTGTGTTGTCGGTGTGTGTGTGTTGTCGGTGTTTGTGTGTGTGTGTTGTCGGTGTGTTGTCGGTGTGTGTGTGTGTGTGTTGTCAGTGTGTGTGTGTGTGTGTTGTCGGTGTGTGTGTGTTTATGTGTTGTCGGTGTGTGTGTGTGTGTTGTCGGTGTGTGTGTGTGTGTGTGTGTTGTCGGTGTGTGTGTGTGTTGTCGGTGTGTGTGTGTGTTGTCGGTGTGTCTGTGTGTGTGTTGTCGGTTTGTGTGTGTGTGTGTTGTCGGTGTGTGTGTGTGTGTTGTCGGTGTGTGTGTGTGTTGTCGGTGTGTGTGTGTTGTCGGTGTGTGTGTGTTGTCGGTGTTTGTGTGTGTGTGTTGTCGGTGTGTTGTCGGTGTGTGTGTGTGTGTGTTGTCGGTGTGTGTGTGTGTGTTGTCGGTGTGTGTGTGTGTTGTCGGTGTGTGTGTTGTCGGTGTGTGCGTGTGTGTGTTGTCGGTGTGTTGTCGGTGTTTGTGTGTGTGTGTTGTCGGTGTGTGTGTGTGTGTGTGTTGTCGGTGTGTGTGTGTTGTCGGTGTTTGTGTGTGTGTGTTGTCGGTGTGTTGTCGGTGTGTGTTGTCGGTGTGTGTGTGTTATCGGTGTGTGTGTGTGTGTGTTGTCGGTGTGTGTGTGTGTGTTGTCGGTGTGTGTGTGTGTGTGTTGTCTGTGTGTGTGTGTGTGTGTGTTGTCGGTGTGTGTGTGTTGTCGGTGTGTGTGTGTTTATTTGTTGTCGGTGTGTGTGTGTTTGTGTTGTCGGTGTGTGTGTGTGTGTGTGTTGTCGGTGTGTGTGTGTGTGTGTTGTCGGTGTGTGTGTGTGTGTTGTCGGTGTGTGTGTGTGTGTGTGTGTTGTCGGTGTGTGTGTGTGTGTTGTCGGTTTGTGTGTGTGTGTTGTCGGTGTGTGTGTGTGTTGTCGGTGTGTGTGTGTGTGTGTTGTCAGTGTGTGTGTGTGTGTGTTGTCGGTGTGTGTGTGTTTATGTGTTGTCGGTGTGTGTGTGTGTGTGTTGTCGGTGTGTGTGTGTGTGTGTTGTCGGTGTGTGTGTGTTGTCGGTGTGTGTGTGTTGTCGGTGTGTCTGTGTGTGTGTTGTCGGTTTGTGTGTGTGTGTGTATGTTGTCGGTGTGTGTGTGTGTGTGTTGTCGGTGTGTGTGTGTGTGTGTTGTCGGTGTGTGTGTGTTGTGTGTGTGTGTGTTGTCGGTGTGTGTGTGTGTTGTCGGTGTGTGTGTGTGTGTTGTCGATGTGTGTGAGTGTGTGTTGTCGGTCTGTGTGTGTGTGTTGTGTGTGTGTGTGTTGTCGGTGTGTGTGTGTGTTGTCGGTGTGTGTGTGTGTGTTGCAGGTGTGTGTGTGTGTGTGTTGTCGGTGTGTGTGTGTGTGTTGTGTGTGTGTGTGTTGTCGGTGTGTGTGTGCGTGTGTTGTCGGTCTGTGTGTGTTTGTTGTCGGTGTGTGTGTGTGTGTGTGTGTGTGTTGTCGGTGTGTGTGTGTGTGTTGTCGGTGTGTGTGTGTGTGTGTTGTCGGTGTGTGTGTGTTATCGGTGTGTGTGTGTTGTCGATGTGTGTGTGTGTGTGTGTGTTGTCGGTGTGTGTGTTTGTGTGTGTTGTCGGTGTGTGTGTGTGTGTTGTCGGTGTGTGTGTTATCGGTGTGTGCGTGTGTGTGTTGTCGGTGTGTTGTCGGTGTGTGTGTGTGTGTGTTGTCGGTGTGTGTGTGTGTGTTGTCGGTGCGTGTGTGTTGTCGGTGTGTGTGTGTGTGTTGTGTGTGTGTGTGTTGATGGTGTGTGTGTGTGTGTGTGTTGTTGGTGTGTGTGTGTGTGTGTGTTGTCGGTGTGTGTGTGTTGTCGGTGTTTGTGTGTGTGTGTTGTCGGTGTGTTGTCGGTGTGTGTGTGTGTGTGTTGTCGGTGTGTGTGTGTGTGTTGTCGGTGTGTGTGTGTGTTGTCGGTGTGTGTGTTGTCGGTGTGTGCGTGTGTGTGTTGTCGGTGTGTTGTCGGTGTGTGTGTGTGTGTGTTGTCGGTGTGTGTGTGTGTGTGTGTTGTCGGTGTGTGTGTGTTGTCGGTGTTTGTGTGTGTGTGTTGTCGGTGTGTTGTCGGTGTGTGTGTGTGTGTGTTGTCAGTGTGTGTGTGTGTGTTGTCGGTGTGTGTGTGTTTATGTGTTGTCGGTGTGTGTGTGTGTGTTGTCGGTGTGTGTGTGTGTGTGTGTGTTGTCGGTGTGTGTGTGTGTTGTCGGTGTGTTTGTGTTGTCGGTGTGTCTGTGTGTGTGTTGTCGGTTTGTGTGTGTGTGTGTTGTCGGTGTGTGTGTGTGTGTGTTGTCGGTGTGTGTGTGTGTGTGTGTGTGTGTTGTCGGTGTGTGTGTGTGTGTTGTCGGTTTGTGTGTGTGTGTTGTCGGTGTGTGTGTGTGTTGTCGGTGTGTGTGTGTGTGTGTTGTCAGTGTGTGTGTGTGTGTGTTGTCGGTGTGTGTGTGTTTATGTGTTGTCGGTGTGTGTGTGTGTGTGTTGTCGGTGTGTGTGTGTGTGTGTGTTGTCGGTGTGTGTGTGTTGTCGGTGTGTGTGTGTTGTCGGTGTGTCTGTGTGTGTGTTGTCGGTTTGTGTGTGTCTGTGTATGTTGTCGGTGTGTGTGTGTGTGTGTTGTCGGTGTGTGTGTGTGTGTGTTGTCGGTGTGTGTGTGTTGTGTGTGTGTGTGTTGTCGGTGTGTGTGTGTGTTGTCGGTGTGTGTGTGTGTGTTGTCGATGTGTGTGAGTGTGTGTTGTCGGTCTGTGTGTGTGTGTTGTGTGTGTGTGTGTTGTCGGTGTGTGTGTGTGTTGTCGGTGTGTGTGTGTGTGTTGTAGGTGTGTGTGTGTGTGTGTGTTGTCGGTGTGTGTGTGTGTGTGTTGTGTGTGTGTGTGTTGTCGGTGTGTGTGTGCGTGTGTTGTCGGTGTGTGTGTGTTTGTTGTCGGTGTGTGTGTGTGTGTGTGTGTGTGTTGTCGGTGTGTGTGTGTGTGTTGTCGGTGTGTGTGTGTGTGTGTTGTCGGTGTGTGTGTGTTATCGGTGTGTGTGTGTTGTCGATGTGTGTGTGTGTGTGTGTGTTGTCGGTGTGTGTGTTTGTGTGTGTTGTCGGTGTGTGTGTGTGTGTTGTCGGTGTGTGTGTTGTCGGTGTGTGCGTGTGTGTGTTGTCGGTGTGTTGTCGGTGTGTGTGTGTGTGTGTTGTCGGTGTGTGTGTGTGTGTTGTCGGTGCGTGTGTGTCGTCGGTGTGTGTGTGTGTGTTGTGTGTGTGTGTGTTGATGGTGTGTGTGTGTGTGTGTGTTGTTGGTGTGTGTGTGTGTGTGTGTTGTCGGTGTGTGTGTGTTGTCGGTGTTTGTGTGTGTGTGTTGTCGGTGTGTTGTCGGTGTGTGTGTGTGTGTGTTGTCGGTGTGTGTGTGTGTGTTGTCGGTGTGTGTGTGTGTTGTCGGTGTGTGTGTTGTCGGTGTGTGCGTGTGTGTGTTGTCGGTGTGTTGTCGGTGTGTGTGTGTGTGTGTTGTCGGTGTGTGTGTGTGTGTTGTCGGTGTGTGTGTGTTGTCGGTGTTTGTGTGTGTGTGTTGTCGGTGTGTTGTCGGTGTGTGTGTGTGTGTGTTGTCAGTGTGTGTGTGTGTGTGTTGTCGGTGTGTGTGTGTTTATGTGTTGTCGGTGTGTGTGTGTGTGTTGTCGGTGTGTGTGTGTGTGTGTGTGTTGTCGGTGTGTGTGTGTGTTGTCGGTGTGTGTGTGTTGTCGGTGTGTCTGTGTGTGTGTTGTCGGTTTGTGTGTGTGTGTGTTGTCGGTGTGTGTGTGTGTGTTGTCTTTGTGTGTGTGTGTTGTCGGTGTGTGTGTGTTGTGTGTGTGTGTGTTGTCGGTGTGTGTGTTGTCAGTGTGTGTGTGTGTGTGTGTGTGTGTGTTGTCGGTGTGTGTGTGTAGTCGGTGTGTGTGTGTGTGTGTGTTGTCGGTGTGTGTGTGTGTGTTGTCGGTGTGTGTGTGTAGTCGGTGTGTGTGTGTGTGTGTGTTGTCGGTGTGTGTGTGTATGTGTGTTGTCGGTGTGTTTGTGTTGTCGGTGTGTGTGTGTGTGTGTGTGTGTTGTCGGTGTGTGTGTGTGTGTGTTGTCGGTGTGTGTGTGTGTGTGTGTGTTGTCGGTGTGTGTGTGTTATCGGTGTGTGTGTGTGTGTGTTGTCGGTGTGTGTGTGTGTGTTGTCGGTGTGTGTGTGTGTGTGTTGTCTGTGTGTGTGTGTGTGTGTGTTGTCGGTGTGTGTGTGTTGTCGGTGTGTGTGTGTGTGTGTTGTCGGTGTGTGTGTGTGTGTGTGTGTGTGTTGTCGGTGTGTGTGTGTGTGTTGTCGGTTTGTGTGTGTGTGTTGTCGGTGTGTGTGTGTGTTGTCGGTGTGTGTGTGTGTGTGTTGTCAGTGTGTGTGTGTGTGTGTTGTCGGTGTGTGTGTGTTTATGTGTTGTCGGTGTGTGTGTGTGTGTGTTGTCGGTGTGTGTGTGTGTTGTCGGTGTGTGTGTGTGTGTTGTAGGTGTGTGTGTGTGTGTGTGTGTTGTCGGTGTGTGTGTGTGTGTGTTGTGTGTGTGTGTGTTGTCGGTGTGTGTGTGCGTGTGTTGTCGGTGTGTGTGTGTTTGTTGTCGGTGTGTGTGTGTGTGTGTGTGTGTGTGTTGTCGGTGTGTGTGTGTGTGTTGTCGGTGTGTGTGTGTGTGTGTTGTCGGTGTGTGTGTGTTATCGGTGTGTGTGTGTTGTCGATGTGTGTGTGTGTGTGTGTGTTGTCGGTGTGTGTGTGTGTGTGTGTTGTCGGTGTGTGTGTGTGTGTTGTCGGTGTGTGTGTTGTCGGTGTGTGCGTGTGTGTGTTGTCGGTGTGTTGTCGGTGTGTGTGTGTGTGTGTTGTCGGTGTCTGTGTGTGTGTTGTCGGTGCGTGTGTGTTGTCGGTGTGTGTGTGTGTGTTGTGTGTGTGTGTTGATGGTGTGTGTGTGTGTGTGTGTTGTCGGTGTGTGTGTGTGTGTGTTGTCGGTGTGTGTGTGTTGTCGGTGTTTGTGTGTGTGTGTTGTCGGTGTGTTGTCGGTGTGTGTGTGTGTGTGTTGTCGGTGTGTGTGTGTGTGTGTTGTCGGTGTGTGTGTGTGTTGTCGGTGTGTGTGTTGTCGGTGTGTGCGTGTGTGTGTTGTCGGTGTGTTGTCGGTGTGTGTGTGTGTGTGTTGTCGGTGTGTGTGTGTGTGTGTGTTGTCGGTGTGTGTGTGTTGTCGGTGTTTGTGTGTGTGTGTTGTCGGTGTGTTGTCGGTGTGTGTGTGTGTGTGTTGTCAGTGTGTGTGTGTGTGTGTTGTCGGTGTGTGTGTGTTTATGTGTTGTCGGTGTGTGTGTGTGTGTTGTCGGTGTGTGTGTGTGTGTGTGTGTTGTCGGTGTGTGTGTGTGTTGTCGGTGTGTGTGTGTTGTCGGTGTGTCTGTGTGTGTGTTGTCGGTGTGTGTGTGTGTGTTGTCGGTGTGTGTTTGTGTTGTCGGTGTGTGTGTGTTGTGTGTGTGTGTGTTGTCGGTGTGTGTGTGTGTTGTCGGTGTGTGTGTGTGTTGTCGGTGTGTGTGTGTTGTGTGTGTGTGTGTTGTCGGTGTGTGTGTGTGTTGTCGGTGTGTGTGTGTGTGTGTGTGTGTGTTGTCGGTGTGTGTGTGTTGTCGGTGTGTGTGTGTGTGTTGTCGGTGTGTGTGTGTGTGTTGTCGATGTGTGTGAGTGTGTGTTGTCGGTCTGTGTGTGTGTTGTGTGTGTGTGTGTGTTGTCGGTGTGTGTGTGTGTTGTCGGTGTGTGTGTGTGTGTTGTAGGTGTGTGTGTGTGTGTGTGTTGTCGGTGTGTGTGTGTGTGTGTTGTGTGTGTGTGTGTTGTCGGTGTGTGTGTGCGTGTGTTGTCGGTGTGTGTGTGTTTGTTGTCGGTGTGTGTGTGTGTGTGTGTGTGTTGTCGGTGTGTGTGTGTGTTGTCGGTGTGTGTGTGTGTGTGTTGTCGGTGTGAGTGTGTTATCGGTGTGTGTGTGTTGTCGATGTGTGTGTGTGTGTGTGTGTTGTCGGTGTGTGTGTTTGTGTGTGTTGTCGGTGTGTGTGTGTGTGTTGTCGGTGTGTGTGTTGTCGGTGTGTGCGTGTGTGTGTTGTCGGTGTGTTGTCGGTGTGTGTGTGTGTGTGTGTTGTCGGTGTGTGTGTGTGTGTTGTCGGTGCGTGTGTGTTGTCGGTGTGTGTGTGTGTGTTGTGTGTGTGTGTGTTGATGGTGTGTGTGTGTGTGTGTGTTGTTGGTGTGTGTGTGTGTGTGTGTTGTCGGTGTGTGTGTGTTGTCGGTGTATGTGTGTGTGTGTTGTCGGTGTGTTGTCGGTGTGTGTGTGTGTGTGTTGTCGGTGTGTGTGTGTGTGTTGTCGGTGTGTGTGTGTGTTGTCGGTGTGTGTGTTGTCGGTGTGTGCGTGTGTGTGTTGCCGGTGTGTTGTCGGTGTGTGTGTGTGTGTGTTGTCGGTGTGTGTGTGTGTGTGTGTGTTGTCGGTGTGTGTGTGTTGTCGGTGTTTGTGTGTGTGTGTTGTCGGTGTGTTGTCGGTGTGTGTGTGTGTGTGTTGTCAGTGTGTGTGTGTGTGTGTTGTCGGTGTGTGTGTGTTTATGTGTTGTCGGTGTGTGTGTGTGTGTTGTCGGTGTGTGTGTGTGTGTGTGTGTTGTCGGTGTGTGTGTGTGTTGTCGGTGTGTGTGTGTTGTCGGTGTGTCTGTGTGTGTGTTGTCGGTTTGTGTGTGTGTGTGTTGTCGGTGTGTGTGTGTGTGTTGTCGGTGTGTGTGTGTGTTGTCGGTGTGTGTGTGTTGTGTGTGTGTGTGTTGTCGGTGTGTGTGTTGTCAGTGTGTGTGTGTGTGTGTGTGTGTGTGTTGTCGGTGTGTGTGTGTAGTCGGTGTGTGTGTGTGTGTTGTCGGTGTGTGTGTGTGTGTTGTCGGTGTGTGTGTGTAGTCGGTGTGTGTGTGTGTGTGTGTTGTCGGTGTGTGTGTGTATGTGTGTTGTCGGTGTGTTTGTGTTGTCGGTGTGTGTGTGTGTGTGTGTGTGTTGTCGGTGTGTGTGTGTGTGTGTTGTCGGTGTGTGTGTGTGTGTGTGTTGTCGGTGTGTGTGTGTTATCGGTGTGTGTGTGTGTGTGTTGTCGGTGTGTGTGTGTGTGTTGTCGGTGTGTGTGTGTGTGTGTTGTCTGTGTGTGTGTGTGTGTGTGTTGTCGGTGTGTGTGTGTTGTCGGTGTGTGTGTGTTTATTTGTTGTCGGTGTGTGTGTGTTTGTGTTGTCGGTGTGTGTGTGTGTGTGTTGTCGGTGTGTGTGTGTGTGTGTTGTCGGTGTGTGTGTGTGTGTGTTGTCGGTGTGTGTGTGTGTGTGTGTGTGTGTTGTCGGTGTGTGTGTGTGTGTTGTCGGTTTGTGTGTGTGTGTTGTCGGTGTGTGTGTGTGTTGTCGGTGTGTGTGTGTGTGTGTTGTCAGTGTGTGTGTGTGTGTGTTGTCGGTGTGTGTGTGTTTATGTGTTGTCGGTGTGTGTGTGTGTGTTGTCGGTGTGTGTGTTGTCGGTGTGTGTGTTTGTGTGTGTTGTCGGTGTGTGTGTGTGTGTTGTCGGTGTGTGTGTTGTCGGTGTGTGCGTGTGTGTGTTGTCGGTGTGTTGTCGGTGTGTGTGTGTGTGTGTTGTCGGTGTGTGTGTGTGTGTTGTCGGTGCGTGTGTGTCGTCGGTGTGTGTGTGTGTGTTGTGTGTGTGTGTGTTGATGGTGTGTGTGTGTGTGTGTGTTGTTGGTGTGTGTGTGTGTGTGTGTTGTCGGTGTGTGTGTGTTGTCGGTGTTTGTGTGTGTGTGTTGTCGGTGTGTGTGTGTAGTCGGTGTGTGTGTGTGTGTTGTCGGTGTGTGTGTGTGTGTTGTCGGTGTGTGTGTGTAGTCGGTGTGTGTGTGTGTGTGTGTTGTCGGTGTGTGTGTGTATGTGTGTTGTCGGTGTGTTTGTGTTGTCGGTGTGTGTGTGTGTGTGTGTGTGTTGTCGGTGTGTGTGTGTGTGTGTTGTCGGTGTGTGTGTGTGTGTGTGTTGTCGGTGTGTGTGTGTTATCGGTGTGTGTGTGTGTGTGTTGTCGGTGTGTGTGTGTGTGTTGTCGGTGTGTGTGTGTGTGTGTTGTCTGTGTGTGTGTGTGTGTGTGTTGTCGGTGTGTGTGTGTTGTCGGTGTGTGTGTGTTTATTTGTTGTCGGTGTGTGTGTGTTTGTGTTGTCGGTGTGTGTGTGTGTGTGTTGTCGGTGTGTGTGTGTGTGTGTTGTCGGTGTGTGTGTGTGTGTGTTGTCGGTGTGTGTGTGTGTGTGTGTGTGTGTTGTCGGTGTGTGTGTGTGTGTTGTCGGTTTGTGTGTGTGTGTTGTCGGTGTGTGTGTGTGTTGTCGGTGTGTGTGTGTGTGTGTTGTCAGTGTGTGTGTGTGTGTGTTGTCGGTGTGTGTGTGTTTATGTGTTGTCGGTGTGTGTGTGTGTGTTGTCGGTGTGTGTGTGTGTGTGTGTGTTGTCGGTGTGTGTGTTTGTGTGTGTTGTCGGTGTGTGTGTGTGTGTTGTCGGTGTGTGTGTTGTCGGTGTGTGCGTGTGTGTGTTGTCGGTGTGTTGTCGGTGTGTGTGTGTGTGTGTTGTCGGTGTGTGTGTGTGTGTTGTCGGTGCGTGTGTGTCGTCGGTGTGTGTGTGTGTGTTGTGTGTGTGTGTGTTGATGGTGTGTGTGTGTGTGTGTGTTGTTGGTGTGTGTGTGTGTGTGTGTTGTCGGTGTGTGTGTGTTGTCGGTGTTTGTGTGTGTGTGTTGTCGGTGTGTTGTCGGTGTGTGTGTGTGTGTGTTGTCGGTGTGTGTGTGTGTGTTGTCGGTGTGTGTGTGTGTTGTCGGTGTGTGTGTTGTCGGTGTGTGCGTGTGTGTGTTGTCGGTGTGTTGTCGGTGTGTGTGTGTGTGTGTTGTCGGTGTGTGTGTGTGTGTTGTCGGTGTGTGTGTGTTGTCGGTGTTTGTGTGTGTGTGTTGTCGGTGTGTTGTCGGTGTGTGTGTGTGTGTGTTGTCAGTGTGTGTGTGTGTGTGTTGTCGGTGTGTGTGTGTTTATGTGTTGTCGGTGTGTGTGTGTGTGTTGTCGGTGTGTGTGTGTGTGTGTGTGTTGTCGGTGTGTGTGTGTGTTGTCGGTGTGTGTGTGTTGTCGGTGTGTCTGTGTGTGTGTTGTCGGTTTGTGTGTGTGTGTGTTGTCGGTGTGTGTGTGTGTGTTGTCGGTGTGTGTGTGTGTTGTCGGTGTGTGTGTGTTGTGTGTGTGTGTGTTGTCGGTGTGTGTGTTGTCAGTGTGTGTGTGTGTGTGTGTGTGTGTGTTGTCGGTGTGTGTGTGTAGTCGGTGTGTGTGTGTGTGTGTGTTGTCGGTGTGTGTGTGTGTGTTGTCGGTGTGTGTGTGTAGTCGGTGTGTGTGTGTGTGTGTGTTGTCGGTGTGTGTGTGTATGTGTGTTGTCGGTGTGTTTGTGTTGTCGGTGTGTGTGTGTGTGTGTGTGTGTTGTCGGTGTGTGTGTGTGTGTGTTGTCGGTGTGTGTGTGTGTGTGTGTGTTGTCGGTGTGTGTGTGTTATCGGTGTGTGTGTGTGTGTGTTGTCGGTGTGTGTGTGTGTGTTGTCGGTGTGTGTGTGTGTGTGTTGTCTGTGTGTGTGTGTGTGTGTGTTGTCGGTGTGTGTGTGTTGTCGGTGTGTGTGTGTTTATTTGTTGTCGGTGTGTGTGTGTTTGTGTTGTCGGTGTGTGTGTGTGTGTGTTGTCGGTGTGTGTGTGTGTGTGTTGTCGGTGTGTGTGTGTGTGTGTTGTCGGTGTGTGTGTGTGTGTGTGTGTGTGTTGTCGGTGTGTGTGTGTGTGTTGTCGGTTTGTGTGTGTGTGTTGTCGGTGTGTGTGTGTGTTGTCGGTGTGTGTGTGTGTGTGTTGTCAGTGTGTGTGTGTGTGTGTTGTCGGTGTGTGTGTGTTTATGTGTTGTCGGTGTGTGTGTGTGTGTGTGTTGTCGGTGTGTGTGTGTGTTGTCGGTGTGTGTGTGTGTGTTGTAGGTGTGTGTGTGTGTGTGTGTGTTGTCGGTGTGTGTGTGTGTGTGTTGTGTGTGTGTGTGTTGTCGGTGTGTGTGTGCGTGTGTTGTCGGTGTGTGTGTGTTTGTTGTCGGTGTGTGTGTGTGTGTGTGTGTGTGTTGTCGGTGTGTGTGTGTGTGTTGTCGGTGTGTGTGTGTGTGTGTTGTCGGTGTGTGTGTGTTATCGGTGTGTGTGTGTTGTCGATGTGTGTGTGTGTGTGTGTGTTGTCGGTGTGTGTGTGTGTGTGTGTTGTCGGTGTGTGTGTGTGTGTTGTCGGTGTGTGTGTTGTCGGTGTGTGCGTGTGTGTGTTGTCGGTGTGTTGTCGGTGTGTGTGTGTGTGTGTTGTCGGTGTCTGTGTGTGTGTTGTCGGTGCGTGTGTGTTGTCGGTGTGTGTGTGTGTGTTGTGTGTGTGTGTTGATGGTGTGTGTGTGTGTGTGTGTTGTCGGTGTGTGTGTGTGTGTGTGTTGTCGGTGTGTGTGTGTTGTCGGTGTTTGTGTGTGTGTGTTGTCGGTGTGTTGTCGGTGTGTGTGTGTGTGTGTTGTCGGTGTGTGTGTGTGTGTGTTGTCGGTGTGTGTGTGTGTTGTCGGTGTGTGTGTTGTCGGTGTGTGCGTGTGTGTGTTGTCGGTGTGTTGTCGGTGTGTGTGTGTGTGTGTTGTCGGTGTGTGTGTGTGTGTGTGTTGTCGGTGTGTGTGTGTTGTCGGTGTTTGTGTGTGTGTGTTGTCGGTGTGTTGTCGGTGTGTGTGTGTGTGTGTTGTCAGTGTGTGTGTGTGTGTGTTGTCGGTGTGTGTGTGTTTATGTGTTGTCGGTGTGTGTGTGTGTGTTGTCGGTGTGTGTGTGTGTGTGTGTGTTGTCGGTGTGTGTGTGTGTTGTCGGTGTGTGTGTGTTGTCGGTGTGTCTGTGTGTGTGTTGTCGGTGTGTGTGTGTGTGTTGTCGGTGTGTGTTTGTGTTGTCGGTGTGTGTGTGTTGTGTGTGTGTGTGTTGTCGGTGTGTGTGTGTGTTGTCGGTGTGTGTGTGTGTTGTCGGTGTGTGTGTGTTGTGTGTGTGTGTGTTGTCGGTGTGTGTGTGTGTTGTCGGTGTGTGTGTGTGTGTGTGTGTGTGTTGTCGGTGTGTGTGTGTTGTCAGTGTGTGTGTGTGTGTTGTCGGTGTGTGTGTGTGTGTGTTGTCGATGTGTGTGAGTGTGTGTTGTCGGTCTGTGTGTGTGTTGTGTGTGTGTGTGTGTTGTCGGTGTGTGTGTGTGTTGTCGGTGTGTGTGTGTGTGTTGTAGGTGTGTGTGTGTGTGTGTGTTGTCGGTGTGTGTGTGTGTGTGTTGTGTGTGTGTGTGTTGTCGGTGTGTGTGTGCGTGTGTTGTCGGTGTGTGTGTGTTTGTTGTCGGTGTGTGTGTGTGTGTGTGTGTGTTGTCGGTGTGTGTGTGTGTTGTCGGTGTGTGTGTGTGTGTGTTGTCGGTGTGTGTGTGTTATCGGTGTGTGTGTGTTGTCGATGTGTGTGTGTGTGTGTGTGTTGTCAGTGTGTGTGTTTGTGTGTGTTGTCGGTGTGTGTGTGTGTGTTGTCGGTGTGTGTGTTGTCGGTGTGTGCGTGTGTGTGTTGTCGGTGTGTTGTCGGTGTGTGTGTGTGTGTGTGTTGTCGGTGTGTGTGTGTGTGTTGTCGGTGCGTGTGTGTTGTCGGTGTGTGTGTGTGTGTTGTGTGTGTGTGTGTTGATGGTGTGTGTGTGTGTGTGTGTTGTTGGTGTGTGTGTGTGTGTGTGTTGTCGGTGTGTGTGTGTTGTCGGTGTATGTGTGTGTGTGTTGTCGGTGTGTTGTCGGTGTGTGTGTGTGTGTGTTGTCGGTGTGTGTGTGTGTGTTGTCGGTGTGTGTGTGTGTTGTCGGTGTGTGTGTTGTCGGTGTGTGCGTGTGTGTGTTGTCGGTGTGTTGTCGGTGTGTGTGTGTCTGTGTTGTCGGTGTGTGTGTGTGTGTGTGTGTTGTCGGTGTGTGTGTGTTGTCGGTGTTTGTGTGTGTGTGTTGTCGGTGTGTTGTCGGTGTGTGTGTGTGTGTGTTGTCAGTGTGTGTGTGTGTGTGTTGTCGGTGTGTGTGTGTTTATGTGTTGTCGGTGTGTGTGTGTGTGTTGTCGGTGTGTGTGTGTGTGTGTGTGTTGTCGGTGTGTGTGTGTGTTGTCGGTGTGTGTGTGTTGTCGGTGTGTCTGTGTGTGTGTTGTCGGTTTGTGTGTGTGTGTGTTGTCGGTGTGTGTGTGTGTGTTGTCGGTGTGTGTGTGTGTTGTCGGTGTGTGTGTGTTGTGTGTGTGTGTGTTGTCGGTGTGTGTGTTGTCAGTGTGTGTGTGTGTGTGTGTGTGTGTGTGTTGTCGGTGTGTGTGTGTAGTCGGTGTGTGTGTGTGTGTTGTCGGTGTGTGTGTGTGTGTTGTCGGTGTGTGTGTGTAGTCGGTGTGTGTGTGTGTGTTGTCGGTGTGTGTGTGTATGTGTGTTGTCGGTGTGTTTGTGTTGTCGGTGTGTGTGTGTGTGTGTGTGTGTTGTCGGTGTGTGTGTGTGTGTGTTGTCGGTGTGTGTGTGTGTGTGTGTTGTCGGTGTGTGTGTGTTATCGGTGTGTGTGTGTGTGTGTTGTCGGTGTGTGTGTGTGTGTTGTCGGTGTGTGTGTGTGTGTGTTGTCTGTGTGTGTGTGTGTGTGTGTTGTCGGTGTGTGTGTGTTGTCGGTGTGTGTGTGTTTATTTGTTGTCGGTGTGTGTGTGTTTGTGTTGTCGGTGTGTGTGTGTGTGTGTTGTCGGTGTGTGTGTGTGTGTGTTGTCGGTGTGTGTGTGTGTGTGTTGTCGGTGTGTGTGTGTGTGTGTGTGTGTGTTGTCGGTGTGTGTGTGTGTGTTGTCGGTTTGTGTGTGTGTGTTGTCGGTGTGTGTGTGTGTTGTCGGTGTGTGTGTGTGTGTGTTGTCAGTGTGTGTGTGTGTGTGTGTTGTCGGTGTGTGTGTGTTTATGTGTTGTCGGTGTGTGTGTGTGTGTTGTCGGTGTGTGTGTGTGTGTGTGTTGTCGGTGTGTGTGTGTTGTCGGTGTGTGTGTGTTGTCGGTGTGTCTGTGTGTGTGTTGTCGGTTTGTGTGTGTGTGTGTATGTTGTCGGTGTGTGTGTGTGTGTGTTGTCGGTGTGTGTGTGTGTGTGTTGTCGGTGTGTGTGTGTTGTGTGTGTGTGTGTTGTCGGTGTGTGTGTGTGTTGTCGGTGTGTGTGTGTGTGTGTATTGTCGGTGTGTGTGTGTTGTCGGTGTGTGTGTGTGTGTTGTCGGTGTGTGTGTGTGTGTTGTCGATGTGTGTGAGTGTGTTTTGTCGGTCTGTGTGTGTGTGTTGTGTGTGTGTGTGTTGTCCGTGTGTGTGTGTGTGTGTTGTCGGTGTGTGTGTGTGTGTTGTCGGTGTGTGTGTTTGTGTGTGTGTGTTGTCGGTGTGTGTGTGTGTTGTGTGTGTGTTGTCGATGTGTGTGTGCGTGTGTTGTCGGTGTGTGTGTGTTTGTTGTCGGTGTGTGTGTGTGTGTGTGTGTGTGTTGTCGGTGTGTGTGTGTGTGTTGTCGGTGTGTGTGTGTGTGTTGTCGGTGTGTGTGTGTTATCGGTGTGTGTGTGTTGTCGATGTGTGTGTGTGTGTGTGTGTTGTCGGTGTGTGTGTGTGTGTGTGTTGTCGGTGTGTGTGTGTGTGTTGTCGGTGTGTGTGTTGTCGGTGTGTGCGTGTGTGTGTTGTCGGTGTGTTGTCGGTGTGTGTGTGTGTTGTCGGTGTGTGTGTGTGTGTGTGTGTTGTCGGTGTGTGTGTGTGTTGTCGGTGTGTGTGTTGTCGGTGTGTGCGTGTGTGTGTTGTCGGTGTGTTGTCGGTGTGTGTGTGTGTTGTCGGTGTGTGTGTGTGTGTGTGTTGTCGGTGTGTGTGTGTTGTCGGTGTTTGTGTGTGTGTGTTGTCGGTGTGTTGTCGGTGTGTGTGTGTGTGTTGTCAGTGTGTGTGTGTGTGTGTTGTCGGTGTGTGTGTGTTTATGTGTTGTCGGTGTTTGTGTGTGTGTTGTCGGTGTGTGTGTGTGTGTGTGTGTTGTCGGTGTGTGTGTGTGTTGTCGGTGTGTGTGTGTTGTCGGTGTGTCTGTGTGTGTGTTGTCGGTTTGTGTGTGTGTGTGTTGTCGGTGTGTGTGTGTGTGTTGTCGGTGTGTGTGTGTGTTGTCGGTGTGTGTGTGTTGTGTGTGTGTGTGTTGTCGGTGTGTGTGTGTGTTGTCGGTGTGTGTGTGTGTGTGTGTGTGTTGTCGGTGGGTGTGTGTAGTCGGTGTGTGTGTGTGTGTGTGTTGTCGGTGTGTGTGTGTGTGTTGTCGATGTGTGTGAGTGTGTGTTGTCGGTGTGTGTGTGTGTGTGTTGTGTGTGTGTGTGTTGTCGGTGTGTGTGTGTGTGTGTTGTCGGTGTGTGTGTGTGTGTGTGTTGTCGGTGTGTGTGTGTGTTGTCAGTGTGTGTGTGTGTGTGTGTGTGTTGTCGGTGTGTGTGTGTGTTGTCGGTGTGTGTGTGTGTTGTCGGTGTGTGTGTGTTGTGTGTGTGTGTGTTGTCGGTGTGTGTGTGTGTTGTCGGTGTGTGTGTGTGTGTGTGTTGTCGGTGTGTGTGTGTAGTCGGTGTGTGTGTGTGTGTTGTCGGTGTGTGTGTGTGTGTGTGTTGTCGATGTGTGTGAGTGTGTGTTGTCGGTGTGTGTGTGTGTGTTGTGTGTGTGTGTGTTGTCGGTGTGTGTGTGTGTGTTGTCGGTGTGTGTGTGTGTGTTGTCGGTGTGTGTGTGTGTGTGTGTTGTCGGTGTGTGTGTGTGTGTGTGTGTGTGTTGTGTGTGTGTGTGTTGTCGGTGTGTGTGTGCGTGTGGTGTCGGTGTGTGTGTGTTGTCGGTGTGTGTGTGTGTGTGTGTTGTCGGTGTGTGTGTGTGTGTGTTGTCGGTGTGTGTGTGTTATCGGTGTGTGTGTGTTGTCGGTGTGTGTGTGCGTGTGTGTGTGTGTGTTGTCGGTGTGTGTCTGTGTGTGTTGTCGGTGTGTGTGTGTGTGTTGTCGGTGTGTGTGTTGTCGGTGTGTGCGTGTGTGTGTTGTCGGTGTGTTGTCGGTGTGTGTGTGTGTGTGTTATCGGTGTGTGTGTGTGTGTTGTCGGTGTGTGTGTGTGTGTGTTGTCGGTGTGTGTTTGTGTGTTGTGTGTGTGTGTGTTGATGGTGTGTGTGTGTGTGTGTTGTCGGTGTGTGTGTGTGTTGTCGGTGTGTGTGTGTTGTCGGTGTTTGTGTGTGTGTGTTGTCGGTGGGTTGTCGGTGTGTGTGTGTGTTGTCGGTGTGTGTGTGTGTGTGTGTGTGTGTGTTGTCGGTGTGTGTGTGTGTGTGTTGTCGGTGTGTGTGTGTTGTCGGTGTGTGTGTGTGTTGTTGGTGTGTGTGTGTGTGTTGTCGGTGTGTGTGTGTGTGTTGTCAGTGTGTGTGTGTGTGTGTTGTCGGTGTGTGTGTGTGTGTGTGTGTGTGTGTTGCCGGTGTGTGTGTGTGTGTGTGTTGTCGGTGTGTGTGTGTGTGTGTGTTGTCGGTGTGTGTGTGTGTGTGTTGTGTGTGTGTGTGTTGTCGGTGTGTGTGTGTGTGTTGTCGGTGTGTGTGTGTGTGTGTGTTGTCGGTGTGTGTGTGTTTGTGTTGTCGGTGTGTGTGTGTGTGTGTGTTGTCGGTGTGTGTGTGTGTGTTGTGTGTGTGTGTGTTGTCGGTGTGTGTGTGTGTGTGTGTTGTCGGTGTGTGTGTGTGTGTGTGTGTGTGTTGTCGGTGTGTGTGTGTGTGTTGTCGGTGTGTGTGTGTGTGTTGTCGGTGTGTGTGTGTGTGTGTGTGTTGTCGGTGTGTGTGTGTGTGTGTTGTTGGTGTGTGTGTGTGTTGTGTGTGTGTGTGTTGTCGGTGTGTGTGTGTGTGTGTGTTGTCGGTGTGTGTGTGTTGTCGGTGTGTGTGTGTGTGTGTGTTGTCGGTGTGTGTGTGTTGTCGGTGTGTGTGTGTGTTGTCGATGTGTGTGTGTGTGTTGTCGGTGTGTGTGTGTGTGTGTGTGTGTGTGTTGTCAGTGTGTGTGTGTGTGTGTGTGTTGTCGGTGTGTGCTTGTGTGTGTTGTCGGTGTGTGTGTTGTCGGTGTGTGTGTGTGTGTTGTCGGTGTGTGTGTGTTGTCGGTGTGTGTGTGTGTGTGTGTGTTGTCGGTGTGTGTGTGTGTTGTCGGTGTGTCTGTGTGTGTGTTGTCGGTTTGTGTGTGTGTGTGTTGTCGGTGTGTGTGTGTGTGTTGTCGGTGTGTGTGTGTGTTGTCGGTGTGTGTGTGTTGTGTGTGTGTGTGTTGTCGGTGTGTGTGTTGTCAGTGTGTGTGTGTGTGTGTGTGTGTGTGTTGTCGGTGTGTGTGTGTAGTCGGTGTGTGTGTGTGTGTGTGTTGTCGGTGTGTGTGTGTGTGTTGTCGGTGTGTGTGTGTAGTCGGTGTGTGTGTGTGTGTGTGTTGTCGGTGTGTGTGTGTATGTGTGTTGTCGGTGTGTTTGTGTTGTCGGTGTGTGTGTGTGTGTGTGTGTGTTGTCGGTGTGTGTGTGTGTGTGTTGTCGGTGTGTGTGTGTGTGTGTGTTGTCGGTGTGTGTGTGTTATCGGTGTGTGTGTGTGTGTGTGTGTGTTGTCGGTGTGTGTGTGTGTGTTGTCGGTGTGTGTGTGTGTGTGTTGTCTGTGTGTGTGTGTGTGTGTGTTGTCGGTGTGTGTGTGTTGTCGGTGTGTGTGTGTTTATTTGTTGTCGGTGGGTGTGTGTTTGTGTTGTCGGTGTGTGTGTGTGTGTGTTGTCGGTGTGTGTGTGTGTTGTCGGTGTGTGTGTGTGTGTGTTGTCGGTGTGTGTGTGTGTGTGTGTGTGTGTTGTCGGTGTGTGTGTGTGTGTTGTCGGTTTGTGTGTGTGTGTTGTCGGTGTGTGTGTGTGTTGTCGGTGTGTGTGTGTGTGTGTTGTCAGTGTGTGTGTGTGTGTGTTGTCGGTGTGTGTGTGTTTATGTGTTGTCGGTGTGTGTGTGTGTGTGTTGTCGGTGTGTGTGTGTGTGTGTGTTGTCGGTGTGTGTGTGTTGTCGGTGTGTGTGTGTTGTCGGTGTGTCTGTGTGTGTGTTGTCGGTTTGTGTGTGTGTGTGTATGTTGTCGCTGTGTGTGTGTGTGTGTTGTCGGTGTGTGTGTGTGTGTGTTGTCGGTGTGTGTGTGTTGTGTGTGTGTGTGTTGTCGGTGTGTGTGTGTGTTGTCGGTGTGTGTGTGTGTGTGTGTTAGTGTGTTGTCGGTGTGTGTGTGTTGTCGGTGTGTGTGTGTGTGTTGTCGGTGTGTGTGTGTGTGTTGTCGATGTGTGTGAGTGTGTTTTGTCGGTCTGTGTGTGTGTGTTGTGTGTGTGTGTGTTGTTGGTGTGTGTGTGTGTGTGTTGTCGGTGTGTGTGTGTGTGTTGTCGGTGTGTGTGTGTGTGTGTGTGTGTGTTGTCGGTGTGTGTGTGTGTGTTGTCGGTGTGTGTGTGTGTTGTCGATGTGTGTGTGCGTGTGTTGTCGGTGTGTGTGTGTTTGTTGTCGGTGTGTGTGTGTGTGTGTGTGTGTGTGTGTTGTCGGTGTGTGTGTGTGTGTTGTCGGTGTGTGTGTGTTGTGTGTGTGTGTGTTGTCGGTGTGTGTGTGTGTTGTCGGTGTGTGTGTGTGTTGTCGGTGTGTGTGTGTTGTGTGTGTGTGTGTTGTCGGTGTGTGTGTGTGTTGTCGGTGTGTGTGTGTGTGTGTGTGTGTGTTGTCGGTGTGTGTGTGTTGTCGGTGTGTGTGTGTGTGTTGTCGGTGTGTGTGTGTGTGTTGTCGATGTGTGTGAGAGTGTGTTGTCGGTCTGTGTGTGTGTTGTGTGTGTGTGTGTGTTGTCGGTGTGTGTGTGTGTTGTCGGTGTGTGTGTGTGTGTTGTCGATGTGTGTGAGTGTGTGTTGTCGGTCTGTGTGTGTGTTGTGTGTGTGTGTGTGTTGTCGGTGTGTGTGTGTGTTGTCGGTGTGTGTGTGTGTGTTGTCGGTGTGTGTGTGTGTGTGTTGTGTGTGTGTGTGTTGTCGGTGTGTGTGTGCGTGTGTTGTCGGTGTGTGTGTGTTTGTTGTCGGTGTGTGTGTGTGTGTGTGTGTGTTGTCGGTGTGTGTGTGTGTTGTCGGTGTGTGTGTGTGTGTGTTGTCGGTGTGTGTGTGTTATCGGTGTGTGTGTGTTGTCGATGTGTGTGTGTGTGTGTGTGTTGTCGGTGTGTGTGTTTGTGTGTGTTGTCGGTGTGTGTGTGTGTGTTGTCGGTGTGTGTGTTGTCGGTGTGTGCGTGTGTGTGTTGTCGGTGTGTTGTCGGTGTGTGTGTGTGTGTGTGTTGTCGGTGTGTGTGTGTGTGTTGTCGGTGCGTGTGTGTTGTCGGTGTGTGTGTGTGTGTTGTGTGTGTGTGTGTTGATGGTGTGTGTGTGTGTGTGTGTTGTCGGTGTGTGTGTGTGTGTGTGTTGTCGGTGTGTGTGTGTTGTCGGTGTTTGTGTGTGTGTGTTGTCGGTGTGTTGTCGGTGTGTGTGTGTGTGTTGTCAGTGTGTGTGTGTGTGTGTTGTCGGTGTGTGTGTGTTTATGTGTTGTCGGTGTTTGTGTGTGTGTTGTCGGTGTGTGTGTGTGTGTGTGTGTTGTCGGTGTGTGTGTGTGTTGTCGGTGTGTGTGTGTTGTCGGTGTGTCTGTGTGTGTGTTGTCGGTTTGTGTGTGTGTGTGTTGTCGGTGTGTGTGTGTGTGTTGTCGGTGTGTGTGTGTGTTGTCGGTGTGTGTGTGTTGTGTGTGTGTGTGTTGTCGGTGTGTGTGTGTGTTGTCGGTGTGTGTGTGTGTGTGTGTGTGTTGTCGGTGGGTGTGTGTAGTCGGTGTGTGTGTGTGTGTGTGTTGTCGGTGTGTGTGTGTGTGTTGTCGATGTGTGTGAGTGTGTGTTGTCGGTGTGTGTGTGTGTGTGTTGTGTGTGTGTGTGTTGTCGGTGTGTGTGTGTGTGTGTTGTCGGTGTGTGTGTGTGTGTGTGTTGTCGGTGTGTGTGTGTGTTGTCAGTGTGTGTGTGTGTGTGTGTGTGTTGTCGGTGTGTGTGTGTGTTGTCGGTGTGTGTGTGTGTTGTCGGTGTGTGTGTGTTGTGTGTGTGTGTGTTGTCGGTGTGTGTGTGTGTTGTCGGTGTGTGTGTGTGTGTGTGTTGTCGGTGTGTGTGTGTAGTCGGTGTGTGTGTGTGTGTTGTCGGTGTGTGTGTGTGTGTGTGTTGTCGATGTGTGTGAGTGTGTGTTGTCGGTGTGTGTGTGTGTGTTGTGTGTGTGTGTGTTGTCGGTGTGTGTGTGTGTGTTGTCGGTGTGTGTGTGTGTGTTGTCGGTGTGTGTGTGTGTGTGTGTTGTCGGTGTGTGTGTGTGTGTGTGTGTGTGTTGTGTGTGTGTGTGTTGTCGGTGTGTGTGTGCGTGTGGTGTCGGTGTGTGTGTGTTGTCGGTGTGTGTGTGTGTGTGTGTTGTCGGTGTGTGTGTGTGTGTGTTGTCGGTGTGTGTGTGTTATCGGTGTGTGTGTGTTGTCGGTGTGTGTGTGCGTGTGTGTGTGTGTGTTGTCGGTGTGTGTCTGTGTGTGTTGTCGGTGTGTGTGTGTGTGTTGTCGGTGTGTGTGTTGTCGGTGTGTGCGTGTGTGTGTTGTCGGTGTGTTGTCGGTGTGTGTGTGTGTGTGTTGTCGGTGTGTGTGTGTGTGTTGTCGGTGTGTGTGTGTGTGTGTTGTCGGTGTGTGTTTGTGTGTTGTGTGTGTGTGTGTTGATGGTGTGTGTGTGTGTGTGTTGTCGGTGTGTGTGTGTGTTGTCGGTGTGTGTGTGTTGTCGGTGTTTGTGTGTGTGTGTTGTCGGTGGGTTGTCGGTGTGTGTGTGTGTTGTCGGTGTGTGTGTGTGTGTGTGTGTGTGTTGTCGGTGTGTGTGTGTGTGTGTTGTCGGTGTGTGTGTGTTGTCGGTGTGTGTGTGTGTTGTTGGTGTGTGTGTGTGTGTTGTCGGTGTGTGTGTGTGTGTTGTCAGTGTGTGTGTGTGTGTGTTGTCGGTGTGTGTGTGTGTGTGTGTGTGTGTGTTGCCGGTGTGTGTGTGTGTGTGTGTTGTCGGTGTGTGTGTGTGTGTGTGTTGTCGGTGTGTGTGTGTGTGTGTTGTGTGTGTGTGTGTTGTCGGTGTGTGTGTGTGTGTTGTCGGTGTGTGTGTGTGTGTGTGTTGTCGGTGTGTGTGTGTTTGTGTTGTCGGTGTGTGTGTGTGTGTGTGTTGTCGGTGTGTGTGTGTGTGTTGTGTGTGTGTGTGTTGTCGGTGTGTGTGTGTGTGTGTGTTGTCGGTGTGTGTGTGTGTGTGTGTGTGTGTTGTCGGTGTGTGTGTGTGTGTTGTCGGTGTGTGTGTGTGTGTTGTCGGTGTGTGTGTGTGTGTGTGTGTTGTCGGTGTGTGTGTGTGTGTGTTGTTGGTGTGTGTGTGTGTTGTGTGTGTGTGTGTTGTCGGTGTGTGTGTGTGTGTGTGTTGTCGGTGTGTGTGTGTTGTCGGTGTGTGTGTGTGTGTGTGTTGTCGGTGTGTGTGTGTTGTCGGTGTGTGTGTGTGTTGTCGATGTGTGTGTGTGTGTTGTCGGTGTGTGTGTGTGTGTGTGTGTGTGTGTTGTCAGTGTGTGTGTGTGTGTGTGTGTTGTCGGTGTGTGCTTGTGTGTGTTGTCGGTGTGTGTGTTGTCGGTGTGTGTGTGTGTGTTGTCGGTGTGTGTGTGTTGTCGGTGTGTGTGTGTGTGTGTGTGTTGTCGGTGTGTGTGTGTGTTGTCGGTGTGTCTGTGTGTGTGTTGTCGGTTTGTGTGTGTGTGTGTTGTCGGTGTGTGTGTGTGTGTTGTCGGTGTGTGTGTGTGTTGTCGGTGTGTGTGTGTTGTGTGTGTGTGTGTTGTCGGTGTGTGTGTTGTCAGTGTGTGTGTGTGTGTGTGTGTGTGTGTTGTCGGTGTGTGTGTGTAGTCGGTGTGTGTGTGTGTGTGTGTTGTCGGTGTGTGTGTGTGTGTTGTCGGTGTGTGTGTGTAGTCGGTGTGTGTGTGTGTGTGTGTTGTCGGTGTGTGTGTGTATGTGTGTTGTCGGTGTGTTTGTGTTGTCGGTGTGTGTGTGTGTGTGTGTGTGTTGTCGGTGTGTGTGTGTGTGTGTTGTCGGTGTGTGTGTGTGTGTGTGTTGTCGGTGTGTGTGTGTTATCGGTGTGTGTGTGTGTGTGTGTGTGTTGTCGGTGTGTGTGTGTGTGTTGTCGGTGTGTGTGTGTGTGTGTTGTCTGTGTGTGTGTGTGTGTGTGTTGTCGGTGTGTGTGTGTTGTCGGTGTGTGTGTGTTTATTTGTTGTCGGTGGGTGTGTGTTTGTGTTGTCGGTGTGTGTGTGTGTGTGTTGTCGGTGTGTGTGTGTGTTGTCGGTGTGTGTGTGTGTGTGTTGTCGGTGTGTGTGTGTGTGTGTGTGTGTGTTGTCGGTGTGTGTGTGTGTGTTGTCGGTTTGTGTGTGTGTGTTGTCGGTGTGTGTGTGTGTTGTCGGTGTGTGTGTGTGTGTGTTGTCAGTGTGTGTGTGTGTGTGTTGTCGGTGTGTGTGTGTTTATGTGTTGTCGGTGTGTGTGTGTGTGTGTTGTCGGTGTGTGTGTGTGTGTGTGTTGTCGGTGTGTGTGTGTTGTCGGTGTGTGTGTGTTGTCGGTGTGTCTGTGTGTGTGTTGTCGGTTTGTGTGTGTGTGTGTATGTTGTCGCTGTGTGTGTGTGTGTGTTGTCGGTGTGTGTGTGTGTGTGTTGTCGGTGTGTGTGTGTTGTGTGTGTGTGTGTTGTCGGTGTGTGTGTGTGTTGTCGGTGTGTGTGTGTGTGTGTGTTAGTGTGTTGTCGGTGTGTGTGTGTTGTCGGTGTGTGTGTGTGTGTTGTCGGTGTGTGTGTGTGTGTTGTCGATGTGTGTGAGTGTGTTTTGTCGGTCTGTGTGTGTGTGTTGTGTGTGTGTGTGTTGTTGGTGTGTGTGTGTGTGTGTTGTCGGTGTGTGTGTGTGTGTTGTCGGTGTGTGTGTGTGTGTGTGTGTGTGTTGTCGGTGTGTGTGTGTGTGTTGTCGGTGTGTGTGTGTGTTGTCGATGTGTGTGTGCGTGTGTTGTCGGTGTGTGTGTGTTTGTTGTCGGTGTGTGTGTGTGTGTGTGTGTGTGTGTGTTGTCGGTGTGTGTGTGTGTGTTGTCGGTGTGTGTGTGTTGTGTGTGTGTGTGTTGTCGGTGTGTGTGTGTGTTGTCGGTGTGTGTGTGTGTTGTCGGTGTGTGTGTGTTGTGTGTGTGTGTGTTGTCGGTGTGTGTGTGTGTTGTCGGTGTGTGTGTGTGTGTGTGTGTGTGTTGTCAGTGTGTGTGTGTTGTCGGTGTGTGTGTGTGTGTTGTCGGTGTGTGTGTGTGTGTTGTCGATGTGTGTGAGTGTGTGTTGTCGGTCTGTGTGTGTGTTGTGTGTGTGTGTGTGTTGTCGGTGTGTGTGTGTGTTGTCGGTGTGTGTGTGTGTGTTGTCGATGTGTGTGAGTGTGTGTTGTCGGTCTGTGTGTGTGTTGTGTGTGTGTGTGTGTTGTCGGTGTGTGTGTGTGTTGTCGGTGTGTGTGTGTGTGTTGTCGGTGTGTGTGTGTGTGTGTTGTGTGTGTGTGTGTTGTCGGTGTGTGTGTGCGTGTGTTGCCGGTGTGTGTGTGTTTGTTGTCGGTGTGTGTGTGTGTGTGTGTGTGTTGTCGGTGTGTGTGTGTGTTGTCGGTGTGTGTGTGTGTGTGTTGTCGGTGTGTGTGTGTTATCGGTGTGTGTGTGTTGTCGATGTGTGTGTGTGTGTGTGTGTTGTCGGTGTGTGTGTTTGTGTGTGTTGTCGGTGTGTGTGTGTGTGTTGTCGGTGTGTGTGTTGTCGGTGTGTGCGTGTGTGTGTTGTCGGTGTGTTGTCGGTGTGTGTGTGTGTGTGTGTTGTCGGTGTGTGTGTGTGTGTTGTCGGTGCGTGTGTGTTGTCGGTGTGTGTGTGTGTGTTGTGTGTGTGTGTGTTGATGGTGTGTGTGTGTGTGTGTGTTGTTGGTGTGTGTGTGTGTGTGTGTTGTCGGTGTGTGTGTGTTGTCGGTGTATGTGTGTGTGTGTTGTCGGTGTGTTGTCGGTGTGTGTGTGTGTGTGTTGTCGGTGTGTGTGTGTGTGTTGTCGGTGTGTGTGTGTGTTGTCGGTGTGTGTGTTGTCGGTGTGTGCGTGTGTGTGTTGTCGGTGTGTTGTCGGTGTGTGTGTGTGTGTGTTGTCGGTGTGTGTGTGTGTGTGTGTGTTGTCGGTGTGTGTGTGTTGTCGGTGTTTGTGTGTGTGTGTTGTCGGTGTGTTGTCGGTGTGTGTGTGTGTGTGTTGTCAGTGTGTGTGTGTGTGTGTTGTCGGTGTGTGTGTGTTTATGTGTTGTCGGTGTGTGTGTGTGTGTTGTCGGTGTGTGTGTGTGTGTGTGTGTTGTCGGTGTGTGTGTGTGTTGTCGGTGTGTGTGTGTTGTCGGTGTGTCTGTGTGTGTGTTGTCGGTTTGTGTGTGTGTGTGTTGTCGGTGTGTGTGTGTGTGTTGTCGGTGTGTGTGTGTGTTGTCGGTGTGTGTGTGTTGTGTGTGTGTGTGTTGTCGGTGTGTGTGTTGTCAGTGTGTGTGTGTGTGTGTGTGTGTGTGTTGTCGGTGTGTGTGTGTAGTCGGTGTGTGTGTGTGTGTGTGTTGTCGGTGTGTGTGTGTGTGTTGTCGGTGTGTGTGTGTAGTCGGTGTGTGTGTGTGTGTGTGTTGTCGGTGTGTGTGTGTATGTGTGTTGTCGGTGTGTTTGTGTTGTCGGTGTGTGTGTGTGTGTGTGTGTGTTGTCGGTGTGTGTGTGTGTGTGTTGTCGGTGTGTGTGTGTGTGTGTGTTGTCGGTGTGTGTGTGTTATCGGTGTGTGTGTGTGTGTGTTGTCGGTGTGTGTGTGTGTGTTGTCGGTGTGTGTGTGTGTGTGTTGTCTGTGTGTGTGTGTGTGTGTGTTGTCGGTGTGTGTGTGTTGTCGGTGTGTGTGTGTTTATTTGTTGTCGGTGTGTGTGTGTTTGTGTTGTCGGTGTGTGTGTGTGTGTGTTGTCGGTGTGTGTGTGTGTGTGTTGTCGGTGTGTGTGTGTGTGTGTTGTCGGTGTGTGTGTGTGTGTGTGTGTGTTGTCGGTGTGTGTGTGTGTGTTGTCGGTTTGTGTGTGTGTGTTGTCGGTGTGTGTGTGTGTTGTCGGTGTGTGTGTGTGTGTGTTGTCAGTGTGTGTGTGTGTGTGTTGTCGGTGTGTGTGTGTTTATGTGTTGTCGGTGTGTGTGTGTGTGTGTTGTCGGTGTGTGTGTGTGTGTGTGTTGTCGGTGTGTGTGTGTTGTCGGTGTGTGTGTGTTGTCGGTGTGTCTGTGTGTGTGTTGTCGGTTTGTGTGTGTGTGTGTATGTTGTCGGTGTGTGTGTGTGTGTGTTGTCGGTGTGTGTGTGTGTGTGTTGTCGGTGTGTGTGTGTTGTGTGTGTGTGTGTTGTCGGTGTGTGTGTGTGTTGTCGGTGTGTGTGTGTGTGTGTGTGTGTTGTCGGTGTGTGTGTGTTGTCGGTGTGTGTGTGTGTGTTGTCGGTGTGTGTGTGTGTGTTGTCGATGTGTGTGAGTGTGTTTTGTCGGTCTGTGTGTGTGTGTTGTGTGTGTGTGTGTTGTCGGTGTGTGTGTGTGTGTGTTGTCGGTGTGTGTGTGTGTGTTGTCGGTGTGTGTGTTTGTGTGTGTGTGTTGTCGGTGTGTGTGTGTGTTGTGTGTGTGTTGTCGATGTGTGTGTGCGTGTGTTGTCGGTGTGTGTGTGTTTGTTGTCGGTGTGTGTGTGTGTGTGTGTGTGTGTTGTCGGTGTGTGTGTGTGTGTTGTCGGTGTGTGTGTGTGTGTTGTCGGTGTGTGTGTGTTATCGGTGTGTGTGTGTTGTCGATGTGTGTGTGTGTGTGTGTGTTGTCGGTGTGTGTGTGTGTGTGTGTTGTCGGTGTGTGTGTGTGTGTTGTCGGTGTGTGTGTTGTCGGTGTGTGCGTGTGTGTGTTGTCGGTGTGTTGTCGGTGTGTGTGTGTGTTGTCGGTGTGTGTGTGTGTGTGTGTGTTGTCGGTGTGTGTGTGTGTTGTCGGTGTGTGTGTTGTCGGTGTGTGCGTGTGTGTGTTGTCGGTGTGTTGTCGGTGTGTGTGTGTGTGTGTTGTCGGTGTGTGTGTGTGTGTGTGTTGTCGGTGTGTGTGTGTTGTCGGTGTTTGTGTGTGTGTGTTGTCGGTGTGTTGTCGGTGTGTGTGTGTGTGTTGTCAGTGTGTGTGTGTGTGTGTTGTCGGTGTGTGTGTGTTTATGTGTTGTCGGTGTTTGTGTGTGTGTTGTCGGTGTGTGTGTGTGTGTGTGTGTGTTGTCGGTGTGTGTGTGTGTTGTCGGTGTGTGTGTGTTGTCGGTGTGTCTGTGTGTGTGTTGTCGGTTTGTGTGTGTGTGTGTTGTCGGTGTGTGTGTGTGTGTTGTCGGTGTGTGTGTGTGTTGTCGGTGTGTGTGTGTTGTGTGTGTGTGTGTTGTCGGTGTGTGTGTGTGTTGTCGGTGTGTGTGTGTGTGTGTGTGTGTGTGTTGTCGGTGGGTGTGTGTAGTCGGTGTGTGTGTGTGTGTGTGTTGTCGGTGTGTGTGTGTGTGTTGTCGATGTGTGTGAGTGTGTGTTGTCGGTGTGTGTGTGTGTGTGTTGTGTGTGTGTGTGTTGTCGGTGTGTGTGTGTGTGTGTTGTCGGTGTGTGTGTGTGTGTGTGTTGTCGGTGTGTGTGTGTGTTGTCAGTGTGTGTGTGTGTGTGTGTGTTGTCGGTGTGTGTGTGTGTTGTCGGTGTGTGTGTGTGTTGTCGGTGTGTGTGTGTGTTGTCGGTGTGTGTGTGTGTGTGTGTGTGTTGTCGGTGTGTGTGTGTAGTCGGTGTGTGTGTGTGTGTTGTCGGTGTGTGTGTGTGTGTGTGTTGTCGATGTGTGTGAGTGTGTGTTGTCGGTGTGTGTGTGTGTGTGTTGTGTGTGTGTGTGTTGTCGGTGTGTGTGTGTGTGTGTTGTCGGTGTGTGTGTGTGTGTGTGTTGTCGGTGTGTGTGTGTGTTGTCAGTGTGTGTGTGTGTGTGTGTGTGTTGTCGGTGTGTGTGTGTGTTGTCGGTGTGTGTGTGTGTTGTCGGTGTGTGTGTGTTGTGTGTGTGTGTGTTGTCGGTGTGTGTGTGTGTTGTCGGTGTGTGTGTGTGTGTGTGTGTGTTGTCGGTGTGTGTGTGTAGTCGGTGTGTGTGTGTGTGTTGTCGGTGTGTGTGTGTGTGTGTGTTGTCGATGTGTGTGAGTGTGTGTTGTCGGTGTGTGTGTGTGTGTTGTGTGTGTGTGTGTTGTCGGTGTGTGTGTGTGTGTTGTCGGTGTGTGTGTGTGTGTTGTCGGTGTGTGTGTGTGTGTGTGTGTTGTCGGTGTGTGTGTGTGTGTGTGTGTGTGTTGTGTGTGTGTGTGTTGTCGGTGTGTGTGTGCGTGTGGTGTCGGTGTGTGTGTGTTGTCGGTGTGTGTGTGTGTGTGTGTTGTCGGTGTGTGTGTGTGTGTGTTGTCGGTGTGTGTGTGTTATCGGTGTGTGTGTGTTGTCGGTGTGTGTGTGCGTGTGTGTGTGTGTGTTGTCGGTGTGTGTCTGTGTGTGTTGTCGGTGTGTGTGTGTGTGTTGTCGGTGTGTGTGTTGTCGGTATGTGCGTGTGTGTGTTGTCGGTGTGTTGTCGGTGTGTGTGTGTGTGTGTTGTCGGTGTGTGTGTGTGTGTTGTCGGTGTGTGTGTGTGTGTGTTGTCGGTGTGTGTTTGTGTGTTGTGTGTGTGTGTGTTGATGGTGTGTGTGTGTGTGTGTTGTCGGTGTGTGTGTGTGTTGTCGGTGTGTGTGTGTTGTCGGTGTTTGTGTGTGTGTGTTGTCGGTGGGTTGTCGGTGTGTGTGTGTGTTGTCGGTGTGTGTGTGTGTGTGTGTGTGTGTTGTCGGTGTGTGTGTGTGTGTGTTGTCGGTGTGTGTGTGTTGTCGGTGTGTGTGTGTGTTGTTGGTGTGTGTGTGTGTGTTGTCGGTGTGTGTGTGTGTGTTGTCAGTGTGTGTGTGTGTGTGTTGTCGGTGTGTGTGTGTGTGTGTGTGTGTGTGTGTGTTGCCGGTGTGTGTGTGTGTGTGTGTGTTGTCGGTGTGTGTGTGTGTGTGTGTTGTCGGTGTGTGTGTGTGTGTGTTGTGTGTGTGTGTGTTGTCGGTGTGTGTGTGTGTGTTGTCGGTGTGTGTGTGTGTGTGTGTTGTCGGTGTGTGTGTGTTTGTGTTGTCGGTGTGTGTGTGTGTGTGTGTTGTCGGTGTGTGTGTGTGTGTTGTGTGTGTGTGTGTTGTCGGTGAGTGTGTGTGTGTGTGTTGTCGGTGTGTGTGTGTGTGTGTGTGTGTTGTCGGTGTGTGTGTGTGTGTTGTCGGTGTGTGTGTGTGTGTTGTCGGTGTGTGTGTGTGTGTGTGTGTTGTCGGTGTGTGTGTGTGTGTGTTGTCGGTGTGTGTGTGTGTTGTGTGTGTGTGTGTTGTCGGTGTGTGTGTGTGTGTGTGTTGTCGGTGTGTGTGTGTTGTCGGTGTGTGTGTGTGTGTGTGTTGTCGGTGTGTGTGTGTTGTCGGTGTGTGTGTGTGTTGTCGATGTGTGTGTGTGTGTTGTCGGTGTGTGTGTGTGTGTGTGTGTGTGTGTTGTCAGTGTGTGTGTGTGTGTGTGTGTTGTCGGTGTGTGCTTGTGTGTGTTGTCGGTGTGTGTGTTGTCGGTGTGTGTGTGTGTGTGTGTTGTCGGTGTGTGTGTGTTGTCGGTGTGTGTGTGTGTGTGTGTGTTGTCGGTGTGTGTGTGTGTTGTCGGTGTGTCTGTGTGTGTGTTGTCGGTTTGTGTGTGTGTGTGTTGTCGGTGTGTGTGTGTGTGTTGTCGGTGTGTGTGTGTGTTGTCGGTGTGTGTGTGTTGTGTGTGTGTGTGTTGTCGGTGTGTGTGTTGTCAGTGTGTGTGTGTGTGTGTGTGTGTGTGTTGTCGGTGTGTGTGTGTAGTCGGTGTGTGTGTGTGTGTGTGTTGTCGGTGTGTGTGTGTGTGTTGTCGGTGTGTGTGTGTAGTCGGTGTGTGTGTGTGTGTGTGTTGTCGGTGTGTGTGTGTATGTGTGTTGTCGGTGTGTTTGTGTTGTCGGTGTGTGTGTGTGTGTGTGTGTGTTGTCGGTGTGTGTGTGTGTGTGTTGTCGGTGTGTGTGTGTGTGTGTGTTGTCGGTGTGTGTGTGTTATCGGTGTGTGTGTGTGTGTGTGTTGTCGGTGTGTGTGTGTGTGTTGTCGGTGTGTGTGTGTGTGTGTTGTCTGTGTGTGTGTGTGTGTGTGTTGTCGGTGTGTGTGTGTTGTCGGTGTGTGTGTGTTTATTTGTTGTCGGTGGGTGTGTGTTTGTGTTGTCGGTGTGTGTGTGTGTGTGTTGTCGGTGTGTGTGTGTGTGTGTTGTCGGTGTGTGTGTGTGTGTGTTGTCGGTGTGTGTGTGTGTGTGTGTGTGTGTTGTCGGTGTGTGTGTGTGTGTTGTCGGTTTGTGTGTGTGTGTTGTCGGTGTGTGTGTGTGTGTGTGTTGTCGGTGTGTGTGTGTGTTGTCAGTGTGTGTGTGTGTGTGTGTGTGTTGTCGGTGTGTGTGTGTGTTGTCGGTGTGTGTGTGTGTTGTCGGTGTGTGTGTGTTGTGTGTGTGTGTGTTGTCGGTGTGTGTGTGTGTTGTCGGTGTGTGTGTGTGTGTGTGTGTGTTGTCGGTGTGTGTGTGTAGTCGGTGTGTGTGTGTGTGTTGTCGGTGTGTGTGTGTGTGTGTGTTGTCGATGTGTGTGAGTGTGTGTTGTCGGTGTGTGTGTGTGTGTTGTGTGTGTGTGTGTTGTCGGTGTGTGTGTGTGTGTTGTCGGTGTGTGTGTGTGTGTTGTCGGTGTGTGTGTGTGTGTGTGTGTGTGTGTGTGTTGTCGGTGTGTGTGTGTGTGTGTGTGTGTGTTGTGTGTGTGTGTGTTGTCGGTGTGTGTGTGCGTGTGGTGTCGGTGTGTGTGTGTTGTCGGTGTGTGTGTGTGTGTGTGTTGTCGGTGTGTGTGTGTGTGTGTTGTCGGTGTGTGTGTGTTATCGGTGTGTGTGTGTTGTCGGTGTGTGTGTGCGTGTGTGTGTGTGTGTTGTCGGTGTGTGTCTGTGTGTGTTGTCGGTGTGTGTGTGTGTGTTGTCGGTGTGTGTGTTGTCGGTGTGTGCGTGTGTGTGTTGTCGGTGTGTTGTCGGTGTGTGTGTGTGTGTGTTGTCGGTGTGTGTGTGTGTGTTGTCGGTGTGTGTGTGTGTGTGTTGTCGGTGTGTGTTTGTGTGTTGTGTGTGTGTGTGTTGATGGTGTGTGTGTGTGTGTGTTGTCGGTGTGTGTGTGTGTTGTCGGTGTGTGTGTGTTGTCGGTGTTTGTGTGTGTGTGTTGTCGGTGGGTTGTCGGTGTGTGTGTGTGTTGTCGGTGTGTGTGTGTGTGTGTGTGTGTGTTGTCGGTGTGTGTGTGTGTGTTGTCGGTGTGTGTGTGTTGTCGGTGTGTGTGTGTGTTGTTGGTGTGTGTGTGTGTGTTGTCGGTGTGTGTGTGTGTGTTGTCAGTGTGTGTGTGTGTGTGTTGTCGGTGTGTGTGTGTGTGTGTGTGTGTGTGTGTGTGTTGCCGGTGTGTGTGTGTGTGTGTGTGTTGTCGGTGTGTGTGTGTGTGTGTGTTGTCGGTGTGTGTGTGTGTGTGTTGTGTGTGTGTGTGTTGTCGGTGTGTGTGTGTGTGTTGTCGGTGTGTGTGTGTGTGTGTGTTGTCGGTGTGTGTGTGTTTGTGTTGTCGGTGTGTGTGTGTGTGTGTGTTGTCGGTGTGTGTGTGTGTGTTGTGTGTGTGTGTGTTGTCGGTGTGTGTATGTGTGTGTGTTGTCGGTGTGTGTGTGTGTGTGTGTGTGTTGTCGGTGTGTGTGTGTGTGTTGTCGGTGTGTGTGTGTGTGTTGTCGGTGTGTGTGTGTGTGTGTGTGTTGTCGGTGTGTGTGTGTGTGTGTTGTCGGTGTGTGTGTGTGTTGTGTGTGTGTGTGTTGTCGGTGTGTGTGTGTGTGTGTGTTGTCGGTGTGTGTGTGTTGTCGGTGTGTGTGTGTGTGTGTGTTGTCGGTGTGTGTGTGTTGTCGGTGTGTGTGTGTGTTGTCGATGTGTGTGTGTGTGTTGTCGGTGTGTGTGTGTGTGTGTGTGTGTGTGTTGTCAGTGTGTGTGTGTGTGTGTGTGTTGTCGGTGTGTGCTTGTGTGTGTTGTCGGTGTGTGTGTTGTCGGTGTGTGTGTGTGTGTGTGTTGTCGGTGTGTGTGTGTTGTCGGTGTGTGTGTAAGTGTGTGTGTTGTCGGTGTGTGTGTGTGTTGTCGGTGTGTCTGTGTGTGTGTTGTCGGTTTGTGTGTGTGTGTGTTGTCGGTGTGTGTGTGTGTGTTGTCGGTGTGTGTGTGTGTTGTCGGTGTGTGTGTGTTGTGTGTGTGTGTGTTGTCGGTGTGTGTGTTGTCAGTGTGTGTGTGTGTGTGTGTGTGTGTGTTGTCGGTGTGTGTGTGTAGTCGGTGTGTGTGTGTGTGTGTGTTGTCGGTGTGTGTGTGTGTGTTGTCGGTGTGTGTGTGTAGTCGGTGTGTGTGTGTGTGTGTGTTGTCGGTGTGTGTGTGTATGTGTGTTGTCGGTGTGTTTGTGTTGTCGGTGTGTGTGTGTGTGTGTGTGTGTTGTCGGTGTGTGTGTGTGTGTGTTGTCGGTGTGTGTGTGTGTGTGTGTTGTCGGTGTGTGTGTGTTATCGGTGTGTGTGTGTGTGTGTGTTGTCGGTGTGTGTGTGTGTGTTGTCGGTGTGTGTGTGTGTGTGTTGTCTGTGTGTGTGTGTGTGTGTGTTGTCGGTGTGTGTGTGTTGTCGGTGTGTGTGTGTTTATTTGTTGTCGGTGGGTGTGTGTTTGTGTTGTCGGTGTGTGTGTGTGTGTGTTGTCGGTGTGTGTGTGTGTGTGTTGTCGGTGTGTGTGTGTGTGTGTTGTCGGTGTGTGTGTGTGTGTGTGTGTTGTCGGTGTGTGTGTGTGTGTTGTCGGTTTGTGTGTGTGTGTTGTCGGTGTGTGTGTGTGTTGTCGGTGTGTGTGTGTGTGTGTTGTCAGTGTGTGTGTGTGTGTGTTGTCGGTGTGTGTGTGTTATCGGTGTGTGTGTGTTGTCGGTGTGTGTGTGCGTGTGTGTGTGTGTGTTGTCGGTGTGTGTCTGTGTGTGTTGTCGGTGTGTGTGTGTGTGTTGTCGGTGTGTGTGTTGTCGGTGTGTGCGTGTGTGTGTTGTCGGTGTGTTGTCGGTGTGTGTGTGTGTGTGTTGTCGGTGTGTGTGTGTGTGTTGTCGGTGTGTGTGTGTGTGTGTTGTCGGTGTGTGTTTGTGTGTTGTGTGTGTGTGTGTTGATGGTGTGTGTGTGTGTGTGTTGTCGGTGTGTGTGTGTGTTGTCGGTGTGTGTGTGTTGTCGGTGTTTGTGTGTGTGTGTTGTCGGTGGGTTGTCGGTGTGTGTGTGTGTTGTCGGTGTGTGTTTGTGTGTGTGTGTGTGTTGTCGGTGTGTGTGTGTGTGTGTTGTCGGTGTGTGTGTGTTGTCGGTGTGTGTGTGTGTTGTTGGTGTGTGTGTGTGTGTTGTCGGTGTGTGTGTGTGTGTTGTCAGTGTGTGTGTGTGTGTGTTGTCGGTGTGTGTGTGTGTGTGTGTGTGTGTGTGTGTTGCCGGTGTGTGTGTGTGTGTGTGTGTTGTCGGTGTGTGTGTGTGTGTGTGTTGTCGGTGTGTGTGTGTGTGTGTTGTGTGTGTGTGTGTTGTCGGTGTGTGTGTGTGTGTTGTCGGTGTGTGTGTGTGTGTGTGTTGTCGGTGTGTGTGTGTTTGTGTTGTCGGTGTGTGTGTGTGTGTGTGTTGTCGGTGTGTGTGTGTGTGTTGTGTGTGTGTGTGTTGTCGGTGAGTGTGTGTGTGTGTGTTGTCGGTGTGTGTGTGTGTGTGTGTGTGTTGTCGGTGTGTGTGTGTGTGTTGTCGGTGTGTGTGTGTGTGTTGTCGGTGTGTGTGTGTGTGTGTGTGTGTTGTCGGTGTGTGTGTGTGTGTGTTGTCGGTGTGTGTGTGTGTTGTGTGTGTGTGTGTTGTCGGTGTGTGTGTGTGTGTGTGTTGTCGGTGTGTGTGTGTTGTCGGTGTGTGTGTGTGTGTGTGTTGTCGGTGTGTGTGTGTTGTCGGTGTGTGTGTGTGTTGTCGATGTGTGTGTGTGTGTTGTCGGTGTGTGTGTGTGTGTGTGTGTGTGTGTTGTCAGTGTGTGTGTGTGTGTGTGTGTTGTCGGTGTGTGCTTGTGTGTGTTGTCGGTGTGTGTGTTGTCGGTGTGTGTGTGTGTGTGTGTTGTCGGTGTGTGTGTGTTGTCGGTGTGTGTGTGTGTGTGTGTGTTGTCGGTGTGTGTGTGTGTTGTCGGTGTGTCTGTGTGTGTGTTGTCGGTTTGTGTGTGTGTGTGTTGTCGGTGTGTGTGTGTGTGTTGTCGGTGTGTGTGTGTGTTGTCGGTGTGTGTGTGTTGTGTGTGTGTGTGTTGTCGGTGTGTGTGTTGTCAGTGTGTGTGTGTGTGTGTGTGTGTGTGTTGTCGGTGTGTGTGTGTAGTCGGTGTGTGTGTGTGTGTGTGTTGTCGGTGTGTGTGTGTGTGTTGTCGGTGTGTGTGTGTAGTCGGTGTGTGTGTGTGTGTGTGTTGTCGGTGTGTGTGTGTATGTGTGTTGTCGGTGTGTTTGTGTTGTCGGTGTGTGTGTGTGTGTGTGTGTGTTGTCGGTGTGTGTGTGTGTGTGTTGTCGGTGTGTGTGTGTGTGTGTGTTGTCGGTGTGTGTGTGTTATCGGTGTGTGTGTGTGTGTGTGTTGTCGGTGTGTGTGTGTGTGTTGTCGGTGTGTGTGTGTGTGTGTTGTCTGTGTGTGTGTGTGTGTGTGTTGTCGGTGTGTGTGTGTTGTCGGTGTGTGTGTGTTTATTTGTTGTCGGTGGGTGTGTGTTTGTGTTGTCGGTGTGTGTGTGTGTGTGTTGTCGGTGTGTGTGTGTGTGTGTTGTCGGTGTGTGTGTGTGTGTGTTGTCGGTGTGTGTGTGTGTGTGTGTGTGTGTTGTCGGTGTGTGTGTGTGTGTTGTCGGTGTGTGTGTGTGTGTGTGTGTTGTCGGTGTGTGTGTGTGTGTGTTGTCGGTGTGTGTGTGTGTTGTGTGTGTGTGTGTTGTCGGTGTGTGTGTGTGTGTGTGTTGTCGGTGTGTGTGTGTTGTCGGTGTGTGTGTGTGTGTGTGTTGTCGGTGTGTGTGTGTTGTCGGTGTGTGTGTGTGTTGTCGATGTGTGTGTGTGTGTTGTCGGTGTGTGTGTGTGTGTGTGTGTGTGTGTTGTCAGTGTGTGTGTGTGTGTGTGTGTTGTCGGTGTGTGCTTGTGTGTGTTGTCGGTGTGTGTGTTGTCGGTGTGTGTGTGTGTGTGTGTTGTCGGTGTGTGTGTGTTGTCGGTGTGTGTGTGAGTGTGTGTGTTGTCGGTGTGTGTGTGTGTTGTCGGTGTGTCTGTGTGTGTGTTGTCGGTTTGTGTGTGTGTGTGTTGTCGGTGTGTGTGTGTGTGTTGTCGGTGTGTGTGTGTGTTGTCGGTGTGTGTGTGTTGTGTGTGTGTGTGTTGTCGGTGTGTGTGTTGTCAGTGTGTGTGTGTGTGTGTGTGTGTGTGTTGTCGGTGTGTGTGTGTAGTCGGTGTGTGTGTGTGTGTGTGTTGTCGGTGTGTGTGTGTGTGTTGTCGGTGTGTGTGTGTAGTCGGTGTGTGTGTGTGTGTGTGTTGTCGGTGTGTGTGTGTATGTGTGTTGTCGGTGTGTTTGTGTTGTCGGTGTGTGTGTGTGTGTGTGTGTGTTGTCGGTGTGTGTGTGTGTGTGTTGTCGGTGTGTGTGTGTGTGTGTGTTGTCGGTGTGTGTGTGTTATCGGTGTGTGTGTGTGTGTGTGTTGTCGGTGTGTGTGTGTGTGTTGTCGGTGTGTGTGTGTGTGTGTTGTCTGTGTGTGTGTGTGTGTGTGTTGTCGGTGTGTGTGTGTTGTCGGTGTGTGTGTGTTTATTTGTTGTCGGTGGGTGTGTGTTTGTGTTGTCGGTGTGTGTGTGTGTGTGTTGTCGGTGTGTGTGTGTGTGTGTTGTCGGTGTGTGTGTGTGTGTGTTGTCGGTGTGTGTGTGTGTGTGTGTGTTGTCGGTGTGTGTGTGTGTGTTGTCGGTTTGTGTGTGTGTGTTGTCGGTGTGTGTGTGTGTTGTCGGTGTGTGTGTGTGTGTGTTGTCAGTGTGTGTGTGTGTGTGTTGTCGGTGTGTGTGTGTTTATGTGTTGTCGGTGTGTGTGTGTGTGTGTTGTCGGTGTGTGTGTGTGTGTGTGTTGTCGGTGTGTGTGTGTTGTCGGTGTGTGTGTGTTGTCGGTGTGTCTGTGTGTGTGTTGTCGGTTTGTGTGTGTGTGTGTATGTTGTCGCTGTGTGTGTGTGTGTGTTGTCGGTGTGTGTGTGTGTGTGTTGTCGGTGTGTGTGTGTTGTGTGTGTGTGTGTTGTCGGTGTGTGTGTGTGTTGTCGGTGTGTGTGTGTGTGTGTGTTAGTGTGTTGTCGGTGTGTGTGTGTTGTCGGTGTGTGTGTGTGTGTTGTCGGTGTGTGTGTGTGTGTTGTCGATGTGTGTGAGTGTGTTTTGTCGGTCTGTGTGTGTGTGTTGTGTGTGTGTGTGTTGTTGGTGTGTGTGTGTGTGTGTTGTCGGTGTGTGTGTGTGTGTTGTCGGTGTGTGTGTGTGTGTGTGTGTGTTGTCGGTGTGTGTGTGTGTGTGTTGTGTGTGTGTGTGTTGTCGATGTGTGTGTGCGTGTGTTGTCGGTGTGTGTGTGTTTGTTGTCGGTGTGTGTGTGTGTGTGTGTGTGTGTGTGTGTTGTCGGTGTGTGTGTGTGTGTTGTCGGTGTGTGTGTGTGTGTGTTGTCGGTGTGTGTGTGTTATCGGTGTGTGTGTGTTGTCGATGTGTGTGTGTGTGTGTGTGTTGTCTGTGTGTGTGTGTGTGTGTGTTGTCGGTGTGTGTGTGTGTGTTGTCGGTGTGTGTGTTGTCGGTGTGTGCGTGTGTGTGTTGTCGGTGTGTTGTCGGTCTGTGTGTGTGTGTGTTGTCGGTGTGTGTGTGTTGTCGGTGTGTGTGTGTTGTCGGTGTGTGTGTGTGTTGTGTGTGTGTGTGTTGATGGTGTGTGTGTGTGTGTTGTCGGTGTGTGTGTGTTGTCGGTGTGTGTGTGTTGTCGGTGTTTGTGTGTGTGTGTTGTCGGTGTGTTGTCGGTGTGTGTGTGTGTGTGTTGTCGGTGTGTGTGTGTGTGTGTGTGTTGTCGGTGTGTGTGTGTGTTGTCGGTGTGTGTGTTGTCGGTGTGTGCGTGTGTGTGTTGTCGGTGTGTTGTCGGTGTGTGTGTGTGTGTGTTGTCGGTGTGTGTGTGTGTGTGTGTTGTCGGTGTGTGTGTGTTGTCGGTGTTTGTGTGTGTGTGTTGTCGGTGTGTTGTCGGTGTGTGTGTGTGTGTTGTCAGTGTGTGTGTGTGTGTGTTGTCGGTGTGTGTGTGTTTATGTGTTGTCGGTGTGTGTGTGTGTTGTCGGTGTGTGTGTGTGTGTGTGTGTGTGTTGTCGGTGTGTGTGTGTGTTGTCGGTGTGTGTGTGTTGTCGGTGTGTCTGTGTGTGTGTTGTCGGTTTGTGTGTGTGTGTGTTGTCGGTGTGTGTGTGTGTGTTGTCGGTGTGTGTGTGTGTTGTCGGTGTGTGTGTGTTGTGTGTGTGTGTGTTGTCGGTGTGTGTGTGTGTTGTCGGTGTGTGTGTGTGTGTGTGTGTGTGTGTTGTCGGTGGGTGTGTGTAGTCGGTGTGTGTGTGTGTGTGTGTTGTCGGTGTGTGTGTGTGTGTTGTCGATGTGTGTGAGTGTGTGTTGTCGGTGTGTGTGTGTGTGTGTTGTGTGTGTGTGTGTGGTCGGTGTGTGTGTGTGTGTGTTGTCGGTGTGTGTGTGTGTGTGTGTTGTCGGTGTGTGTGTGTGTGTTGTCAGTGTGTGTGTGTGTGTGTGTGTGTTGTCGGTGTGTGTGTGTGTTGTCGGTGTGTGTGTGTGTTGTCGGTGTGTGTTTGTTGTGTGTGTGTGTGTTGTCGGTGTGTGTGTGTGTTGTCGGTGTGTGTGTGTGTGTGTGTTGTCGGTGTGTGTGTGTAGTCGGTGTGTGTGTGTGTGTGTGTGTGTTGTCGGTGTGTGTGTGTGTGTGTGTTGTCGATGTGTGTGAGTGTGTGTTGTCGGTGTGTGTGTGTTTGTTGTGTGTGTGTGTGTTGTCGGTGTGTGTGTGTGTGTGTTGTCAGTGTGTGTGTGTGTGTGTGTGTTGTCGGTGTGTGCTTGTGTGTGTTGTCGGTGTGTGTGTTGTCGGTGTGTGTGTGTGTGTGTGTTGTCGGTGTGTGTGTGTTGTCGGTGTGTGTGTGAGTGTGTGTGTTGTCGGTGTGTGTGTGTGTTGTCGGTGTGTCTGTGTGTGTGTTGTCGGTTTGTGTGTGTGTGTGTTGTCGGTGTGTGTGTGTGTGTTGTCGGTGTGTGTGTGTGTTGTCGGTGTGTGTGTGTTGTGTGTGTGTGTGTTGTCGGTGTGTGTGTTGTCAGTGTGTGTGTGTGTGTGTGTGTGTGTGTTGTCGGTGTGTGTGTGTAGTCGGTGTGTGTGTGTGTGTGTGTTGTCGGTGTGTGTGTGTGTGTTGTCGGTGTGTGTGTGTAGTCGGTGTGTGTGTGTGTGTGTGTTGTCGGTGTGTGTGTGTATGTGTGTTGTCGGTGTGTTTGTGTTGTCGGTGTGTGTGTGTGTGTGTGTGTGTGTTGTCGGTGTGTGTGTGTGTGTGTTGTCGGTGTGTGTGTGTGTGTGTGTTGTCGGTGTGTGTGTGTTATCGGTGTGTGTGTGTGTGTGTGTTGTCGGTGTGTGTGTGTGTGTTGTCGGTGTGTGTGTGTGTGTGTTGTCTGTGTGTGTGTGTGTGTGTGTTGTCGGTGTGTGTGTGTTGTCGGTGTGTGTGTGTTTATTTGTTGTCGGTGGGTGTGTGTTTGTGTTGTCGGTGTGTGTGTGTGTGTGTTGTCGGTGTGTGTGTGTGTGTGTTGTCGGTGTGTGTGTGTGTGTGTTGTCGGTGTGTGTGTGTGTGTGTGTGTTGTCGGTGTGTGTGTGTGTGTTGTCGGTTTGTGTGTGTGTGTTGTCGGTGTGTGTGTGTGTTGTCGGTGTGTGTGTGTGTGTGTTGTCAGTGTGTGTGTGTGTGTGTTGTCGGTGTGTGTGTGTTTATGTGTTGTCGGTGTGTGTGTGTGTGTGTTGTCGGTGTGTGTGTGTGTGTGTGTTGTCGGTGTGTGTGTGTTGTCGGTGTGTGTGTGTTGTCGGTGTGTCTGTGTGTGTGTTGTCGGTTTGTGTGTGTGTGTGTATGTTGTCGCTGTGTGTGTGTGTGTGTTGTCGGTGTGTGTGTGTGTGTGTTGTCGGTGTGTGTGTGTTGTGTGTGTGTGTGTTGTCGGTGTGTGTGTGTGTTGTCGGTGTGTGTGTGTGTGTGTGTTAGTGTGTTGTCGGTGTGTGTGTGTTGTCGGTGTGTGTGTGTGTGTTGTCGGTGTGTGTGTGTGTGTTGTCGATGTGTGTGAGTGTGTTTTGTCGGTCTGTGTGTGTGTGTTGTGTGTGTGTGTGTTGTTGGTGTGTGTGTGTGTGTGTTGTCGGTGTGTGTGTGTGTGTTGTCGGTGTGTGTGTGTGTGTGTGTGTGTTGTCGGTGTGTGTGTGTGTGTGTTGTGTGTGTGTGTGTTGTCGATGTGTGTGTGCGTGTGTTGTCGGTGTGTGTGTGTTTGTTGTCGGTGTGTGTGTGTGTGTGTGTGTGTGTGTGTGTTGTCGGTGTGTGTGTGTGTGTTGTCGGTGTGTGTGTGTGTGTGTTGTCGGTGTGTGTGTGTTATCGGTGTGTGTGTGTTGTCGATGTGTGTGTGTGTGTGTGTGTTGTCTGTGTGTGTGTGTGTGTGTGTTGTCGGTGTGTGTGTGTGTGTTGTCGGTGTGTGTGTTGTCGGTGTGTGCGTGTGTGTGTTGTCGGTGTGTTGTCGGTCTGTGTGTGTGTGTGTTGTCGGTGTGTGTGTGTTGTCGGTGTGTGTGTGTTGTCGGTGTGTGTGTGTGTTGTGTGTGTGTGTGTTGATGGTGTGTGTGTGTGTGTTGTCGGTGTGTGTGTGTTGTCGGTGTGTGTGTGTTGTCGGTGTTTGTGTGTGTGTGTTGTCGGTGTGTTGTCGGTGTGTGTGTGTGTGTGTTGTCGGTGTGTGTGTGTGTGTGTGTGTTGTCGGTGTGTGTGTGTGTTGTCGGTGTGTGTGTTGTCGGTGTGTGCGTGTGTGTGTTGTCGGTGTGTTGTCGGTGTGTGTGTGTGTGTGTTGTCGGTGTGTGTGTGTGTGTGTGTTGTCGGTGTGTGTGTGTTGTCGGTGTTTGTGTGTGTGTGTTGTCGGTGTGTTGTCGGTGTGTGTGTGTGTGTTGTCAGTGTGTGTGTGTGTGTGTTGTCGGTGTGTGTGTGTTTATGTGTTGTCGGTGTGTGTGTGTGTTGTCGGTGTGTGTGTGTGTGTGTGTGTG
>NC_138318.1:630000-795000 GCF_965601325.2 Salmo salar
TGTTGTCGGTGTGTGTGTGTGTTGTCGGTGTGTGTGTGTGTGTGTGTGTTGTCGGTGTGTGTGTGTAGTCGGTGTGTGTGTGTGTGTGTGTTGTCGGTGTGTGTGTGTGTGTGTGTGTTGTCGATGTGTGTGAGTGTGTGTTGTCGGTGTGTGTGTGTGTGTTGTGTGTGTGTGTGTTGTCGGTGTGTGTGTGTGTGTTGTCGGTGTGTGTGTGTGTGTTGTCGGTGTGTGTGTGTGTGTGTGTGTTGTCGGTGTGTGTGTGTGTGTGTGTGTTGTGTGTGTGTGTGTTGTCGGTGTGTGTGTGCATGTGTTGTCGGTGTGTGTGTGTGTGTTGTCGGTGTGTGTGTGTGTTGTCGGTGTGTGTGTGTGTGTGTGTGTGTGTGTGTGTTGTCGGTGTGTATGTGTGTTGTCGGTGTGTGTGTGTGTGGGTGTGTGTGTGTGTTGTCGGTGTGTGTGTGTGTGTGTTGTCGGTGTGTGTGTGTGTTGTCGGTGTGTGTGTGTGTTGTCGGTGTGTGTGTGTTGTGTGTGTGTGTGTTGTCGGTGTGTGTGTGTGTTGTCGGTGTGTGTGTGTGTGTGTTGTCGGTGTGTGTGTGTAGTCGGTGTGTGTGTGTGTGTTGTCGGTGTGTGTGTGTGTGTGTGTTGTCGATGTGTGTGAGTGTGTGTTGTCGGTGTGTGTGTGTGTGTTGTGTGTGTGTGTGTTGTCGGTGTGTGTGTGTGTGTTGTCGGTGTGTGTGTGTGTGTTGTCGGTGTGTGTGTGTGTGTGTGTGTGTGTTGTCGGTGTGTGTGTGTGTGTGTGTGTGTGTGTTGTGTGTGTGTGTGTTGTCGGTGTGTGTGTGCGTGTGGTGTCGGTGTGTGTGTGTTGTCGGTGTGTGTGTGTGTGTGTGTTGTCGGTGTGTGTGTGTGTGTGTTGTCGGTGTGTGTGTGTTATCGGTGTGTGTGTGTTGTCGGTGTGTGTGTGCGTGTGTGTGTGTGTGTTGTCGGTGTGTGTCTGTGTGTGTTGTCGGTGTGTGTGTGTGTGTTGTCGGTGTGTGTGTTGTCGGTGTGTGCGTGTGTGTGTTGTCGGTGTGTTGTCGGTGTGTGTGTGTGTGTGTTGTCGGTGTGTGTGTGTGTGTTGTCGGTGTGTGTGTGTGTGTGTTGTCGGTGTGTGTTTGTGTGTTGTGTGTGTGTGTGTTGATGGTGTGTGTGTGTGTGTGTTGTCGGTGTGTGTGTGTGTTGTCGGTGTGTGTGTGTTGTCGGTGTTTGTGTGTGTGTGTTGTCGGTGGGTTGTCGGTGTGTGTGTGTGTTGTCGGTGTGTGTGTGTGTGTGTGTGTGTGTTGTCGGTGTGTGTGTGTGTGTGTTGTCGGTGTGTGTGTGTTGTCGGTGTGTGTGTGTGTTGTTGGTGTGTGTGTGTGTGTTGTCGGTGTGTGTGTGTGTGTTGTCAGTGTGTGTGTGTGTGTGTTGTCGGTGTGTGTGTGTGTGTGTGTGTGTGTGTGTGTTGCCGGTGTGTGTGTGTGTGTGTGTGTGTTGTCGGTGTGTGTGTGTGTGTGTGTTGTCGGTGTGTGTGTGTGTGTGTTGTGTGTGTGTGTGTTGTCGGTGTGTGTGTGTGTGTTGTCGGTGTGTGTGTGTGTGTGTGTTGTCGGTGTGTGTGTGTTTGTGTTGTCGGTGTGTGTGTGTGTGTGTGTTGTCGGTGTGTGTGTGTGTGTTGTGTGTGTGTGTGTTGTCGGTGTGTGTGTGTGTGTGTGTTGTCGGTGTGTGTGTGTGTGTGTGTGTGTTGTCGGTGTGTGTGTGTGTGTTGTCGGTGTGTGTGTGTGTGTTGTCGGTGTGTGTGTGTGTGTGTGTGTTGTCGGTGTGTGTGTGTGTGTGTTGTCGGTGTGTGTGTGTGTTGTGTGTGTGTGTGTTGTCGGTGTGTGTGTGTGTGTGTGTTGTCGGTGTGTGTGTGTTGTCGGTGTGTGTGTGTGTGTGTGTTGTCGGTGTGTGTGTGTTGTCGGTGTGTGTGTGTGTTGTCGATGTGTGTGTGTGTGTTGTCGGTGTGTGTGTGTGTGTGTGTGTGTGTGTTGTCAGTGTGTGTGTGTGTGTGTGTGTTGTCGGTGTGTGCTTGTGTGTGTTGTCGGTGTGTGTGTTGTCGGTGTGTGTGTGTGTGTGTGTTGTCGGTGTGTGTGTGTTGTCGGTGTGTGTGTGTGTGTGTGTGTTGTCGGTGTGTGTGTGTGTTGTCGGTGTGTCTGTGTGTGTGTTGTCGGTTTGTGTGTGTGTGTGTTGTCGGTGTGTGTGTGTGTGTTGTCGGTGTGTGTGTGTGTTGTCGGTGTGTGTGTGTGTGTGTGTGTGTGTGTTGTCGGTGTGTGTGTTGTCAGTGTGTGTGTGTGTGTGTGTGTGTGTGTTGTCGGTGTGTGTGTGTAGTCGGTGTGTGTGTGTGTGTGTGTTGTCGGTGTGTGTGTGTGTGTTGTCGGTGTGTGTGTGTAGTCGGTGTGTGTGTGTGTGTGTGTTGTCGGTGTGTGTGTGTATGTGTGTTGTCGGTGTGTTTGTGTTGTCGGTGTGTGTGTGTGTGTGTGTGTGTTGTCGGTGTGTGTGTGTGTGTGTTGTCGGTGTGTGTGTGTGTGTGTGTTGTCGGTGTGTGTGTGTTATCGGTGTGTGTGTGTGTGTGTGTTGTCGGTGTGTGTGTGTGTGTTGTCGGTGTGTGTGTGTGTGTGTTGTCTGTGTGTGTGTGTGTGTGTGTTGTCGGTGTGTGTGTGTTGTCGGTGTGTGTGTGTTTATTTGTTGTCGGTGGGTGTGTGTTTGTGTTGTCGGTGTGTGTGTGTGTGTGTTTTCGGTGTGTGTGTGTGTGTTGTCGGTGTGTGTGTGTGTGTGTTGTCGGTGTGTGTGTGTGTGTGTGTGTGTGTTGTCGGTGTGTGTGTGTGTGTTGTCGGTTTGTGTGTGTGTGTTGTCGGTGTGTGTGTGTGTGTGTGTTGTCGGTGTGTGTGTGTGTTGTCAGTGTGTGTGTGTGTGTGTGTGTGTTGTCGGTGTGTGTGTGTGTTGTCGGTGTGTGTGTGTGTTGTCGGTGTGTGTGTGTTGTGTGTGTGTGTGTTGTCGGTGTGTGTGTGTGTTGTCGGTGTGTGTGTGTGTGTGTGTGTGTTGTCGGTGTGTGTGTGTAGTCGGTGTGTGTGTGTGTGTTGTCGGTGTGTGTGTGTGTGTGTGTTGTCGATGTGTGTGAGTGTGTGTTGTCGGTGTGTGTGTGTGTGTTGTGTGTGTGTGTGTTGTCGGTGTGTGTGTGTGTGTTGTCGGTGTGTGTGTGTGTGTTGTCGGTGTGTGTGTGTGTGTGTGTGTGTGTTGTCGGTGTGTGTGTGTGTGTGTGTGTGTGTTGTGTGTGTGTGTGTTGTCGGTGTGTGTGTGCGTGTGGTGTCGGTGTGTGTGTGTTGTCGGTGTGTGTGTGTGTGTGTGTTGTCGGTGTGTGTGTGTGTGTGTTGTCGGTGTGTGTGTGTTATCGGTGTGTGTGTGTTGTCGGTGTGTGTGTGCGTGTGTGTGTGTGTGTTGTCGGTGTGTGTCTGTGTGTGTTGTCGGTGTGTGTGTGTGTGTTGTCGGTGTGTGTGTTGTCGGTGTGTGCGTGTGTGTGTTGTCGGTGTGTTGTCGGTGTGTGTGTGTGTGTGTTGTCGGTGTGTGTGTGTGTGTTGTCGGTGTGTGTGTGTGTGTGTTGTCGGTGTGTGTTTGTGTGTTGTGTGTGTGTGTGTTGATGGTGTGTGTGTGTGTGTGTTGTCGGTGTGTGTGTGTGTTGTCGGTGTGTGTGTGTTGTCGGTGTTTGTGTGTGTGTGTTGTCGGTGGGTTGTCGGTGTGTGTGTGTGTTGTCGGTGTGTGTGTGTGTGTGTGTGTGTGTTGTCGGTGTGTGTGTGTGTGTGTTGTCGGTGTGTGTGTGTTGTCGGTGTGTGTGTGTGTTGTTGGTGTGTGTGTGTGTGTTGTCGGTGTGTGTGTGTGTGTTGTCAGTGTGTGTGTGTGTGTGTTGTCGGTGTGTGTGTGTGTGTGTGTGTGTGTGTGTGTTGCCGGTGTGTGTGTGTGTGTGTGTGTTGTCGGTGTGTGTGTGTGTGTGTGTTGTCGGTGTGTGTGTGTGTGTGTTGTGTGTGTGTGTGTTGTCGGTGTGTGTGTGTGTGTTGTCGGTGTGTGTGTGTGTGTGTGTTGTCGGTGTGTGTGTGTTTGTGTTGTCGGTGTGTGTGTGTGTGTGTGTTGTCGGTGTGTGTGTGTGTGTTGTGTGTGTGTGTGTTGTCGGTGTGTGTGTGTGTGTGTGTTGTCGGTGTGTGTGTGTGTGTGTGTGTGTTGTCGGTGTGTGTGTGTGTGTTGTCGGTGTGTGTGTGTGTGTTGTCGGTGTGTGTGTGTGTGTGTGTGTTGTCGGTGTGTGTGTGTGTGTGTTGTCGGTGTGTGTCTGTGTTGTGTGTGTGTGTGTTGTCGGTGTGTGTGTGTGTGTGTGTTGTCGGTGTGTGTGTGTTGTCGGTGTGTGTGTGTGTGTGTGTTGTCGGTGTGTGTGTGTTGTCGGTGTGTGTGTGTGTTGTCGATGTGTGTGTGTGTGTTGTCGGTGTGTGTGTGTGTGTGTGTGTGTGTGTTGTCAGTGTGTGTGTGTGTGTGTGTGTTGTCGGTGTGTGCTTGTGTGTGTTGTCGGTGTGTGTGTTGTCGGTGTGTGTGTGTGTGTGTGTTGTCGGTGTGTGTGTGTTGTCGGTGTGTGTGTGAGTGTGTGTGTTGTCGGTGTGTGTGTGTGTTGTCGGTGTGTCTGTGTGTGTGTTGTCGGTTTGTGTGTGTGTGTGTTGTCGGTGTGTGTGTGTGTGTTGTCGGTGTGTGTGTGTGTTGTCGGTGTGTGTGTGTTGTGTGTGTGTGTGTTGTCGGTGTGTGTGTTGTCAGTGTGTGTGTGTGTGTGTGTGTGTGTGTTGTCGGTGTGTGTGTGTAGTCGGTGTGTGTGTGTGTGTGTGTTGTCGGTGTGTGTGTGTGTGTGTTGTCGGTGTGTGTGTGTGTGTGTGTTGTCGGTGTGTGTGTGTTATCGGTGTGTGTGTGTGTGTGTGTTGTCGGTGTGTGTGTGTGTGTTGTCGGTGTGTGTGTGTGTGTGTTGTCTGTGTGTGTGTGTGTGTGTGTTGTCGGTGTGTGTGTGTTGTCGGTGTGTGTGTGTTTATTTGTTGTCGGTGGGTGTGTGTTTGTGTTGTCGGTGTGTGTGTGTGTGTGTTGTCGGTGTGTGTGTGTGTGTGTTGTCGGTGTGTGTGTGTGTGTGTTGTCGGTGTGTGTGTGTGTGTGTGTGTTGTCGGTGTGTGTGTGTGTGTTGTCGGTTTGTGTGTGTGTGTTGTCGGTGTGTGTGTGTGTTGTCGGTGTGTGTGTGTGTGTGTTGTCAGTGTGTGTGTGTGTGTGTTGTCGGTGTGTGTGTGTTTATGTGTTGTCGGTGTGTGTGTGTGTGTGTTGTCGGTGTGTGTGTGTGTGTGTGTTGTCGGTGTGTGTGTGTTGTCGGTGTGTGTGTGTTGTCGGTGTGTCTGTGTGTGTGTTGTCGGTTTGTGTGTGTGTGTGTATGTTGTCGCTGTGTGTGTGTGTGTGTTGTCGGTGTGTGTGTGTGTGTGTTGTCGGTGTGTGTGTGTTGTGTGTGTGTGTGTTGTCGGTGTGTGTGTGTGTTGTCGGTGTGTGTGTGTGTGTGTGTTAGTGTGTTGTCGGTGTGTGTGTGTTGTCGGTGTGTGTGTGTGTGTTGTCGGTGTGTGTGTGTGTGTTGTCGATGTGTGTGAGTGTGTTTTGTCGGTCTGTGTGTGTGTGTTGTGTGTGTGTGTGTTGTTGGTGTGTGTGTGTGTGTGTTGTCGGTGTGTGTGTGTGTGTTGTCGGTGTGTGTGTGTGTGTGTGTGTGTTGTCGGTGTGTGTGTGTGTGTGTTGTGTGTGTGTGTGTTGTCGATGTGTGTGTGCGTGTGTTGTCGGTGTGTGTGTGTTTGTTGTCGGTGTGTGTGTGTGTGTGTGTGTGTGTTGTCGGTGTGTGTGTGTTGTCGGTGTGTGTGTGTGTGTGTTGTCGGTGTGTGTGTGTTATCGGTGTGTGTGTGTTGTCGATGTGTGTGTGTGTGTGTGTGTTGTCTGTGTGTGTGTGTGTGTGTGTTGTCGGTGTGTGTGTGTGTGTTGTCGGTGTGTGTGTTGTCGGTGTGTGCGTGTGTGTGTTGTCGGTGTGTTGTCGGTCTGTGTGTGTGTGTGTTGTCGGTGTGTGTGTGTTGTCGGTGTGTGTGTGTTGTCGGTGTGTGTGTGTGTTGTGTGTGTGTGTGTTGATGGTGTGTGTGTGTGTGTTGTCGGTGTGTGTGTGTTGTCGGTGTGTGTGTGTTGTCGGTGTTTGTGTGTGTGTGTTGTCGGTGTGTTGTCGGTGTGTGTGTGTGTGTGTTGTCGGTGTGTGTGTGTGTGTGTGTGTTGTCGGTGTGTGTGTGTGTTGTCGGTGTGTGTGTTGTCGGTGTGTGCGTGTGTGTGTTGTCGGTGTGTTGTCGGTGTGTGTGTGTGTGTGTTGTCGGTGTGTGTGTGTGTGTGTGTTGTCGGTGTGTGTGTGTTGTCGGTGTTTGTGTGTGTGTGTTGTCGGTGTGTTGTCGGTGTGTGTGTGTGTGTTGTCAGTGTGTGTGTGTGTGTGTTGTCGGTGTGTGTGTGTTTATGTGTTGTCGGTGTGTGTGTGTGTTGTCGGTGTGTGTGTGTGTGTGTGTGTGTGTTGTCGGTGTGTGTGTGTGTTGTCGGTGTGTGTGTGTTGTCGGTGTGTCTGTGTGTGTGTTGTCGGTTTGTGTGTGTGTGTGTTGTCGGTGTGTGTGTGTGTGTTGTCGGTGTGTGTGTGTGTTGTCGGTGTGTGTGTGTTGTGTGTGTGTGTGTTGTCGGTGTGTGTGTGTGTTGTCGGTGTGTGTGTGTGTGTGTGTGTGTGTGTGTTGTCGGTGGGTGTGTGTAGTCGGTGTGTGTGTGTGTGTGTGTTGTCGGTGTGTGTGTGTGTGTTGTCGATGTGTGTGAGTGTGTGTTGTCGGTGTGTGTGTGTGTGTGTTGTGTGTGTGTGTGTGGTCGGTGTGTGTGTGTGTGTGTTGTCGGTGTGTGTGTGTGTGTGTGTTGTCGGTGTGTGTGTGTGTGTTGTCAGTGTGTGTGTGTGTGTGTGTGTGTTGTCGGTGTGTGTGTGTGTTGTCGGTGTGTGTGTGTGTTGTCGGTGTGTGTTTGTTGTGTGTGTGTGTGTTGTCGGTGTGTGTGTGTGTTGTCGGTGTGTGTGTGTGTGTGTGTTGTCGGTGTGTGTGTGTAGTCGGTGTGTGTGTGTGTGTGTGTGTGTTGTCGGTGTGTGTGTGTGTGTGTGTTGTCGATGTGTGTGAGTGTGTGTTGTCGGTGTGTGTGTGTGTGTTGTGTGTGTGTGTGTTGTCGGTGTGTGTGTGTGTGTGTTGTCGGTGTGTGTGTGTGTGTTGTCGGTGTGTGTGTGTGTGTGTGTGTGTGTTGTCGGTGTGTGTGTTTGTGTGTGTGTGTGTGTTGTGTGTGTGTGTGTTGTCGGTGTGTGTGTGCGTGTGCGTGTGGTGTCGGTGTGTGTGTGTTGTCGGTGTGTGTGTGTGTGTTGTCGGTGTGTGTGTGTGTGTGTTGTCGGTGTGTGTGTGTTATCGGTGTGTGTGTGTTGTCGGTGTGTGTGTGCGTGTGTGTGTGTGTGTTGTCGGTGTGTGTCTGTGTGTGTTGTCGGTGTGTGTGTGTGTGTTGTCGGTGTGTGTGTTGTCGGTGTGTGCGTGTGTGTGTTGTCGGTGTGTTGTCGGTGTGTGTGTGTGTGTGTTGTCGGTGTGTGTGTGTGTGTTGTCGGTGTGTGTGTGTGTGTGTTGTCGGTGTGTGTTTGTGTGTTGTGTGTGTGTGTGTGTTGATGGTGTGTGTGTGTGTGTGTTGTCGGTGTGTGTGTGTGTGTGTGTTGTCGGTGTGTGTGTGTTGTCGGTGTTTGTGTGTGTGTGTTGTCGGTGGGTTGTCGGTGTGTGTGTGTGTTGTCGGTGTGTGTGTGTGTGTGTGTGTGTGTTGTCGGTGTGTGTGTGTGTGTGTTGTCGGTGTGTGTGTGTTGTCGGTGTGTGTGTTGTTGGTGTGTGTGTGTGTGTTGTCGGTGTGTGTGTGTGTGTTGTCAGTGTGTGTGTGTGTGTGTGTGTGTGTGTTGCCGGTGTGTGTGTGTGTGTGTGTTGTCGGTGTGTGTGTGTGTGTGTTGTCGGTGTGTGTGTGTGTGTGTTGTGTGTGTGTGTGTTGTCGGTGTGTGTGTGTGTGTTGTCGGTGTGTGTGTGTGTGTGTGTGTGTGTGTTGCCGGTGTGTGTGTGTGTGTGTGTTGTCGGTGTGTGTGTGTGTGTGTGTTGTCGGTGTGTGTGTGTGTTGTGTGTGTGTGTGTTGTCGGTGTGTGTGTGTGTGTTGTCGGTGTGTGTGTGTGTGTGTGTTGTCGGTGTGTGTGTGTGTGTGTTGTCGGTGTGTGTGTGTGTGTGTGTTGTCGGTGTGTGTGTGTGTGTTGTGTGTGTGTGTGTTGTCGGTGTGTGTGTGTGTGTGTGTTGTCGGTGTGTGTGTGTGTGTGTGTGTGTGTTGTCGGTGTGTGTGTGTGTGTTGTCGGTGTGTGTGTGTGTGTGTTGTCGGTGTGTGTGTGTGTGTGTGTTGTCGGTGTGTGTGTGTGTGTTGTGTGTGTGTGTGTTGTCGGTGTGTGTGTGTGTGTGTGTTGTCGGTGTGTGTGTGTGTGTGTGTGTGTGTTGTCGGTGTGTGTGTGTGTGTTGTCGGTGTGTGTGTGTGTGTTGTCGGTGTGTGTGTGTGTGTGTGTGTGTTGTCGGTGTGTGTGTGTGTGTGTGTGTGTGTGTGTTGCCGGTGTGTGTGTGTGTGTGTGTTGTCGGTGTGTGTGTGTGTGTGTGTTGTCGGTGTGTGTGTGTGTTGTGTGTGTGTGTGTTGTCGGTGTGTGTGTGTGTGTTGTCGGTGTGTGTGTGTGTGTGTGTTGTCGGTGTGTGTGTGTGTGTGTTGTCGGTGTGTGTGTGTGTGTGTGTTGTCGGTGTGTGTGTGTGTGTTGTGTGTGTGTGTGTTGTCGGTGTGTGTGTGTGTGTGTGTTGTCGGTGTGTGTGTGTGTGTGTGTGTGTGTTGTCGGTGTGTGTGTGTGTGTTGTCGGTGTGTGTGTGTGTGTTGTCGGTGTGTGTGTGTGTGTGTGTGTTGTCGGTGTGTGTGTGTGTGTGTGTGTTGTCGGTGTGTGTGTGTGTGTTGTGTGTGTGTGTGTTGTCGGTGTGTGTGTGTGTGTGTGTTGTCGGTGTGTGTGTGTTGTCGGTGTGTGTGTGTGTGTGTGTTGTCGGTGTGTGTGTGTTGTCGGTGTGTGTGTGTGTGTGTTGTCGATGTGTGTGTGTGTGTTGTCGGTGTGTGTGTGTGTGTGTGTGTGTGTGTTGTCAGTGTGTGTGTGTGTGTGTGTGTTGTCGGTGTGTGCTTGTGTGTGTTGTCGGTGTGTGTGTTGTCGGTGTGTGTGTGTGTGTTGTCGGTGTGTGTGTGTTGTCGGTGTGTGTGTGTGTGTGTGTGTTGTCGGTGTGTGTGTGTGTTGTCGGTGTGTGTGTGTGTGTGTGTGTTGTCGGTGTGTGTGTGTTATCGGTGTGTGTGTGTGTGTGTTGTCGGTATGTGTGTGTGTGTGTGTGTGTGTTGTCGGTGTGTGTGTGTTGTCTGTGTGTGTGTGTGTGTTGTCGGTGTTTATGTGTTGTCGGTGTGTGTGTGTTTGTGTTGTCAGTGTGTGTGTGTGTTGTCGGTGTGTGTGTGTGTGTGTTGTCGGTGTGTGTGTGTGTGTGTTGTCGGTGTGTGTGTGTGTGTGTGTTGTCGGTGTGTGTGTGTTGTCGGTGTTTGTGTGTGTGTGTTGTCGGTGTGTTGTCGGTGTGTGTGTGTGTGTGTTGTCAGTGTGTGTGTGTGTGTGTTGTCGGTGTGTGTGTGATTATGTGTTGTCGGTGTGTGTGTGTTTGTTGTCGGTGTGTGTGTGTGAGTGTGTGTTGTCGGTGTGTGTGTGTGTTGTCGGTGTGTGTGTGTTGTCGGTGTGTCTGTGTGTGTGTTGTCGGTTTGTGTGTGTGTGTGTTGTCGGTGTGTGTTGTCGGTGTGTGTGTGTTGTGTGTGTGTGTGTTGTCGGTGTGTGTGTGTGTTGTCGGTGTGTGTGTGTGTGTGTGTGTTGTCGGTGTGTGTGTGTAGTCGGTGTGTGTGTGTGTGTGTTGTCGGTGTGTGTGTGTGTGTGTTGTCGGTGTGTGTGTGTTGTGTGTGTGTGTGTGTGTGTTGTCGGTGTGTGTGTGTGTGTGTGTGTGTTGTCGGTGTGTGTGTGTAGTCGGTGTGTGTGTGTGTGTGTGTTGTCGGTGTGTGTGTGTGTGTGTGTGTGTTGTCGGTGTGTGTGTGTAGTCGGTGTGTGTGTGTGTGTGTGTGTGTTGTCGGTGTGTGTGTGTGTGTTGTCGATGTGTGTGAGTGTGTGTTGTCGGTGTGTGTGTGTGTGTATTGTGTGTGTGTGTGTTGTCGGTGTGTGTGTGTGTGTTGTCGGTGTGTGTGTGTTGTCGGTGTGTGTGTGTGTGTGTTGTCGGTGGGTGTGTGTGTGTTGTCAGTGTGTGTGTGTGTGTTGTCGGTGTGTGTGTGTATTGTCGGTGTGTGTGTGTGTTGTCGGTGTGTGTGTGTTGTGTGTGTGTGTGTTGTCGGTGTGTGTGTGTGTTGTCGGTGTGTGTGTGTGTGTGTGTGTGTGTGTGTTGTCAGTGTGTGTGTGTGTGTGTGTTGTCGGTGTGTGCTTGTGTGTGTTGTCGGTGTGTGTGTTGTCGGTGTGTGTGTGTGTGTTGTCGGTGTGTGTGTGTTGTCGGTGTGTGTGTGTGTGTGTGTTGTCGGTGTGTGTGTGTGTTGTCGGTGTGTGTGTGTGTGTGTGTGTGTTGTCGGTGTGTGTGTGTTATCGGTGTGTGTGTGTGTGTGTTGTCGGTGTGTGTGTGTGTGTGTGTGTGTTGTCGGTGTGTGTGTGTTGTCTGTGTGTGTGTGTGTGTTGTCTGTGTTTATGTGTTGTCGGTGTGTGTGTGTTTGTGTTGTCGGTGTGTGTGTGTGTTGTCGGTGTGTGTGTGTGTGTGTGTGTGTTGTCGGTGTGTGTGTGTGTGTGTGTTGTCGGTGTGTGTGTGTTGTCGGTGTTTGTGTGTGTGTGTTGTCGGTGTGTTGTCGGTGTGTGTGTGTGTTGTCAGTGTGCGTGTGTGTGTGTTGTCGGTGTGTGTGTGATTATGTGTTGTCGGTGTGTGTGTGTGTGTTTTGTCGGTGTGTGTGTGTGTGTTGTCGGTGTGTGTGTGTGTTGTCGGTGTGTGTGTGTTGTCGGTGTGTCTGTGTGTGTGTTGTCGGTTTGTGTGTGTGTGTGTTGTCGGTGTGTGTGTGTGTTGTCGGTGTGTGTGTGTTGTGTGTGTGTTTGTTGTCGGTGTGTGTGTGTGTGTTGTCGGTGTGTGTGTGTGTGTGTGTGTGTTGTCGGTGTGTGTGTGTAGTCGTTGTGTGTGTGTGTGTGTTGTCGGTGTGTGTGTGTGTGTGTTGTCGGTGTGTGTGTGTGTGTGTTGTCGGTGTGTGTGTGTTGTGTGTGTGTGTGTGTGTTGTCGGTGTGTGTGTGTGTGTGTGTGTGTGTGTGTTGTCGGTGTGTGTGTGTGTTGTGTGTGTGTGTGTTGTCGGTGTGTGTGTGTGTGTTGTCGGTGTGTGTGTGTGTGTGTGTTGTCGGTGTGTGTGTGTGTGTGTTGTCGGTGTGTGTGTGTGTGTGTGTTGTCGGTGTGTGTGTGTGTGTTGTGTGTGTGTGTGTTGTCGGTGTGTGTGTGTGTGTGTGTTGTCGGTGTGTGTGTGTGTGTGTGTGTGTGTTGTCGGTGTGTGTGTGTGTGTTGTCGGTGTGTGTGTGTGTGTTGTCGGTGTGTGTGTGTGTGTGTGTGTTGTCGGTGTGTGTGTGTGTGTGTGTGTTGTCGGTGTGTGTGTGTGTGTTGTGTGTGTGTGTGTTGTCGGTGTGTGTGTGTGTGTGTGTTGTCGGTGTGTGTGTGTTGTCGGTGTGTGTGTGTGTGTGTGTTGTCGGTGTGTGTGTGTTGTCGGTGTGTGTGTGTGTGTGTTGTCGATGTGTGTGTGTGTGTTGTCGGTGTGTGTGTGTGTGTGTGTGTGTGTGTTGTCAGTGTGTGTGTGTGTGTGTGTGTTGTCGGTGTGTGCTTGTGTGTGTTGTCGGTGTGTGTGTTGTCGGTGTGTGTGTGTGTGTTGTCGGTGTGTGTGTGTTGTCGGTGTGTGTGTGTGTGTGTGTGTTGTCGGTGTGTGTGTGTGTTGTCGGTGTGTGTGTGTGTGTGTGTGTTGTCGGTGTGTGTGTGTTATCGGTGTGTGTGTGTGTGTGTTGTCGGTATGTGTGTGTGTGTGTGTGTGTGTTGTCGGTGTGTGTGTGTTGTCTGTGTGTGTGTGTGTGTTGTCGGTGTTTATGTGTTGTCGGTGTGTGTGTGTTTGTGTTGTCAGTGTGTGTGTGTGTTGTCGGTGTGTGTGTGTGTGTGTTGTCGGTGTGTGTGTGTGTGTGTTGTCGGTGTGTGTGTGTGTGTGTGTTGTCGGTGTGTGTGTGTTGTCGGTGTTTGTGTGTGTGTGTTGTCGGTGTGTTGTCGGTGTGTGTGTGTGTGTGTTGTCAGTGTGTGTGTGTGTGTGTTGTCGGTGTGTGTGTGATTATGTGTTGTCGGTGTGTGTGTGTTTGTTGTCGGTGTGTGTGTGTGAGTGTGTGTTGTCGGTGTGTGTGTGTGTTGTCGGTGTGTGTGTGTTGTCGGTGTGTCTGTGTGTGTGTTGTCGGTTTGTGTGTGTGTGTGTTGTCGGTGTGTGTTGTCGGTGTGTGTGTGTTGTGTGTGTGTGTGTTGTCGGTGTGTGTGTGTGTTGTCGGTGTGTGTGTGTGTGTGTGTGTTGTCGGTGTGTGTGTGTAGTCGGTGTGTGTGTGTGTGTGTTGTCGGTGTGTGTGTGTGTGTGTTGTCGGTGTGTGTGTGTTGTGTGTGTGTGTGTGTGTGTTGTCGGTGTGTGTGTGTGTGTGTGTGTGTTGTCGGTGTGTGTGTGTAGTCGGTGTGTGTGTGTGTGTGTGTTGTCGGTGTGTGTGTGTGTGTGTGTGTGTTGTCGGTGTGTGTGTGTAGTCGGTGTGTGTGTGTGTGTGTGTGTGTTGTCGGTGTGTGTGTGTGTGTTGTCGATGTGTGTGAGTGTGTGTTGTCGGTGTGTGTGTGTGTGTATTGTGTGTGTGTGTGTTGTCGGTGTGTGTGTGTGTGTTGTCGGTGTGTGTGTGTTGTCGGTGTGTGTGTGTGTGTGTTGTCGGTGGGTGTGTGTGTGTTGTCAGTGTGTGTGTGTGTGTTGTCGGTGTGTGTGTGTATTGTCGGTGTGTGTGTGTGTTGTCGGTGTGTGTGTGTTGTGTGTGTGTGTGTTGTCGGTGTGTGTGTGTGTTGTCGGTGTGTGTGTGTGTGTGTGTGTGTGTGTGTTGTCAGTGTGTGTGTGTGTGTGTGTTGTCGGTGTGTGCTTGTGTGTGTTGTCGGTGTGTGTGTTGTCGGTGTGTGTGTGTGTGTTGTCGGTGTGTGTGTGTTGTCGGTGTGTGTGTGTGTGTGTGTTGTCGGTGTGTGTGTGTGTTGTCGGTGTGTGTGTGTGTGTGTGTGTGTTGTCGGTGTGTGTGTGTTATCGGTGTGTGTGTGTGTGTGTTGTCGGTGTGTGTGTGTGTGTGTGTGTGTTGTCGGTGTGTGTGTGTTGTCTGTGTGTGTGTGTGTGTTGTCTGTGTTTATGTGTTGTCGGTGTGTGTGTGTTTGTGTTGTCGGTGTGTGTGTGTGTTGTCGGTGTGTGTGTGTGTGTGTGTGTGTTGTCGGTGTGTGTGTGTGTGTGTGTTGTCGGTGTGTGTGTGTTGTCGGTGTTTGTGTGTGTGTGTTGTCGGTGTGTTGTCGGTGTGTGTGTGTGTTGTCAGTGTGCGTGTGTGTGTGTTGTCGGTGTGTGTGTGATTATGTGTTGTCGGTGTGTGTGTGTGTGTTTTGTCGGTGTGTGTGTGTGTGTTGTCGGTGTGTGTGTGTGTTGTCGGTGTGTGTGTGTTGTCGGTGTGTCTGTGTGTGTGTTGTCGGTTTGTGTGTGTGTGTGTTGTCGGTGTGTGTGTGTGTTGTCGGTGTGTGTGTGTTGTGTGTGTGTTTGTTGTCGGTGTGTGTGTGTGTGTTGTCGGTGTGTGTGTGTGTGTGTGTGTGTTGTCGGTGTGTGTGTGTAGTCGTTGTGTGTGTGTGTGTGTTGTCGGTGTGTGTGTGTGTGTGTTGTCGGTGTGTGTGTGTGTGTGTTGTCGGTGTGTGTGTGTTGTGTGTGTGTGTGTGTGTTGTCGGTGTGTGTGTGTGTGTGTGTGTGTGTGTGTTGTCGGTGTGTGTGTGTAGTCGGTGTGTGTGTGTGTGTGTGTTGTCGGTGTGTGTGTGTGTGTTGTCGATGTGTGTGAGTGTGTGTTGTCGGTGTGTGTGTGTGTGTGTTGTGTGTGTGTGTGTTGTCTGTGTGTGTGTGTGTGTTGTCGGTGTGTGTGTGTTGTCGGTGTGTGTGTGTGTGTGTGTTGTCGGTGTGTGTGTGTGTGTTGTCAGTGTGTGTGTGTGTGTGTGTGTGTGTGTTGTCGGTGTGTGTGTGTGTGTTGTCGGTGTGTGTGTGTGTTGTCGGTGTGTGTGTTGTGTGTGTGTGTGTTGTCGGTGTGTGTGTGTGTTGTCGGTGTGTGTGTGTGTGTGTGTGTTGTCGGTGTGTGTGTGTAGTCGGTGTGTGTGTGTGTGTGTGTTGTCGGTGTGTGTGTGTGTGTGTGTGTTGTCGATGTGTGTGAGTGTGTGTTGTCGGTGTGTGTGTGTGTGTTGTGTGTGTGTGTGTTGTCGGTGTGTGTGTGTGTGTTGTCGGTGTGTGTGTGTGTGTTGTCGGTGTGTGTGTGTGTGTGTGTGTTGTCGGTGTGTGTGTGTGTGTGTGTGTTGTGTGTGTGTGTGTTGTCGGTGTGTGTGTGCATGTGTTGTCGGTGTGTGTGTGTGTGTTGTCGGTGTGTGTGTGTGTTGTCGGTGTGTGTGTGTGTGTGTGTGTGTGTGTGTGTTGTCGGTGTGTATGTGTGTTGTCGGTGTGTGTGTGTGTGGGTGTGTGTGTTGTCGGTGAGTGTATGTTGTCGGTGTGTGTGTGTGTGTGTTGTCGGTGTGTGTGTGTGTGTGTGTGTGTGTTGTCAGTGTGTGTGTGTGTGTGTGTGTTGTCGGTGTGTGTGTGTGTGTTGTGTGTGTGTGTGTTGTCGGTGTGTGTGTGTATGTGTGTTGTCGGTGTGTGTGTGTTGTCGGTGTGTGTGTGTGTGTGTGTGTGTTGTCGGTGTGTGTGTGTGTGTGTTGTCGGTGTGTGTGTGTGTGTGTGTTGTCGGTGTGTGTGTGTTATCGGTGTGTGTGTGTGTGTGTTGTCGGTGTGTGTGTGTGTGTTGTCGGTGTGTGTGTGTGTGTTGTCTGTGTGTGTGTGTGTGTGTGTGTGTTGTCGGTGTGTGTGTGTTGTCGGTGTGTGTGTGTGTGTGTTGTTGGTGTGTGTGTGTGTGTGTGTGTGAGTGTTGTCGGTGTGTGTGTGTGTGTGTGTTGTCGGTGTGTGTGTGTGTGTGTTGTTGGTGTGTGTGTGTGTGTGTGTGTGTGTTGTCGGTGTGTGTGTGTGTTGTCGGTTTGTGTGTGTGTGTTGTCGGTGTGTGTGTGTGTTGTCGGTGTGTGTGTGTGTGTGTTGTCAGTGTGTGTGTGTGTGTTGTCAGTGTGTGTGTGTTTATGTGTTGTCGGTGTGTGTGTGTGTGTGTTGTCGGTGTGTGTGTGTGTGTGTGTTGTCGGTGTGTGTGTGTTGTCGGTGTGTGTGTGTTGTCGGTGTGTCTGTGTGTGTGTTGTCGGTTTGTGTGTGTGTGTGTGTGTTGTCGGTGTGTGTGTGTGTGTGTTGTCGGTGTGTGTGTGTGTGTGTGTTGTCGGTGTGTGTGTGTTGTGTGTGTGTGTGTTGTCGGTGTGTGTGTGTGTTGTCGGTGTGTGTGTGTGTGTGTGTGTGTGTGTGTGTGTGTTGTCGGTGTGTGTGTGTTGTCGGTGTGTGTGTGTGTGTGTGTGTTGTCGGTGTGTGTGTGTGTGTTGTCGATGCGTGTGAGTGTGTGTTGTCGGTCTGTGTGTGTGTGTTGTGTGTGTGTGTGTTGTCGGTGTGTGTGTGTGTGTGTTGTCGGTGTGTGTGTGTGTGTTGTCGGTGTGTGTGTGTGTGTGTGTGTGTTGTCGGTGTGTGTGTGTGTGTGTTGTCTGTGTGTGTGTTGTCGGTGTGTGTGTGCGTGTGTTGTCGGTGTGTGTGTGTTTGTTGTCGGTGTGTGTGTGTGTGTGTGTGTGTTGTCGGTGTGTGTGTGTTGTCAGTGTGTGTGTGTGTGTGTTGTCGGTGTGTGTGTGTTATCGGTGTGTGTGTGTTGTCGATGTGTGTGTGTGTGTGTGTGTTGTCGGTGTGTGTGTGTGTGTGTGTTGTCGGTGTGTGTGTGTGTGTTGTCGGTGTGTGTGTTGTCGGTGTGTGCGTGTGTGTGTTGTCGGTGTGTTGTCGGTGTGTGTGTGTGTGTGTTGTCGGTGTGTGTGTGTGTGTTGTCGGTGTGTGTGTGTTGTCGGTGTGTGTGTGTGTGTTGTGTGTGTCTGTTGATGGTGTGTGTGTGTGTGTGTTGTCGGTGTGTGTGTGTGTGTGTGTTGTCGGTGTGTGTGTGTTGTCGGTGTTTGTGTGTGTGTGTTGTCGGTGTGTTGTCGGTGTGTGTGTGTGTTGTCGGTGTGTGTGTGTGTGTGTGTTGTCGGTGTGTGTGTGTGTTGTCGGTGTGTGTGTTGTCGGTGTGTGCGTGTGTGTGTTGTCGGTGTGTTGTCGGTGTGTGTGTGTGTGTGTTGTCGGTGTGTGTGTGTGTGTGTTGTCGGTGTGTGTGTGTTGTCGGTGTTTGTGTGTGTGTGTTGTCGGTGTGTTGTCGGTGTGTTGTCGGTGTGTGTGTGTGTGTGTGTTGTCAGTGTGTGTGTGTGTGTGTTGTCGGTGTGTGTGTGTTTATGTGTTGTCGGTGTGTGTGTGTGTGTTGTCGGTGTGTGTGTGTGTGTGTGTTGTCGGTGTGTGTGTGTGTTGTCGGTGTGTGTGTGTTGTCGGTGTGTCTGTGTGTGTGTTGTCGGTTTGTGTGTGTGTGTGTTGTCGGTGTGTTTGTGTGTGTTGTCGGTGTGTGTTTTGTCGGTGTGTGTGTGTTGTGTGTGTGTGTGTTGTCGGTGTGTGTGTGTGTTGTCGGTGTGTGTGTGTGTGTTGTCGATGTGTGTGAGTGTGTGTTGTCGGTGTGTGTGTGTGTTGTGTGTGTGTGTGTTGTCGGTGTGTGTGTGTGTGTGTTGTCGGTGTGTGTGTGTTGTCGGTGTGTGTGTGTGTGTGTGTGTTGTCGGTGTGTGTGTGTGTTGTCAGTGTGTGTGTGTGTGTGTGTGTGTTGTCGGTGTGTGTGTGTGTTGTCGGTGTGTGTGTGTGTTGTTGGTGTGTGTGTGTGTTGTCGGTGTGTGTGTGTGTTGTCGGTGTGTGTGTGTGTGTGTGTTGTCGGTGTGTGTGTGTAGTCGGTGTGTGTGTGTGTGTGTGTTGTCGGTGTGTGTGTGTGTGCGTGTTGTCGATGTGTGTGAGTGTGTGTTGTCGGCGTGTGTGTGTGTGTTGTGTGTGTGTGTGTTGTCGGTGTGTGTGTGTGTGTGTTGTCGGTGTGTGTGTGTTGTCGGTGTGTGTGTGTGTGTGTGTTGTCGGTGTGTGTGTGTTGTCGGTGTCTGTGTGTGTGTGTTGTCGATGTGTGTGTGTGTGTTGTCGGTGTGTGTGTGTGTGTGTGTGTGTGTGTTGTCAGTGTGTGTGTGTGTGTGTGTGTTGTCGGTGTGTGCTTGTGTGTGTTGTCGGTGTGTGTGTTGTCGGTGTGTGTGTGTGTGTTGTCGGTGTGTGTGTGTTGTCGGTGTGTGTGTGTGTGTGTGTGTTGTCGGTGTGTGTGTGTGTTGTCGGTGTGTGTGTGTGTGTGTGTGTTGTCGGTGTGTGTGTGTTATCGGTGTGTGTGTGTGTGTGTTGTCGGTGTGTGTGTGTGTGTGTGTGTTGTCGGTGTGTGTGTTGTCTGTGTGTGTGTGTGTGTTGTCGGTGTTTATGTGTTGTCGGTGTGTGTGTGTTTGTGTTGTCGGTGTGTGTGTGTGTTGTCGGTGTGTGTGTGTGTGTGTTGTCGGTGTGTGTGTGTGTGTTGTCGGTGTGTGTGTGTGTGTTGTCGGTGTGTGTGTGTTGTCGGTGTTTGTGTGTGTGTTTTGTCGGTGTGTTGTCGGTGTGTGTGTGTGTGTGTTGTCAGTGTGTGTGTGTGTGTGTTGTCGGTGTGTGTGTGATTATGTGTTGTCGGTGTGTGTGTGTGTGTGTTGTCGGTGTGTGTGTGTGTGTGTGTGTTGTCGGTGTGTGTGTGTGTTGTCGGTGTGTGTGTGTTGTCGGTGTGTCTGTGTGTGTGTTGTCGGTTTGTGTGTGTGTGTGTTGTCGGTGTGTGTGTGTGTTGTCGGTGTGTGTGTGTTGTGTGTGTGTGTGTTGTCGGTGTGTGTGTGTGTTGTCGGTGTGTGTGTGTGTGTGTGTTGTCGGTGTGTGTGTGTAGTCGGTGTGTGTGTGTGTGTGTTGTCGGTGTGTGTGTGTGTGTGTGTGTTGTCGGTGTGTGTGTGTTGTGTGTGTGTGTGTGTGTTGTCGGTGTGTGTGTGTGTGTGTGTGTGTTGTCGGTGTGTGTGTGTAGTCGGTGTGTGTGTGTGTGTGTGTTGTCGGTGTGTGTGTGTGTGTTGTCGATGTGTGTGAGTGTGTGTTGTCGGTGTGTGTGTGTGTGTGTTGTGTGTGTGTGTGTTGTCGGTGTGTGTGTGTGTGTTGTCGGTGTGTGTGTGTTGTCGGTGTGTGTGTGTGTGTGTTGTCGGTGTGTGTGTGTGTGTTGTCAGTGTGTGTGTGTGTGTGTGTGTGTGTTGTCGGTGTGTGTGTGTGTATTGTCGGTGTGTGTGTGTGTTGTCGGTGTGTGTGTGTTGTGTGTGTGTGTGTTGTCGGTGTGTGTGTGTGTTGTCGGTGTGTGTGTGTGGTGTGTGTGTGTGTGTGTTGTCAGTGTGTGTGTGTGTGTGTGTGTTGTCGGTGTGTGCTTGTGTGTGTTATCGGTGTGTGTGTTGTCGGTGTGTGTGTGTGTGTTGTCGGTGTGTGTGTGTTGTCGGTGTGTGTGTGTGTGTGTTGTCGGTGTGTGTGTGTGTTGTCGGCGTGTGTGTGTGTGTGTGTTGTCGGTGTGTGTGTGTTATCGGTGTGTGTGTGTGTGTGTTGTCGGTGTGTGTGTGTGTGTGTGTGTGTTGTCGGTGTGTGTGTGTTGTCTGTGTGTGTGTGTGTGTTGTCGGTGTTTATGTGTTGTCGGTGTGTGTGTGTTTGTGTTGTCGGTGTGTGTGTGTGTTGTCGGTGTGTGTGTGTGTGTGTGTTGTCGGTGTGTGTGTGTGTGTGTTGTCGGTGTGTGTGTGTGTGTGTTGTCGGTGTGTGTGTGTTGTCGGTGTTTGTGTGTGTGTGTTGTCGGTGTGTTGTCGGTGTGTGTGTGTGTGTGTTGTCAGTGTGCGTGTGTGTGTGTTGTCGGTGTGTGTGTGATTATGTGTTGTCGGTGTGTGTGTGTGTGTTTTGTCGGTGTGTGTGTGTGTGTTGTCGGTGTGTGTGTGTGTTGTCGGTGTGTGTGTGTTGTCGGTGTGTCTGTGTGTGTGTTGTCGGTTTGTGTGTGTGTGTGTTGTCGGTGTGTGTGTGTGTTGTCGGTGTGTGTGTGTTGTGTGTGTGTTTGTTGTCGGTGTGTGTGTGTTTTGTCGGTGTGTGTGTGTGTGTGTGTGTGTTGTCGGTGTGTGTGTGTAGTCGGTGTGTGTGTGTGTGTGTTGTCGGTGTGTGTGTGTGTGTGTTGTCGGTGTGTGTGTGTGTGTGTGTTGTCGGTGTGTGTGTGTTGTGTGTGTGTGTGTGTGTTGTCGGTGTGTGTGTGTGTGTGTGTTGTCGGTGTGTGTGTGTAGTCGGTGTGTGTGTGTGTGTGTGTTGTCGGTGTGTGTGTGTGTGTTGTCGATGTGTGTGAGTGTGTGTTGTCGGTGTGTGTGTGTGTGTGTTGAGTGTGTGTGTGTTGTCGGTGTGTGTGTGTGTGTTGTCGGTGTGTGTGTGTTGTCGGTGTGTGTGTGTGTGTGTGTTGTCGGTGTGTGTGTGTGTGTTGTCAGTGTGTGTGTGTGTGTGTGTGTGTTGTCGGTGTGTGTGTGTGTGTTGTCGGTGTGTGTGTGTGTTGTCGGTGTGTGTGTGTTGTGTGTGTGTGTGTTGTCGGTGTGTGTGTGTGTTGTCGGTGTGTGTGTGTGTGTGTGTGTTGTCGGTGTGTGTGTGTAGTCGGTGTGTGTGTGTGTGTGTTGTCGGTGTGTGTGTGTGTGTGTTGTCGATGTGTGTGAGTGTGTGTTGTCGGTGTGTGTGTGTGTGTTGTGTGTGTGTGTGTTGTCGGTGTGTGTGTGTGTGTTGTAGGTGTGTGTGTGTGTTGTCGGTGGTGTGTGTGTGTGTGTGTGTGTGTGTTGTCGGTGTGTATGTGTGTTGTCGGTGTGTGTGTGTGTGGGTGTGTGTGTTGTCGGTGAGTGTATGTTGTCGGTGTGTGTGTGTGTGTGTTGTCGGTGTGTGTGTGTGTGTGTGTTGTCAGTGTGTGTGTGTGTGTGTGTGTTGTCGGTGTGTGTGTGTGTGTTGTGTGTGTGTGTGTTGTCGGTGTGTGTGTGTATGTGTGTTGTCGGTGTGTGTGTGTTGTCGGTGTGTGTGTGTGTGTGTGTTGTCGGTGTGTGTGTGTGTGTGTTGTCGGTGTGTGTGTGTGTGTGTGTTGTCGGTGTGTGTGTGTTATCGGTGTGTGTGTGTGTGTTGTCGGTGTGTGTGTGTGTGTTGTCGGTGTGTGTGTGTGTGTTGTCTGTGTGTGTGTGTGTGTGTGTTGTCGGTGTGTGTGTGTTGTCGGTGTGTGTGTGTGTGTGTTGTTGGTGTGTGTGTGTGTGTGTGTGTGTGTGTTGTAGGTGTGTGTGTGTGTTGTCGGTGTGTGTGTGTGTGTGTGTGTGTGTGTTGTCGGTGTGTATGTGTGTTGTCGGTGTGTGTGTGTGTGGGTGTGTGTGTTGTCGGTGAGTGTATGTTGTCGGTGTGTGTGTGTGTGTGTTGTCGGTGTGTGTGTGTGTGTGTGTGTGTGTTGTCAGTGTGTGTGTGTGTGTGTGTGTTGTCGGTGTGTGTGTGTGTGTTGTGTGTGTGTGTGTTGTCGGTGTGTGTGTGTATGTGTGTTGTCGGTGTGTGTGTGTTGTCGGTGTGTGTGTGTGTGTGTGTGTGTTGTCGGTGTGTGTGTGTGTGTGTTGTCGGTGTGTGTGTGTGTGTGTGTTGTCGGTGTGTGTGTGTTATCGGTGTGTGTGTGTGTGTTGTCGGTGTGTGTGTGTGTGTTGTCGGTGTGTGTGTGTGTGTTGTCTGTGTGTGTGTGTGTGTGTGTTGTCGGTGTGTGTGTGTTGTCGGTGTGTGTGTGTGTTTGTGTTGTTGGTGTGTGTGTGTGTGTGTGTGTGAGTGTTGTCGGTGTGTGTGTGTGTGTGTTGTCGGTGTGTGTGTGTGTGTGTTGTTGGTGTGTGTGTGTGTGTGTGTGTGTGTTGTCGGTGTGTGTGTGTGTTGTCGGTTTGTGTGTGTGTGTTGTCGGTGTGTGTGTGTGTTGTCGGTGTGTGTGTGTGTGTGTTGTCAGTGTGTGTGTGTGTGTGTGTTGTCGGTGTGTGTGTGTGTGTGTTGTCGGTGTGTGTGTGTGTTGTTGGTGTGTGTGTGTGTGTGTTGTCGGTGTGTGTGTGTGTTGTCGGTGTGTGTGTGTTGTGTGTGTGTGTGTTGTCGGTGTTTGTGTGTGTGTGTGTGTGTGTGTGTGTTGTCGGTGTGTATGTGTGTTGTCGGTGTGTGTGTGTGTGGGTGTGTGTGTTGTCGGTGAGTGTATGTTGTCGGTGTGTGTGTGTGTGTGTGTGTTGTCGGTGTGTGTGTGTGTGTGTGTGTGTGTTGTCAGTGTGTGTGTGTGTGTGTGTGTTGTCGGTGTGTGTGTGTGTGTGTGTGTGTGAGTGTTGTCGGTGTGTGTGTGAGTGTGTTGTCGGTGTGTGTGTGTGTGTGTTGTTGGTGTGTGTGTGTGTGTGTGTGTGTGTTGTCGGTGTGTGTGTGTGTTGTCGGTTTGTGTGTGTGTGTTGTCGGTGTGTGTGTGTGTTGTCGGTGTGTGTGTGTGTGTGTTGTCAGTGTGTGTGTGTGTGTGTGTTGTCGGTGTGTGTGTGTTTATGTGTTGTCGGTGTGTGTGTGTGTGTGTTGTCGGTGTGTGTGTGTGTGTGTGTTGTCGGTGTGTGTGTGTTGTCGGTGTGTGTGTGTTGTCGGTGTGTCTGTGTGTGTGTTGTCGGTTTGTGTGTGTGTGTGTTGTCGGTGTGTGTGTGTGTGTGTTGTCGGTGTGTGTGTGTGTGTTGTCGGTGTGTGTGTGTTGTGTGTGTGTGTGTTGTCGGTGTGTGTGTGTGTTGTCGGTGTGTGTGTGTGTGTGTGTGTGTGTGTTGTCGGTGTGTGTGTGTTGTCGGTGTGTGTGTGTGTGTGTGTTGTCGGTGTGTGTGTGTGTGTTGTCGATGCGTGTGAGTGTGTGTTGTCGGTCTGTGTGTGTGTGTTGTGTGTGTGTGTGTTGTCGGTGTGTGTGTGTGTGTGTTGTCGGTGTGTGTGTGTGTGTTGTCGGTGTGTGTGTGTGTGTGTGTTGTCGGTGTGTGTGTGTGTGTGTTGTCGGTGTGTGTGTGTTTGTTGTCGGTGTGTGTGTGTGTGTTGTCGGTGTGTGTGTGTTGTCAGTGTGTGTGTGTGTGTGTTGTCGGTGTGTGTGTGTTATCGGTGTGTGTGTGTTGTCGATGTGTGTGTGTGTGTGTGTGTTGTCGGTGTGTGTGTGTGTGTGTGTTGTCGGTGTGTGTGTGTGTGTTGTCGGTGTGTGTGTTGTCGGTGTGTGCGTGTGTGTGTTGTCGGTGTGTTGTCGGTGTGTGTGTGTGTGTGTTGTCGGTGTGTGTGTGTGTGTTGTCGGTGTGTGTGTGTTGTCGGTGTGTGTGTGTGTGTTGTGTGTGTGTGTGTTGATGGTGTGTGTGTGTGTGTGTTGTCGGTGTGTGTGTGTGTGTGTTGTCGGTGTGTGTGTGTTGTCGGTGTTTGTGTTTGTGTGTTGTCGGTGTGTTGTCGGTGTGTGTGTGTGTTGTCGGTGTGTGTGTGTGTGTGTTGTCGGTGTGTGTGTGTGTTGTCGGTGTGTGTGTTGTCGGTGTGTGCGTGTGTGTGTTGTCGGTGTGTTGTCGGTGTGTGTGTGTGTGTGTTGTCGGTGTGTGTGTGTGTGTATGTTGTCGGTGTGTGTGTGTTGTCGGTGTTTGTGTGTGTGTGTTGTCGGTGTGTTGTCGGTGTGTGTGTGTGTGTGTTGTCAGTGTGTGTGTGTGTGTTGTCGGTGTGTGTGTGTTTCTGTGTTGTCGGTGTGTGTGTGTGTGTTGTCGGTGTGTGTGTGTGTGTGTGTTGTCGGTGTGTGTGTGTGTTGTCGGTGTGTGTGTGTTGTCGGTGTGTCTGTGTGTGTGTTGTCGGTTTGTGTGTGTGTGTGTTGTCGGTGTGTTTGTCTGTGTTGTCGGTGTGTGTGTGTGTTGTCGGTGTGTGTGTGTTGTGTGTGTGTGTGTTGTCGGTGTGTGTGTGTGTTGTCGGTGTGTGTGTGTGTGTGTGTGTGTGTGTGTTGTCGGTGTGTGTGTGTAGTCGGTGTGTGTGTGTGTGTGTGTTGTCGGTGTGTGTGTGTGTGTTGTCGATGTGTGTGAGTGTGTGTTGTCGGTGTGTGTGTGTGTTGTGTGTGTGTGTGTTGTCGGTGTGTGTGTGTTGTCGGTGTGTGTGTGTGTGTTGTCGGTGTGTGTGTTTGTGTTGTCAGTGTGTGTGTGTGTGTGTGTGTGTTGTCGGTGTGTGTGTGTGTTGTCGGTGTGTGTGTGTGTTGTTGGTGTGTGTGTGTGTTGTCGGTGTGTGTGTGTGTTGTCGGTGTGTGTGTGTGTGTGTGTGTTGTCGGTGTGTGTGTGTAGTCGGTGTGTGTGTGTGTGTGTGTTGTCGGTGTGTGTGTGTGTGCGTGTTGTCGATGTGTGTGAGTGTGTGTTGTCGGTGTGTGTGTGTGTGTTGTGTGTGTGTGTGTTGTCGGTGTGTGTGTGTGTGTGTTGTCGGTGTGTGTGTGTGTTGTCGGTGTGTGTGTTGTCGGTGTGTGCGTGTGTGTGTTGTCGGTGTGTTGTCGGTGTGTGTGTGTGTGTGTTGTCGGTGTGTGTGTGTGTGTGTGTTGTCGGTGTGTGTGTGTTGTCGGTGTTTGTGTGTGTGTGTTGTCGGTGTGTTGTCGGTGTGTGTGTGTGTGTATTGTCAGTGTGTGTGTGTGTGTGTTGTCGGTGTGTGTGTGTTTATGTGTTGTCGGTGTGTGTGTGTGTGTTGTCGGTGTGTGTGTGTGTGTGTGTTGTCGGTGTGTGTGTGTGTTGTCGGTGTGTGTGTGTGTTGTCGGTGTGTCTGTGTGTGTGTGTTGTCGGTTTGTGTGTGTGTGTGTTGTCGGTGTGTATGTGTGTTGTCGGTGTGTGTGTGTGTGGGTGTGTGTGTTGTCGGTGAGTGTATGTTGTCGGTGTGTGTGTGTGTGTGTTGTCGGTGTGTGTGTGTGTGTGTGTGTGTGTTGTCAGTGTGTGTGTGTGTGTGTGTGTTGTCGGTGTGTGTGTGTGTGTTGTGTGTGTGTGTGTTGTCGGTGTGTGTGTGTATGTGTGTTGTCGGTGTGTGTGTGTTGTCGGTGTGTGTGTGTGTGTGTGTGTGTTGTCGGTGTGTGTGTGTGTGTGTTGTCGGTGTGTGTGTGTGTGTGTGTTGTCGGTGTGTGTGTGTTATCGGTGTGTGTGTGTGTGTTGTCGGTGTGTGTGTGTGTGTTGTCGGTGTGTGTGTGTGTGTTGTCTGTGTGTGTGTGTGTGTGTGTTGTCGGTGTGTGTGTGTTGTCGGTGTGTGTGTGTTTGTGTTGTTGGTGTGTGTGTGTGTGTGTGTGTGAGTGTTGTCGGTGTGTGTGTGTGTGTGTTGTCGGTGTGTGTGTGTGTGTGTTGTTGGTGTGTGTGTGTGTGTGTGTGTGTGTTGTCGGTGTGTGTGTGTGTTGTCGGTTTGTGTGTGTGTGTTGTCGGTGTGTGTGTGTGTTGTCGGTGTGTGTGTGTGTGTGTGTTGTCAGTGTGTGTGTGTGTGTGTGTTGTCGGTGTGTGTGTGTTTATGTGTTGTCGGTGTGTGTGTGTGTGTGTTGTCGGTGTGTGTGTGTGTGTGTGTTGTCGGTGTGTGTGTGTTGTCGGTGTGTGTGTGTTGTCGGTGTGTCTGTGTGTGTGTTGTCGGTTTGTGTGTGTGTGTGTTGTCGGTGTGTGTGTGTGTGTGTTGTCGGTGTGTGTGTGTGTGTTGTCGGTGTTTGTGTGTTGTGTGTGTGTGTGTTGTCGGTGTGTGTGTGTGTTGTCGGTGTGTGTGTGTGTGTGTGTGTGTGTGTTGTCGGTGTGTGTGTGTTGTCGGTGTGTGTGTGTGTGTGTGTGTTGTCGGTGTGTGTGTGTGTTGTCGGTTTGTGTGTGTGTGTTGTCGGTGTGTGTGTGTGTTGTCGGTGTGTGTGTGTGTGTGTTGTCAGTGTGTGTGTGTGTGTGTGTTGTCGGTGTGTGTGTGTTTATGTGTTGTCGGTGTGTGTGTGTGTGTGTTGTCGGTGTGTGTGTGTGTGTGTGTTGTCGGTGTGTGTGTGTTGTCGGTGTGTGTGTGTTGTCGGTGTGTCTGTGTGTGTGTTGTCGGTTTGTGTGTGTGTGTGTGTGTTGTCGGTGTGTGTGTGTGTGTGTTGTCGGTGTGTGTGTGTGTGTTGTCGGTGTGTGTGTGTTGTGTGTGTGTGTGTTGTCGGTGTGTGTGTGTGTTGTCGGTGTGTGTGTGTGTGTGTGTGTGTGTGTTGTCGGTGTGTGTGTGTTGTCGGTGTGTGTGTGTGTGTGTGTTGTCGGTGTGTGTGTGTGTGTTGTCGATGCGTGTGAGTGTGTGTTGTCGGTCTGTGTGTGTGTGTTGTGTGTGTGTGTGTTGTCGGTGTGTGTGTGTGTGTGTTGTCGGTGTGTGTGTGTGTGTTGTCGGTGTGTGTGTGTGTGTGTGTTGTCGGTGTGTGTGTGTGTGTGTTGTCGGTGTGTGTGTGTTTGTTGTCGGTGTGTGTGTGTGTGTGTGTTGTCGGTGTGTGTGTGTTGTCAGTGTGTGTGTGTGTGTGTTGTCGGTGTGTGTGTGTTATCGGTGTGTGTGTGTTGTCGATGTGTGTGTGTGTGTGTGTGTTGTCGGTGTGTGTGTGTGTGTGTGTTGTCGGTGTGTGTGTGTGTGTTGTCGGTGTGTGTGTTGTCGGTGTGTGCGTGTGTGTGTTGTCGGTGTGTTGTCGGTGTGTGTGTGTGTGTGTTGTCGGTGTGTGTGTGTGTGTTGTCGGTGTGTGTGTGTTGTCGGTGTGTGTGTGTGTGTTGTGTGTTTGTGTGTTGATGGTGTGTGTGTGTGTGTGTTGTCGGTGTGTGTGTGTGTGTGTTGTCGGTGTGTGTGTGTTGTCGGTGTTTGTGTGTGTGTGTTGTCGGTGTGTTGTCGGTGTGTGTGTGTGTTGTCGGTGTGTGTGTGTGTGTGTTGTCGGTGTGTGTGTGTGTTGTCGGTGTGTGTGTTGTCGGTGTGTGCGTGTGTGTGTTGTCGGTGTGTTGTCGGTGTGTGTGTGTGTGTGTTGTCGGTGTGTGTGTGTGTGTATGTTGTCGGTGTGTGTGTGTTGTCGGTGTTTGTGTGTGTGTGTTGTCGGTGTGTTGTCGGTGTGTGTGTGTGTGTGTTGTCAGTGTGTGTGTGTGTGTTGTCGGTGTGTGTGTGTTTCTGTGTTGTCGGTGTGTGTGTGTGTGTTGTCGGTGTGTGTGTGTGTGTGTGTTGTCGGTGTGTGTGTGTGTTGTCGGTGTGTGTGTGTTGTCGGTGTGTCTGTGTGTGTGTTGTCGGTTTGTGTGTGTGTGTGTTGTCGGTGTGTTTGTCTGTGTTGTCGGTGTGTGTGTGTGTTGTCGGTGTGTGTGTGTTGTGTGTGTGTGTGTTGTCGGTGTGTGTGTGTGTTGTCGGTGTGTGTGTGTGTGTGTGTGTGTGTTGTCGGTGTGTGTGTGTAGTCGGTGTGTGTGTGTGTGTGTGTTGTCGGTGTGTGTGTGTGTGTTGTCGATGTGTGTGAGTGTGTGTTGTCGGTGTGTGTGTGTGTTGTGTGTGTGTGTGTTGTCGGTGTGTGTGTGTTGTCGGTGTGTGTGTGTGTGTTGTCGGTGTGTGTGTTTGTGTTGTCAGTGTGTGTGTGTGTGTGTGTGTGTTGTCGGTGTGTGTGTGTGTTGTCGGTGTGTGTGTGTGTTGTTGGTGTGTGTGTGTGTTGTCGGTGTGTGTGTGTGTTGTCGGTGTGTGTGTGTGTGTGTGTGTTGTCGGTGTGTGTGTGTAGTCGGTGTGTGTGTGTGTGTGTGTTGTCGGTGTGTGTGTGTGTGCGTGTTGTCGATGTGTGTGAGTGTGTGTTGTCGGTGTGTGTGTGTGTGTTGTGTGTGTGTGTGTTGTCGGTGTGTGTGTGTGTGTGTTGTCGGTGTGTGTGTGTGTTGTCGGTGTGTGTGTTGTCGGTGTGTGCGTGTGTGTGTTGTCGGTGTGTTGTCGGTGTGTGTGTGTGTGTGTTGTCGGTGTGTGTGTGTGTGTGTGTTGTCGGTGTGTGTGTGTTGTCGGTGTTTGTGTGTGTGTGTTGTCGGTGTGTTGTCGGTGTGTGTGTGTGTGTATTGTCAGTGTGTGTGTGTGTGTGTTGTCGGTGTGTGTGTGTTTATGTGTTGTCGGTGTGTGTGTGTGTGTTGTCGGGGTGTGTGTGTGTGTGTTGTCGGTGTGTGTGTGTGTTGTCGGTGTGTGTGTGTGTTGTCGGTGTGTCTGTGTGTGTGTGTTGTCGGTTTGTGTGTGTGTGTGTTGTCGGTGTGTATGTGTGTTGTCGGTGTGTGTGTGTGTGGGTGTGTGTGTTGTCGGTGAGTGTATGTTGTCGGTGTGTGTGTGTGTGTGTTGTCGGTGTGTGTGTGTGTGTGTGTGTGTGTTGTCAGTGTGTGTGTGTGTGTGTGTGTTGTCGGTGTGTGTGTGTGTGTTGTGTGTGTGTGTGTTGTCGGTGTGTGTGTGTATGTGTGTTGTCGGTGTGTGTGTGTTGTCGGTGTGTGTGTGTGTGTGTGTGTGTTGTCGGTGTGTGTGTGTGTGTGTTGTCGGTGTGTGTGTGTGTGTGTGTTGTCGGTGTGTGTGTGTTATCGGTGTGTGTGTGTGTGTTGTCGGTGTGTGTGTGTGTGTTGTCGGTGTGTGTGTGTGTGTTGTCTGTGTGTGTGTGTGTGTGTGTTGTCGGTGTGTGTGTGTTGTCGGTGTGTGTGTGTTTGTGTTGTTGGTGTGTGTGTGTGTGTGTGTGTGAGTGTTGTCGGTGTGTGTGTGTGTGTGTTGTCGGTGTGTGTGTGTGTGTGTTGTTGGTGTGTGTGTGTGTGTGTGTGTGTGTTGTCGGTGTGTGTGTGTGTTGTCGGTTTGTGTGTGTGTGTTGTCGGTGTGTGTGTGTGTGTTGTCGGTGTGTGTGTGTGTGTGTTGTCAGTGTGTGTGTGTGTGTGTGTTGTCGGTGTGTGTGTGTTTATGTGTTGTCGGTGTGTGTGTGTGTGTGTGTTGTCGGTGTGTGTGTGTGTGTGTGTTGTCGGTGTGTGTGTGTTGTCGGTGTGTGTGTGTTGTCGGTGTGTCTGTGTGTGTGTTGTCGGTTTGTGTGTGTGTGTGTTGTCGGTGTGTGTGTGTGTGTGTTGTCGGTGTGTGTGTGTGTGTTGTCGGTGTGTGTGTGTTGTGTGTGTGTGTGTTGTCGGTGTGTGTGTGTGTTGTCGGTGTGTGTGTGTGTGTGTGTGTGTGTGTTGTCGGTGTGTGTGTGTTGTCGGTGTGTGTGTGTGTGTGTGTTGTCGGTGTGTGTGTGTGTGTTGTCGATGCGTGTGAGTGTGTGTTGTCGGTCTGTGTGTGTGTGTTGTGTGTGTGTGTGTTGTCGGTGTGTGTGTGTGTGTGTTGTCGGTGTGTGTGTGTGTGTTGTCGGTGTGTGTGTGTGTGTGTGTGTTGTCGGTGTGTGTGTGTGTGTGTTGTCTGTGTGTGTGTTGTCGGTGTGTGTGTGCGTGTGTTGTCGGTGTGTGTGTGTTTGTTGTCGGTGTGTGTGTGTGTGTGTGTGTTGTCGGTGTGTGTGTGTTGTCAGTGTGTGTGTGTGTGTGTTGTCGGTGTGTGTGTGTTATCGGTGTGTGTGTGTTGTCGATGTGTGTGTGTGTGTGTGTGTTGTCGGTGTGTGTGTGTGTGTGTGTTGTCGGTGTGTGTGTGTGTGTTGTCGGTGTGTGTGTTGTCGGTGTGTGCGTGTGTGTGTTGTCGGTGTGTTGTCGGTGTGTGTGTGTGTGTGTTGTCGGTGTGTGTGTGTGTGTTGTCGGTGTGTGTGTGTTGTCGGTGTGTGTGTGTGTGTTGTGTGTGTGTGTGTTGATGGTGTGTGTGTGTGTGTGTTGTCGGTGTGTGTGTGTGTGTGTTGTCGGTGTGTGTGTGTTGTCGGTGTTTGTGTGTGTGTGTTGTCGGTGTGTTGTCGGTGTGTGTGTGTGTTGTCGGTGTGTGTGTGTGTGTGTTGTCGGTGTGTGTGTGTGTTGTCGGTGTGTGTGTTGTCGGTGTGTGCGTGTGTGTGTTGTCGGTGTGTTGTCGGTGTGTGTGTGTGTGTGTTGTCGGTGTGTGTGTGTGTGTATGTTGTCGGTGTGTGTGTGTTGTCGGTGTTTGTGTGTGTGTGTTGTCGGTGTGTTGTCGGTGTGTGTGTGTGTGTGTTGTCAGTGTGTGTGTGTGTGTTGTCGGTGTGTGTGTGTTTATGTGTTGTCGGTGTGTGTGTGTGTTGTCGGTGTGTGTGTGTGTGTGTGTTGTCGGTGTGTGTGTGTGTTGTCGGTGTGTGTGTGTTGTCGGTGTGTCTGTGTGTGTGTTGTCGGTTTGTGTGTGTGTGTGTTGTCGGTGTGTTTGTCTGTGTTGTCGGTGTGTGTGTGTGTTGTCGGTGTGTGTGTGTTGTGTGTGTGTGTGTTGTCGGTGTGTGTGTGTGTTGTCGGTGTGTGTGTGTGTGTGTGTGTGTGTTGTCGGTGTGTGTGTGTAGTCGGTGTGTGTGTGTGTGTGTGTTGTCGGTGTGTGTGTGTGTGTTGTCGATGTGTGTGAGTGTGTGTTGTCGGTGTGTGTGTGTGTTGTGTGTGTGTGTGTTGTCGGTGTGTGTGTGTTGTCGGTGTGTGTGTGTGTGTGTTGTCGGTGTGTGTGTGTGTGTTGTCAGTGTGTGTGTGTGTGTGTGTGTGTTGTCGGTGTGTGTGTGTGTTGTCGGTGTGTGTGTGTGTTGTTGGTGTGTGTGTGTGTTGTCGGTGTGTGTGTGTGTTGTCGGTGTGTGTGTGTGTGTGTGTGTTGTCGGTGTGTGTGTGTAGTCGGTGTGTGTGTGTGTGTGTGTTGTCGGTGTGTGTGTGTGTGCGTGTTGTCGATGTGTGTGAGTGTGTGTTGTCGGTGTGTGTGTGTGTGTTGTGTGTGTGTGTGTTGTCGGTGTGTGTGTGTGTGTGTTGTCGGTGTGTGTGTGTGTTGTCGGTGTGTGTGTTGTCGGTGTGTGCGTGTGTGTGTTGTCGGTGTGTTGTCGGTGTGTGTGTGTGTGTGTTGTCGGTGTGTGTGTGTGTGTGTGTTGTCGGTGTGTGTGTGTTGTCGGTGTTTGTGTGTGTGTGTTGTCGGTGTGTTGTCGGTGTGTGTGTGTGTGTATTGTCAGTGTGTGTGTGTGTGTTGTCGGTGTGTGTGTGTTTATGTGTTGTCGGTGTGTGTGTGTGTGTTGTCGGTGTGTGTGTGTGTGTGTGTTGTCGGTGTGTGTGTGTGTTGTCGGTGTGTGTGTGTGTTGTCGGTGTGTCTGTGTGTGTGTGTTGTCGGTTTGTGTGTGTGTGTGTTGTCGGTGTGTTTGTGTGTGTTGTCGGTGTGTGTGTGTGTTGTCGGTGTGTGTGTGTTGTGTGTGTGTGTGTTGTCGGTGTGTGTGTGTGTTGTCGGTGTGTGTGTGTGTGTGTGTGTTGTCGGTGTGTGTGTGTAGTCGGTGTGTGTGTGTGTGTGTGTTGTCGGTGTGTGTGTGTGTGTTGTCGATGTGTGTGAGTGTGTGTTGTCGGTGTGTGTGTGTGTTGTGTGTGTGTGTGTTGTCGGTGTGTGTGTGTGTGTGTTGTCGGTGTGTGTGTGTTGTCGGTGTGTGTGTGTGTGTGTGTGTTGTCGGTGTGTGTGTGTGTGTGTTGTCAGTGTGTGTGTGTGTGTGTGTGTGTTGTCGGTGTGTGTGTGTGTTGTCGGTGTGTGTGTGTGTTGTTGGTGTGTGTGTGTGTTGGCGGTGTGTGTGTGTGTTGTCGGTGTGTGTGTGTGTGTGTGTGTGTGTTGTCGGTGTGTGTGTGTAGTCGGTGTGTGTGTGTGTGTGTGTTGTCGGTGTGTGTGTGTGTGCGTGTTGTCGATGTGTGTGAGTGTGTGTTGTCGGCGTGTGTGTGTGTGTGTGTGTGTGTGTGTGTTGTCGGTGTGTGTGTGTGTGTGTGTTGTCGGTGTGTGTGTGTTGTCGGTGTGTGTGTGTGTGTTGTCGGTGTGTGTGTGTTGTCGGTGTGTGTGTGTGTGTGTTGTCGATGTGTGTGTGTGTGTTGTCGGTGTGTGTGTGTGTGTGTGTGTGTGTGTGTGTTGTCAGTGTGTGTGTGTGTGTGTGTGTTGTCGGTGTGTGCTTGTGTGTGTTGTCGGTGTGTGTGTTGTCGGTGTGTGTGTGTGTGTTGTCGGTGTGTGTGTGTTGTCGGTGTGTGTGTGTGTGTGTGTGTGTTGTCGGTGTGTGTGTGTGTTGTCGGTGTGTGTGTGTGTGTGTGTGTTGTCGGTGTGTGTGTGTTATCGGTGTGTGTGTGTGTGTGTTGTCGGTGTGTGTGTGTGTGTGTGTGTTGTCGGTGTGTGTGTTGTCTGTGTGTGTGTGTGTGTTGTCGGTGTTTATGTGTTGTCGGTGTGTGTGTGTTTGTGTTGTCGGTGTGTGTGTGTGTTGTCGGTGTGTGTGTGTGTGTGTTGTCGGTGTGTGTGTGTGTTGTCGGTGTGTGTGTGTGTGTTGTCGGTGTGTGTGTGTTGTCGGTGTTTGTGTGTGTGTGTTGTCGGTGTGTTGTCGGTGTGTGTGTGTGTGTGTTGTCAGTGTGTGTGTGTGTGTGTTGTCGGTGTGTGTGTGATTATGTGTTGTCGGTGTGTGTGTGTGTGTGTTGTCGGTGTGTGTGTGTGTGTTGTCGGTGTGTGTGTGTGTTGTCGGTGTGTGTGTGTTGTCGGTGTGTCTGTGTGTGTGTTGTCGGTTTGTGTGTGTGTGTGTTGTCGGTGTGTGTGTGTGTTGTCGGTGTGTGTGTGTTGTGTGTGTGTGTGTTGTCGGTGTGTGTGTGTGTGTGTGTGTGTGTGTGTGTTGTCGGTGTGTATGTGTGTTGTCGGTGTGTGTGTGTGTGGGTGTGTGTGTTGTCGGTGAGTGTATGTTGTCGGTGTGTGTGTGTGTGTGTGTGTTGTCGGTGTGTGTGTGTGTGTGTGTGTGTGTTGTCAGTGTGTGTGTGTGTGTGTGTGTTGTCGGTGTGTGTGTGTGTGTTGTGTGTGTGTGTGTTGTCGGTGTGTGTGTGTATGTGTGTTGTCGGTGTGTGTGTGTTGTCGGTGTGTGTGTGTGTGTGTGTGTGTTGTCGGTGTGTGTGTGTGTGTGTTGTCGGTGTGTGTGTGTGTGTGTGTTGTCGGTGTGTGTGTGTTATCGGTGTGTGTGTGTGTGTTGTCGGTGTGTGTGTGTGTGTTGTCGGTGTGTGTGTGTGTGTTGTCTGTGTGTGTGTGTGTGTGTGTTGTCGGTGTGTGTGTGTTGTCGGTGTGTGTGTGTTTGTGTTGTTGGTGTGTGTGTGTGTGTGTGTGAGTGTTGTCGGTGTGTGTGTGTGTGTGTTGTCGGTGTGTGTGTGTGTGTGTTGTTGGTGTGTGTGTGTGTGTGTGTGTGTGTTGTCGGTGTGTGTGTGTGTTGTCGGTTTGTGTGTGTGTGTTGTCGGTGTGTGTGTGTGTTGTCGGTGTGTGTGTGTGTGTGTGTTGTCAGTGTGTGTGTGTGTGTGTGTTGTCGGTGTGTGTGTGTTTATGTGTTGTCGGTGTGAGTGTGTGTGTGTTGTCGGTGTGTGTGTGTGTGTGTGTTGTCGGTGTGTGTGTGTTGTCGGTGTGTGTGTGTTGTCGGTGTGTCTGTGTGTGTGTTGTCGGTTTGTGTGTGTGTGTGTGTGTTGTCGGTGTGTGTGTGTGTGTGTTGTCGGTGTGTGTGTGTGTGTGTTGTCGGTGTGTGTGTGTTGTGTGTGTGTGTGTTGTCGGTGTGTGTGTGTGTTGTCGGTGTGTGTGTGTGTGTGTGTGTGTGTGTTGTCGGTGTGTGTGTGTTGTCGGTGTGTGTGTGTGTGTGTGTTGTCGGTGTGTGTGTGTGTGTTGTCGATGCGTGTGAGTGTGTGTTGTCGGTCTGTGTGTGTGTGTTGTGTGTGTGTGTGTTGTCGGTGTGTGTGTGTGTGTGTTGTCGGTGTGTGTGTGTGTGTTGTCGGTGTGTGTGTGTGTGTGTGTTGTCGGTGTGTGTGTGTGTGTGTTGTCTGTGTGTGTGTTGTCGGTGTGTGTGTGCGTGTGTTGTCGGTGTGTGTGTGTTTGTTGTCGGTGTGTGTGTGTGTGTGTGTGTGTTGTCGGTGTGTGTGTGTTGTCAGTGTGTGTGTGTGTGTGTTGTCGGTGTGTGTGTGTTATCGGTCTGTGTGTGTTGTCGATGTGTGTGTGTGTGTGTGTGTTGTCGGTGTGTGTGTGTGTGTTGTCGGTGTGTGTGTGTGTGTTGTCGGTGTGTGTGTTGTCGGTGTGTGCGTGTGTGTGTTGTCGGTGTGTTGTCGGTGTGTGTGTGTGTGTGTTGTCGGTGTGTGTGTGTGTGTTGTCGGTGTGTGTGTGTTGTCGGTGTGTGTGTGTGTGTTGTGTGTGTGTGTGTTGATGGTGTGTGTGTGTGTGTGTTGTCGGTGTGTGTGTGTGTGTGTTGTCGGTGTGTGTGTGTTGTCGGTGTTTGTGTGTGTGTGTTGTCGGTGTGTTGTCGGTGTGTGTGTGTGTTGTCGGTGTGTGTGTGTGTGTGTTGTCGGTGTGTGTGTGTGTTGTCGGTGTGTGTGTTGTCGGTGTGTGCGTGTGTGTGTTGTCGGTGTGTTGTCGGTGTGTGTGTGTGTGTGTTGTCGGTGTGTGTGTGTGTGTATGTTGTCGGTGTGTGTGTGTTGTCGGTGTTTGTGTGTGTGTGTTGTCGGTGTGTTGTCGGTGTGTGTGTGTGTGTGTTGTCAGTGTGTGTGTGTGTGTTGTCGGTGTGTGTGTGTTTATGTGTTGTCGGTGTGTGTGTGTGTGTTGTCGGTGTGTGTGTGTGTGTGTGTTGTCGGTGTGTGTGTGTGTTGTCGGTGTGTGTGTGTTGTCGGTGTGTCTGTGTGTGTGTTGTCGGTTTGTGTGTGTGTGTGCTGTCGGTGTGTTTGTCTGTGTTGTCGGTGTGTGTGTGTGTTGTCGGTGTGTGTGTGTTGTGTGTGTGTGTGTGTTGTCGGTGTGTGTGTGTGTTGTCGGTGTGTGTGTGTGTGTGTGTGTGTTGTCGGTGTGTGTGTGTAGTCGGTGTGTGTGTGTGTGTTGTCGGTGTGTGTGTGTGTGTTGTCGATGTGTGTGAGTGTGTGTTGTCGGTGTGTGTGTGTGTTGTGTGTGTGTGTGTTGTCGGTGTGTGTGTGTTGTCGGTGTGTGTGTGTGTGTGTTGTCGGTGTGTGTGTGTGTGTTGTCAGTGTGTGTGTGTGTGTGTGTGTGTTGTCGGTGTGTGTGTGTGTTGTCGGTGTGTGTGTGTGTTGTTGGTGTGTGTGTGTGTTGTCGGTGTGTGTGTGTGTTGTCGGTGTGTGTGTGTGTGTGTGTGTTGTCGGTGTGTGTGTGTAGTCGGTGTGTGTGTGTGTGTGTGTTGTCGGTGTGTGTGTGTGTGCGTGTTGTCGATGTGTGTGAGTGTGTGTTGTCGGTGTGTGTGTGTTGTGTGTGTGTGTGTTGTCGGTGTGTGTGTGTGTGTGTTGTCGGTGTGTGTGTGTGTTGTCGGTGTGTGTGTTGTCGGTGTGTGCGTGTGTGTGTTGTCGGTGTGTTGTCGGTGTGTGTGTGTGTGTGTTGTCGGTGTGTGTGTGTGTGTGTGTTGTCGGTGTGTGTGTGTTGTCGGTGTTTGTGTGTGTGTGTTGTCGGTGTGTTGTCGGTGTGTGTGTGTGTGTATTGTCAGTGTGTGTGTGTGTGTGTTGTCGGTGTGTGTGTGTTTATGTGTTGTCGGTGTGTGTGTGTGTGTTGTCGGTGTGTGTGTGTGTGTGTGTTGTCGGTGTGTGTGTGTGTTGTCGGTGTGTGTGTGTGTTGTCGGTGTGTCTGTGTGTGTGTTGTCGGTTTGTGTGTGTGTGTGTTGTCGGTGTGTTTGTGTGTGTTGTCGGTGTGTGTGTGTGTTGTCGGTGTGTGTGTGTTGTGTGTGTGTGTGTTGTCGGTGTGTGTGTGTGTTGTCGGTGTGTGTGTGTGTGTGTGTGTGTGTTGTCGGTGTGTGTGTGTAGTCGGTGTGTGTGTGTGTGTGTGTTGTCGGTGTGTGTGTGTGTGTTGTCGATGTGTGTGAGTGTGTGTTGTCGGTGTGTGTGTGTGTTGTGTGTGTGTGTGTTGTCGGTGTGTGTGTGTGTGTGTTGTCGGTGTGTGTGTGTTGTCGGTGTGTGTGTGTGTGTGTGTGTTGTCGGTGTGTGTGTGTGTGTGTGTGTGTGTGTTGTCGGTGTGTGTGTGTGTTGTCGGTGTGTGTGTGTGTTGTTGGTGTGTGTGTGTGTTGGCGGTGTGTGTGTGTGTTGTCGGTGTGTGTGTGTGTGTGTGTGTGTGTTGTCGGTGTGTGTGTGTAGTCGGTGTGTGTGTGTGTGTGTGTTGTCGGTGTGTGTGTGTGTGCGTGTTGTCGATGTGTGTGAGTGTGTGTTGTCGGCGTGTGTGTGTGTGTTGTGTGTGTGTGTGTTGTCGGTGTGTGTGTGTGTGTGTTGTCGGTGTGTGTGTGTTGTCGGTGTGTGTGTGTGTGTGTGTTGTCGGTGTGTGTGTGTTGTCGGTGTGTGTGTGTGTGTGTTGTCGATGTGTGTGTGTGTGTTGTCGGTGTGTGTGTGTGTGTGTGTGTGTGTGTTGTCAGTGTGTGTGTGTGTGTGTGTTGTCGGTGTGTGCTTGTGTGTGTTGTCGGTGTGTGTGTTGTCGGTGTGTGTGTGTGTGTTGTCGGTGTGTGTGTGTTGTCGGTGTGTGTGTGTGTGTGTGTGTTGTCGGTGTGTGTGTGTGTTGTCGGTGTGTGTGTGTGTGTGTGTGTTGTCGGTGTGTGTGTGTTATCGGTGTGTGTGTGTGTGTGTTGTCGGTGTGTGTGTGTTGTCGGTGTGTGTGTGTTTGTGTTGTTGGTGTGTGTGTGTGTGTGTGTGTGAGTGTTGTCGGTGTGTGTGTGTGTGTGTTGTCGGTGTGTGTGTGTTGTTGGTGTGTGTGTGTGTGTGTGTGTGTGTGTTGTCGGTGTGTGTGTTGTCGGTTTGTGTGTGTGTGTTGTCGGTGTGTGTGTGTGTTGTCGGTGTGTGTGTGTGTGTGTGTTGTCAGTGTGTGTGTGTGTGTGTGTTGTCGGTGTGTGTGTGTTTATGTGTTGTCGGTGTGTGTGTGTGTGTGTTGTCGGTGTGTGTGTGTGTGTGTGTTGTCGGTGTGTGTGTGTTGTCGGTGTGTGTGTGTTGTCGGTGTGTCTGTGTGTGTGTTGTCGGTTTGTGTGTGTGTGTGTGTGTTGTCGGTGTGTGTGTGTGTGTGTTGTCGGTGTGTGTGTGTGTGTTGTCGGTGTGTGTGTGTTGTGTGTGTGTGTGTTGTCGGTGTGTGTGTGTGTTGTCGGTGTGTGTGTGTGTGTGTGTGTGTGTGTTGTCGGTGTGTGTGTGTTGTCGGTGTGTGTGTGTGTGTGTGTTGTCGGTGTGTGTGTGTGTGTTGTCGATGCGTGTGAGTGTGTGTTGTCGGTCTGTGTGTGTGTGTTGTGTGTGTGTGTGTTGTCGGTGTGTGTGTGTGTGTGTTGTCGGTGTGTGTGTGTGTGTTGTCGGTGTGTGTGTGTGTGTGTGTTGTCGGTGTGTGTGTGTGTGTGTGTGTTGTCTGTGTGTGTGTTGTCGGTGTGTGTGTGCGTGTGTTGTCGGTGTGTGTGTGTTTGTTGTCGGTGTGTGTGTGTGTGTGTGTGTGTTGTCGGTGTGTGTGTGTTGTCAGTGTGTGTGTGTGTGTTGTCGGTGTGTGTGTGTTATCGGTCTGTGTGTGTTGTCGATGTGTGTGTGTGTGTGTGTGTTGTCGGTGTGTGTGTGTGTGTTGTCGGTGTGTGTGTGTGTGTTGTCGGTGTGTGTGTTGTCGCTGTGTGCGTGTGTGTGTTGTCGGTGTGTTGTCGGTGTGTGTGTGTGTGTGTTGTCGGTGTGTGTGTGTGTGTTGTCGGTGTGTGTGTGTTGTCGGTGTGTGTGTGTGTGTTGTGTGTGTGTGTGTTGATGGTGTGTGTGTGTGTGTGTTGTCGGTGTGTGTGTGTGTGTGTTGTCGGTGTGTGTGTGTTGTCGGTGTTTGTGTGTGTGTGTTGTCGGTGTGTTGTCGGTGTGTGTGTGTGTTGTCGGTGTGTGTGTGTGTGTGTTGTCGGTGTGTGTGTGTGTTGTCGGTGTGTGTGTTGTCGGTGTGTGCGTGTGTGTGTTGTCGGTGTGTTGTCGGTGTGTGTGTGTGTGTGTTGTCGGTGTGTGTGTGTGTGTATGTTGTCGGTGTGTGTGTGTTGTCGGTGTTTGTGTGTGTGTGTTGTCGGTGTGTTGTCGGTGTGTGTGTGTGTGTGTTGTCAGTGTGTGTGTGTGTGTTGTCGGTGTGTGTGTGTTTATGTGTTGTCGGTGTGTGTGTGTGTGTTGTCGGTGTGTGTGTGTGTGTGTGTTGTCGGTGTGTGTGTGTGTTGTCGGTGTGTGTGTGTTGTCGGTGTGTCTGTGTGTGTGTTGTCGGTTTGTGTGTGTGTGTGTTGTCGGTGTGTTTGTCTGTGTTGTCGGTGTGTGTGTGTGTTGTCGGTGTGTGTGTGTTGTGTGTGTGTGTGTGTTGTCGGTGTGTGTGTGTGTTGTCGGTGTGTGTGTGTGTGTGTGTGTGTTGTCGGTGTGTGTGTGTAGTCGGTGTGTGTGTGTGTGTGTGTTGTCGGTGTGTGTGTGTGTGTTGTCGATGTGTGTGAGTGTGTGTTGTCGGTGTGTGTGTGTGTTGTGTGTGTGTGTGTTGTCGGTGTGTGTGTGTTGTCGGTGTGTGTGTGTGTGTGTTGTCGGTGTGTGTGTGTGTGTTGTCAGTGTGTGTGTGTGTGTGTGTGTGTTGTCGGTGTGTGTGTGTGTTGTCGGTGTGTGTGTGTGTTGTTGGTGTGTGTGTGTGTTGTCGGTGTGTGTGTGTGTTGTCGGTGTGTGTGTGTGTGTGTGTGTTGTCGGTGTGTGTGTGTAGTCGGTGTGTGTGTGTGTGTGTGTTGTCGGTGTGTGTGTGTGTGCGTGTTGTCGATGTGTGTGAGTGTGTGTTGTCGGTGTGTGTGTGTTGTGTGTGTGTGTGTTGTCGGTGTGTGTGTGTGTGTGTTGTCGGTGTGTGTGTGTGTTGTCGGTGTGTGTGTTGTCGGTGTGTGCGTGTGTGTGTTGTCGGTGTGTTGTCGGTGTGTGTGTGTGTGTGTTGTCGGTGTGTGTGTGTGTGTGTGTTGTCGGTGTGTGTGTGTTGTCGGTGTTTGTGTGTGTGTGTTGTCGGTGTGTTGTCGGTGTGTGTGTGTGTGTATTGTCAGTGTGTGTGTGTGTGTGTTGTCGGTGTGTGTGTGTTTATGTGTTGTCGGTGTGTGTGTGTGTGTTGTCGGTGTGTGTGTGTGTGTGTGTTGTCGGTGTGTGTGTGTGTTGTCGGTGTGTGTGTGTGTTGTCGGTGTGTCTGTGTGTGTGTTGTCGGTTTGTGTGTGTGTGTGTTGTCGGTGTGTTTGTGTGTGTTGTCGGTGTGTGTGTGTGTTGTCGGTGTGTGTGTGTTGTGTGTGTGTGTGTTGTCGGTGTGTGTGTGTGTTGTCGGTGTGTGTGTGTGTGTGTGTGTGTGTTGTCGGTGTGTGTGTGTAGTCGGTGTGTGTGTGTGTGTGTGTTGTCGGTGTGTGTGTGTGTGTTGTCGATGTGTGTGAGTGTGTGTTGTCGGTGTGTGTGTGTGTTGTGTGTGTGTGTGTGTTGTCGGTGTGTGTGTGTGTGTGTTGTCGGTGTGTGTGTGTTGTCGGTGTGTGTGTGTGTGTGTGTGTTGTCGGTGTGTGTGTGTGTGTGTTGTCAGTGTGTGTGTGTGTGTGTGTGTGTTGTCGGTGTGTGTGTGTGTTGTCGGTGTGTGTGTGTGTTGTTGGTGTGTGTGTGTGTTGGCGGTGTGTGTGTGTGTTGTCGGTGTGCTTGTGTGTGTGTGTGTGTGTTGTCGGTGTGTGTGTGTAGTCGGTGTGTGTGTGTGTGTGTGTTGTCGGTGTGTGTGTGTGTGCGTGTTGTCGATGTGTGTGAGTGTGTGTTGTCGGCGTGTGTGTGTGTGTTGTGTGTGTGTGTGTTGTCGGTGTGTGTGTGTGTGTGTTGTCGGTGTGTGTGTGTTGTCGGTGTGTGTGTGTGTGTGTGTTGTCGGTGTGTGTGTGTTGTCGGTGTGTGTGTGTGTGTGTTGTCGATGTGTGTGTGTGTGTTGTCGGTGTGTGTGTGTGTGTGTGTGTGTGTGTTGTCAGTGTGTGTGTGTGTGTGTGTGTTGTCGGTGTGTGCTTGTGTGTGTTGTCGGTGTGTGTGTTGTCGGTGTGTGTGTGTGTGTTGTCGGTGTGTGTGTGTTGTCGGTGTGTGTGTGTGTGTGTGTGTTGTCGGTGTGTGTGTGTGTTGTCGGTGTGTGTGTGTGTGTGTGTGTTGTCGGTGTGTGTGTGTTATCGGTGTGTGTGTGTGTGTGTTGTCGGTGTGTGTGTGTGTGTGTGTGTTGTCGGTGTGTGTGTTGTCTGTGTGTGTGTGTGTGTTGTCGGTGTTTATGTGTTGTCGGTGTGTGTGTGTTTGTGTTGTCGGTGTGTGTGTGTGTTGTCGGTGTGTGTGTGTGTGTGTTGTCGGTGTGTGTGTGTGTTGTCGGTGTGTGTGTGTGTGTTGTCGGTGTGTGTGTGTTGTCGGTGTTTGTGTGTGTGTGTTGTCGGTGTGTGTGTGTGTGTGTTGTCAGTGTGTGTGTGTGTGTGTGTTGTCGGTGTGTGTGTGATTATGTGTTGTCGGTGTGTGTGTGTGTGTGTTGTCGGTGTGTGTGTGTGTGTTGTCGGTGTGTGTGTGTGTTGTCGGTGTGTGTGTGTTGTCGGTGTGTCTGTGTGTGTGTTGTCGGTTTGTGTGTGTGTGTGTTGTCGGTGTGTGTGTGTGTTGTCGGTGTGTGTGTGTTGTGTGTGTGTGTGTTGTCGGTGTGTGTGTGTGTTGTCGGTGTGTGTGTGTGTGTGTGTTGTCGGTGTGTGTGTGTAGTCGGTGTGTGTGTGTGTGTGTTGTCGGTGTGTGTGTGTGTGTGTGTTGTCGGTGTGTGTGTGTTGTGTGTGTGTGTGTGTGTTGTCGGTGTGTGTGTGTGTGTGTGTGTTGTCGGTGTGTGTGTGTAGTCGGTGTGTGTGTGTGTGTGTGTTGTCGGTGTGTGTGTGTGTGTTGTCGATGTGTGTGAGTGTGTGTTGTCGGTGTGTGTGTGTGTGTGTTGTGTGTGTGTGTGTTGTCGGTGTGTGTGTGTGTGTTGTCGGTGTGTGTGTGTTGTCGGTGTGTGTGTGTGTGTGTTGTCGGTGTGTGTGTGTGTGTTGTCAGTGTGTGTGTGTGTGTGTGTGTGTTGTCGGTGTGTGTGTGTGTATTGTCGGTGTGTGTGTGTGTTGTCGGTGTGTGTGTGTTGTGTGTGTGTGTGATGTCGGTGTGTGTGTGTGTTGTCGGTGTGTGTGTGTGTGTGTGTGTGTGTGTGTGTGTGTTGTCAGTGTGTGTGTGTGTGTGTGTTGTCGGTGTGTGCTTGTGTGTGTTGTCGGTGTGTGTGTTGTCGGTGTGTGTGTGTGTGTTGTCGGTGTGTGTGTGTTGTCGGTGTGTGTGTGTGTGTGTGTTGTCGGTGTGTGTGTGTGTTGTCGGTGTGTGTGTGTGTGTGTTGTCGGTGTGTGTGTGTTATCGGTGTGTGTGTGTGTGTGTTGTCGGTGTGTGTGTGTGTGTGTGTGTGTTGTCGGTGTGTGTGTTGTCTGTGTGTGTGTGTGTGTGTTGTCGGTGTTTATGTGTTGTCGGTGTGTGTGTGTTTGTGTTGTCGGTGTGTGTGTGTGTTGTCGGTGTGTGTGTGTGTGTGTGTTGTCGGTGTGTGTGTGTGTGTGTTGTCGGTGTGTGTGTGTGTGTGTTGTCGGTGTGTGTGTGTTGTCGGTGTTTGTGTGTGTGTGTTGTCGGTGTGTTGTCGGTGTGTGTGTGTGTGTGTTGTCAGTGTGCGTGTGTGTGTGTTGTCGGTGTGTGTGTGATAATGTGTTGTCGGTGTGTGTGTGTGTGTTTTGTCGGTGTGTGTGTGTGTGTTGTCGGTGTGTGTGTGTGTTGTCGGTGTGTGTGTGTTGTGTGTGTGTTTGTTGTCGGTGTGTGTGTGTTTTGTCGGTGTGTGTGTGTGTGTGTGTGTGTTGTCGCTGTGTGTGTGTAGTCGGTGTGTGTGTGTGTTGTCGGTGTGTGTGTGTGTGTGTTGTCGGTGTGTGTGTGTGTGTGTGTTGTCGGTGTGTGTGTGTTGTGTGTGTGTGTGTGTGTTGTCGGTGTGTGTGTGTGTGTGTGTGTGTTGTCGGTGTGTGTGTGTAGTCGGTGTGTGTGTGTGTGTGTGTTGTCGGTGTGTGTGTGTGTGTTGTCGATGTGTGTGAGTGTGTGTTGTCGGTGTGTGTGTGTGTGTTGAGTGTGTGTGTGTTGTCGGTGTGTGTGTGTGTGTTGTCGGTGTGTGTGTGTTGTCGGTGTGTGTGTGTGTGTGTGTTGTCGGTGTGTGTGTGTGTGTTGTCAGTGTGTGTGTGTGTGTGTTGTCGGTGTGTGTGTGTGTGTTGTCGGTGTGTGTGTGTGTTGTCGGTGTGTGTGTGTTGTGTGTGTGTGTGTTGTCGGTGTGTGTGTGTGTTGTCGGTGTGTGTGTGTGTGTGTGTGTTGTCGGTGTGTGTGTGTAGTCGGTGTGTGTGTGTGTGTTGTCGGTGTGTGTGTGTGTGTGTGTTGTCGATGTGTGTGAGTGTGTGTTGTCGGTGTGTGTGTGTGTGTTGTGTGTGTGTGTGTTGTCGGTGTGTGTGTGTGTGTTGTCGGTGTGTGTGTGTGTGTTGTCGGTGTGTGTGTGTGTGTTGTCGGTGTGTGTGTGTGTGTGTTGTGTGTGTGTGTGTTGTCGGTGTGTGTGTGCATGTGTTGTCGGTGTGTGTGTGTGTGTTGTAGGTGTGTGTGTGTGTTGTCGGTGTGTGTGTGTGTGTGTGTGTGTGTGTGTGTTGTCGGTGTGTATGTGTGTTGTCGGTGTGTGTGTGTGTGGGTGTGTGTGTTGTCGGTGAGTGTATGTTGTCGGTGTGTGTGTGTGTGTGTTGTCGGTGTGTGTGTGTGTGTGTGTGTTGTCAGTGTGTGTGTGTGTGTGTGTGTGTGTTGTCGGTGTGTGTGTGTGTGTTGTGTGTGTGTGTGTGTTGTCGGTGTGTGTGTGTATGTGTGTTGTCGGTGTGTGTGTGTTGTCGGTGTGTCTGTGTGTGTGTTGTCGGTTTGTGTGTGTGTGTGTGTGTTGTCGGTGTGTGTGTGTGTGTGTTGTCGGTGTGTGTGTGTGTGTGTGTTGTCGGTGTGTGTGTGTTGTGTGTGTGTGTGTTGTCGGTGTGTGTGTGTGTTGTCGGTGTGTGTGTGTTGTGTGTGTGTTTGTTGTCGGTGTGTGTGTGTGTTGTCGGTGTGTGTGTGTGTGTGTGTGTGTGTTGTCGGTGTGTGTGTGTAGTCGGTGTGTGTGTGTGTTGTCGGTGTGTGTGTGTGTGTGTTGTCGGTGTGTGTGTGTGTGTGTGTTGTCGGTGTGTGTGTGTTGTGTGTGTGTGTGTGTGTTGTCGGTGTGTGTGTGTGTGTGTGTGTGTTGTCGGTGTGTGTGTGTAGTCGGTGTGTGTGTGTGTGTGTGTTGTCGGTGTGTGTGTGTGTTTATGTGTTGTCGGTGTGTGTGTGTGTGTTGTCGGTGTGTGTGTGTGTGTGTGTTGTCGGTGTGTGTGTGTGTTGTCGGTGTGTGTGTGTTGTCGGTGTGTCTGTGTGTGTGTTGTCGGTTTGTGTGTGTGTGTGTTGTCGGTGTGTTTGTGTGTGTTGTCGGTGTGTGTGTGTGTTGTCGGTGTGTGTGTGTTGTGTGTGTGTGTGTTGTCGGTGTGTGTGTGTGTTGTCGGTGTTTGTGTGTGTGTGTGTGTGTGTGTTGTCGGTGTGTGTGTGTAGTCGGTGTGTGTGTGTGTGTGTGTTGTCGGTGTGTGTGTGTGTGTTGTCGATGTGTGTGAGTGTGTGTTGTCGGTGTGTGTGTGTGTTGTGTGTGTGTGTGTTGTCGGTGTGTGTGTGTGTGTGTTGTCGGTGTGTGTGTGTTGTCGGTGTGTGTGTGTGTGTGTGTGTTGTCGGTGTGTGTGTGTGTGTGTTGTCAGTGTGTGTGTGTGTGTGTGTGTGTGTTGTCGGTGTGTGTGTGTGTTGTCGGTGTGTGTGTGTGTTGTTGGTGTGTGTGTGTGTTGTCGGTGTGTGTGTGTGTTGTCGGTGTGTGTGTGTGTGTGTGTGTGTGTTGTCGGTGTGTGTGTGTAGTCGGTGTGTGTGTGTGTGTGTGTTGTCGGTGTGTGTGTGTGTGCGTGTTGTCGATGTGTGTGAGTGTGTGTTGTCGGTGTGTGTGTGTGTGTTGTGTGTGTGTGTGTTGTCGGTGTGTGTGTGTGTGTGTTGTCGGTGTGTGTGTGTTGTCGGTGTGTGTGTGTGTGTGTGTTGTCGGTGTGTGTGTGTTGTCGGTGTGTGTGTGTGTGTGTTGTCGATGTGTGTGTGTGTGTTGTCGGTGTGTGTGTGTGTGTGTGTGTGTTGTCAGTGTGTGTGTGTGTGTGTGTTGTCGGTGTGTGCTTGTGTGTGTTGTCGGTGTGTGTGTTGTCGGTGTGTGTGTGTGTGTTGTCGGTGTGTGTGTGTTGTCGGTGTGTGTGTGTGTGTGTGTGTGTTGTCGGTGTGTGTGTGTGTTGTCGGTGTGTGTGTGTGTGTGTGTGTTGTCGGTGTGTGTGTGTTATCGGTGTGTGTGTGTGTGTGTTGTCGGTGTGTGTGTGTGTGTGTGTGTTGTCGGTGTGTGTGTGTTGTCTGTGTGTGTGTGTGTGTTGTCGGTGTTTATGTGTTGTCGGTGTGTGTGTGTTTGTGTTGTCGGTGTGTGTGTGTGTTGTCGGTGTGTGTGTGTGTGTGTTGTCGGTGTGTGTGTGTGTGTGTGTGTTGTCGGTGTGTGTGTGTGTTGTCGGTGTGTGTGTGTTGTCGGTGTGTCTGTGTGTGTGTTGTCGGTTTGTGTGTGTGTGTGTTGTCGGTGTGTGTGTGTGTTGTCGGTGTGTGTGTGTTGTGTGTGTGTGTGTTGTCGGTGTGTGTGTGTGTTGTCGGTGTGTGTGTGTGTGTGTGTGTGTTGTCGGTGTGTTTGTGTAGTCGGTGTGTGTGTGTGTGTGTTGTCGGTGTGTGTGTGTGTGTTGTCGGTGTGTGTGTGTTGTGTGTGTGTGTGTGTGTTGTCGGTGTGTGTGTGTGTGTGTGTGTGTTGTCGGTGTGTGTGTGTAGTCGGTGTGTGTGTGTGTGTGTGTTGTCGGTGTGTGTGTGTGTGTTGTCGATGTGTGTGAGTGTGTGTTGTCGGTGTGTGTGTGTGTGTGTTGTGTGTGTGTGTGTTGTCGGTGTGTGTGTGTGTGTTGTCGGTGTGTGTGTGTTGTCGGTGTGTGTGTGTGTGTGTTGTCGGTGTGTGTGTGTGTGTTGTCAGTGTGTGTGTGTGTGTGTGTGTGTTTTCGGTGTGTGTGTGTGTATTGTCGGTGTGTGTGTGTGTTGTCGGTGTGTGTGTGTTGTGTGTGTGTGTGTGTGTTGTCAGTGTGTGTGTGTGTGTGTGTTGTCGGTGTGTGCTTGTGTGTGTTGTCGGTGTGTGTGTTGTCGGTGTGTGTGTGTGTGTTGTCGGTGTGTGTGTGTTGTCGGTGTGTGTGTGTGTGTGTTGTCGGTGTGTGTGTGTGTTGTCGGTGTGTGTGTGTGTGTGTGTGTTGTCGGTGTGTGTGTGTTATCGGTGTGTGTGTGTGTGTGTGTTGTCGGTGTGTGTGTGTGTGTGTGTGTGTGTTGTCGGTGTGTGTGTGTTGTCTGTGTGTGTGTGTGTGTTGTCGGTGTTTATGTGTTGTCGGTGTGTGTGTGTTTGTGTTGTCGGTGTGTGTGTGTGTTGTCGGTGTGTGTGTGTGTGTGTGTTGTCGGTGTGTGTGTGTGTGTGTTGTCGGTGTGTGTGTGTGTGTGTTGTCGGTGTGTGTGTGTTGTCGGTGTTTGTGTGTGTGTGTTGTCGGTGTGTTGTCGGTGTGTGTGTGTGTGTGTTGTCAGTGTGCGTGTGTGTGTGTTGTCGGTGTGTGTGTGATTATGTGTTGTCGGTGTGTGTGTGTGTGTGTTGTCTCTGTGTGTGTGTGTATTGTCGGTGTTTATGTGTTGTCGGTGTGTGTGTGTTTGTGTTGTCGGTGTGTGTGTGTGTTGTCGGTGTGTGTGTGTGTGTGTGTTGTCGGTGTGTGTGTGTGTGTGTTGTCGGTGTGTGTGTGTGTGTGTTGTCGGTGTGTGTGTGTTGTCGGTGTTTGTGTGTGTGTGTTGTCGGTGTGTTGTCGGTGTGTGTGTGTGTGTGTTGTCAGTGTGCGTGTGTGTGTGTTGTCGGTGTGTGTGTGTGTGTGTTGTCGGTGTGTTGTCGGTGTGTGTGTGTGTGTGTTGTCGGTGTGTGTGTGTTGTCGGTGTGTCTGTGTGTGTGTTGTCGGTTTGTGTGTGTGTGTGTTGTCGGTGTGTGTGTGTGTTGTCGGTGTGTGTGTGTTGTGTGTGTGTTTGTTGTCGGTGTGTGTGTGTGTTGTCGGTGTGTGTGTGTGTGTGTGTGTGTTGTCGGTGTGTGTGTGTAGTCGGTGTGTGTGTGTGTGTGTGTTGTCGGTGTGTGTGTGTGTGTGTTGTCGGTGTGTGTGTGTGTGTGTGTTGTCGGTGTGTGTGTGTTGTGTGTGTGTGTGTGTGTTGTCGGTGTGTGTGTGTGTGTGTGTGTGTGTTGTCGGTGTGTGTGTGTAGTCGGTGTGTGTGTGTGTGTGTTGTCGGTGTGTGTGTGTGTGTTGTCGATGTGTGTGAGTGTGTGTTGTCGGTGTGTGTGTGTGTTGAGTGTGTGTGTGTTGTCGGTGTGTGTGTGTGTGTTGTCGGTGTGTGTGTGTTGTCGGTGTGTGTGTGTGTGTGTGTTGTCGGTGTGTGTGTGTGTGTTGTCAGTGTGTGTGTGTGTGTGTGTGTGTGTTGTCGGTGTGTGTGTGTGTGTTGTCGGTGTGTGTGTGTGTGTTGTCTGTGTGTGTTTGTGTGTGTGTGTGTTGTCGGTGTGTGTGTGTTGTCGGTGTGTGTGTGTGTTGTTGGTGTGTGTGTGTGTGTGTGTGTGTTGTCGGTGTGTGTGTGTGTGTGTTGTCGGTGTGTGTGTGTGTGTGTTGTTGGTGTGTGTGTGTGTGTGTGTGTGTGTGTTGTCGGTGTGTGTGTGTTGTCGGTTTGTGTGTTTGTGTTGTCGGTGTGTGTGTGTGTTGTCGGTGTGTGTGTGTGTGTGTTGTCAGTGTGTGTGTGTGTGTGTTGTCGGTGTGTGTGTGTTTATGTGTTGTCGGTGTGTGTGTGTGTGTTGTCGGTGTGTGTGTGTGTGTGTGTTGTCGGTGTGTGTGTGTTGTCGGTGTGTGTGTGTTGTCGGTGTGTCTGTGTGTGTGTTGTCGGTTTGTGTGTGTGTGTGTGTGTTGTCGGTGTGTGTGTGTGTGTGTTGTCGGTGTGTGTGTGTGTGTGTGTTGTCGGTGTGTGTGTGTTGTGTGTGTGTGTGTTGTCGGTGTGTGTGTGTGTTGTCGGTGTGTGTGTGTTGTGTGTGTGTTTGTTGTCGGTGTGTGTGTGTGTTGTCGGTGTGTGTGTGTGTGTGTTGTCGGTGTGTGTGTGTAGTCGGTGTGTGTGTGTGTGTGTTGTCGGTGTGTGTGTGTGTGTGTTGTCGGTGTGTGTGTGTGTTGTCGGTGTGTGTGTGTTGTGTGTGTGTGTGTGTGTTGTCGGTGTGTGTGTGTGTGTGTGTGTGTTGTCGGTGTGTGTGTGTAGTCGGTGTGTGTGTGTGTGTGTGTTGTCGGTGTGTGTGTGTGTTTATGTGTTGTCGGTGTGTGTGTGTGTGTTGTCGGTGTGTGTGTGTGTGTGTTGTCGGTGTGTGTGTGTGTTGTCGGTGTGTGTGTGTTGTCGGTGTGTCTGTGTGTGTGTTGTCGGTTTGTGTGTGTGTGTGTTGTCGGTGTGTTTGTGTGTGTTGTCGGTGTGTGTGTGTGTTGTCGGTGTGTGTGTGTTGTGTGTGTGTGTGTTGTCGGTGTGTGTGTGTGTTGTCGGTGTGTGTGTGTGTGTGTGTGTGTGTTGTCGGTGTGTGTGTGTAGTCGGTGTGTGTGTGTGTGTGTGTTGTCGGTGTGTGTGTGTGTGTTGTCGATGTGTGTGAGTGTGTGTTGTCGGTGTGTGTGTGTGTTGTGTGTGTGTGTTGTCGGTGTGTGTGTGTGTGTGTTGTCGGTGTGTGTGTGTGTGTGTGTGTTGTCGGTGTGTGTGTGTGTGTGTGTTGTCAGTGTGTGTGTGTGTGTGTGTGTGTTGTCGGTGTGTGTGTGTGTTGTCGGTGTGTGTGTGTGTTGTTGGTGTGTGTGTGTGTTGTCGGTGTGTGTGTGTGTTGTCGGTGTGTGTGTGTGTGTGTGTGTGTTGTCGGTGTGTGTGTGTAGTCGGTGTGTGTGTGTGTGTGTGTTGTCGGTGTGTGTGTGTGTGCGTGTTGTCGATGTGTGTGAGTGTGTGTTGTCGGTGTGTGTGTGTGTGTTGTGTGTGTGTGTGTTGTCGGTGTGTGTGTGTGTGTGTTGTCGGTGTGTGTGTGTTGTCGGTGTGTGTGTGTGTGTGTGTTGTCGGTGTGTGTGTGTTGTCGGTGTGTGTGTGTGTGTGTTGTCGATGTGTGTGTGTGTGTTGTCGGTGTGTGTGTGTGTGTGTGTGTGTGTGTTGTCAGTGTGTGTGTGTGTGTGTGTGTTGTCGGTGTGTGCTTGTGTGTGTTGTCGGTGTGTGTGTTGTCGGTGTGTGTGTGTGTGTTGTCGGTGTGTGTGTGTGTTGTCGGTGTGTGTGTGTGTGTGTGTGTTGTCGGTGTGTGTGTGTTATCGGTGTGTGTGTGTGTGTGTGTGTTGTCGGTGTGTGTGTGTTGTCTGTGTGTGTGTGTGTGTTGTCGGTGTTTATGTGTTGTCGGTGTGTGTGTGTTTGTGTTGTCGGTGTGTGTGTGTGTTGTCGGTGTGTGTGTGTGTGTGTTGTCGGTGTGTGTGAGTGTGTGTTGTCGGTGTGTGTGTGTGTTGAGTGTGTGTGTGTTGTCGGTGTGTGTGTGTGTGTTGTCGGTGTGTGTGTGTTGTCGGTGTGTGTGTGTGTGTGTGTTGTCGGTGTGTGTGTGTGTGTGTTGTCAGGTGTGTGTGTGTGTGTGTGTGTGTGTTGTCGGTGTGTGTGTGTGTGTTGTCGGTGTGTGTGTGTGTGTTGTCTGTGTGTGTTTGTGTGTGTGTGTGTTGTCGGTGTGTGTGTGTTGTCGGTGTGTGTGTGTGTTGTTGGTGTGTGTGTGTGTGTGTGTGTGTTGTCGGTGTGTGTGTGTGTGTGTTGTCGGTGTGTGTGTGTGTGTGTTGTTGGTGTGTGTGTGTGTGTGTGTGTGTGTGTGTTGTCGGTGTGTGTGTGTGTTGTCGGTTTGTGTGTTTGTGTTGTCGGTGTGTGTGTGTGTTGTCGGTGTGTGTGTGTGTGTGTTGTCAGTGTGTGTGTGTGTGTGTTGTCGGTGTGTGTGTGTTTATGTGTTGTCGGTGTGTGTGTGTGTGTTGTCGGTGTGTGTGTGTGTGTGTGTTGTCGGTGTGTGTGTGTTGTCGGTGTGTGTGTGTTGTCGGTGTGTCTGTGTGTGTGTTGTCGGTTTGTGTGTGTGTGTGTGTGTTGTCGGTGTGTGTGTGTGTGTGTTGTCGGTGTGTGTGTGTGTGTGTGTTGTCGGTGTGTGTGTGTTGTGTGTGTGTGTGTTGTCGGTGTGTGTGTGTGTTGTCGGTGTGTGTGTGTTGTGTGTGTGTTTGTTGTCGGTGTGTGTGTGTGTTGTCGGTGTGTGTGTGTGTTGTCGGTGTGTGTGTGTAGTCGGTGTGTGTGTGTGTGTGTTGTCGGTGTGTGTGTGTGTGTGTTGTCGGTGTGTGTGTGTGTGTGTGTTGTCGGTGTGTGTGTGTTGTGTGTGTGTGTGTGTGTTGTCGGTGTGTGTGTGTGTGTGTGTGTGTTGTCGGTGTGTGTGTGTAGTCGGTGTGTGTGTGTGTGTGTGTTGTCGGTGTGTGTGTGTGTTTATGTGTTGTCGGTGTGTGTGTGTGTGTTGTCGGTGTGTGTGTGTGTGTGTGTTGTCGGTGTGTGTGTGTGTTGTCGGTGTGTGTGTGTTGTCGGTGTGTCTGTGTGTGTGTTGTCGGTTTGTGTGTGTGTGTGTTGTCGGTGTGTTTGTGTGTGTTGTCGGTGTGTGTGTGTGTTGTCGGTGTGTGTGTGTTGTGTGTGTGTGTGTTGTCGGTGTGTGTGTGTGTTGTCGGTGTGTGTGTGTGTGTGTGTGTGTGTGTTGTCGGTGTGTGTGTGTAGTCGGTGTGTGTGTGTGTGTGTGTTGTCGGTGTGTGTGTGTGTGTTGTCGATGTGTGTGAGTGTGTGTTGTCGGTGTGTGTGTGTGTTGTGTGTGTGTGTTGTCGGTGTGTGTGTGTGTGTGTTGTCGGTGTGTGTGTGTGTGTGTGTGTTGTCGGTGTGTGTGTGTGTGTGTGTTGTCAGTGTGTGTGTGTGTGTGTGTGTGTTGTCGGTGTGTGTGTGTGTTGTCGGTGTGTGTGTGTGTTGTTGGTGTGTGTGTGTGTTGTCGGTGTGTGTGTGTGTTGTCGGTGTGTGTGTGTGTGTGTGTGTGTTGTCGGTGTGTGTGTGTAGTCGGTGTGTGTGTGTGTGTGTGTGTGTTGTCGGTGTGTGTGTGTGTGCGTGTTGTCGATGTGTGTGAGTGTGTGTTGTCGGTGTGTGTGTGTGTGTTGTGTGTGTGTGTGTTGTCGGTGTGTGTGTGTGTGTGTTGTCGGTGTGTGTGTGTTGTCGGTGTGTGTGTGTGTGTGTGTGTTGTCGGTGTGTGTGTGTTGTCGGTGTGTGTGTGTGTGTGTTGTCGATGTGTGTGTGTGTGTTGTCGGTGTGTGTGTGTGTGTGTGTGTGTGTGTTGTCAGTGTGTGTGTGTGTGTGTGTGTTGTCGGTGTGTGCTTGTGTGTGTTGTCGGTGTGTGTGTTGTCGGTGTGTGTGTGTGTGTTGTCGGTGTGTGTGTGTTGTCGGTGTGTGTGTGTGTGTGTGTTGTCGGTGTGTGTGTGTGTTGTCGGTGTGTGTGTGTGTGTGTGTGTTGTCGGTGTGTGTGTGTTATCGGTGTGTGTGTGTGTGTGTTGTCGGTGTGTGTGTGTGTGTGTGTGTTGTCGGTGTGTGTGTGTTGTCTGTGTGTGTGTGTGTGTTGTCGGTGTTTATGTGTTGTCGGTGTGTGTGTGTTTGTGTTGTCGGTGTGTGTGTGTGTTGTCGGTGTGTGTGTGTGTGTGTTGTCGGTGTGTGTGTGTGTGTGTTGTCGGTGTGTGTGTGTGTGTTGTCGGTGTGTGTGTGTTGTCGGTGTTTGTGTGTGTGTGTTGTCGGTGTGTTGTCGGTGTGTGTGTGTGTGTGTTGTCAGTGTGTGTGTGTGTGTGTTGTCGGTGTGTGTGTGATTATGTGTTGTCGGTGTGTCTGTGTGTGTGTTGTCGGTTTGTGTGTGTGTGTGTTGTCGGTGTGTGTGTGTGTTGTCGGTGTGTGTGTGTTGTGTGTGTGTTTGTTGTCGGTGTGTGTGTGTGTTGTCGGTGTGTGTGTGTGTGTGTGTTGTCGGTGTGTGTGTGTAGTCGGTGTGTGTGTGTGTGTGTTGTCGGTGTGTGTGTGTGTGTGTTGTCGGTGTGTGTGTGTTGTGTGTGTGTGTGTGTGTTGTCGGTGTGTGTGTGTGTGTGTGTGTGTTGTCGGTGTGTGTGTGTAGTCGGTGTGTGTGTGTGTGTGTGTTGTCGGTGTGTGTGTGTGTGTTGTCGATGTGTGTGAGTGTGTGTTGTCGGTGTGTGTGTGTGTGTGTTGAGTGTGTGTGTGTGTTGTCGGTGTGTGTGTGTGTGTTGTCGGTGTGTGTGTGTTGTCGGTGTGTGTGTGTGTGTGTGTTGTCGGTGTGTGTGTGTGTGTTGTCAGTGTGTGTGTGTGTGTGTGTGTGTTGTCGGTGTGTGTGTGTGTGTTGTCGGTGTGTGTGTGTGTTGTCGGTGTGTGTGTGTTGTGTGTGTGTGTGTTGTCGGTGTGTGTGTGTGTTGTCGGTGTGTGTGTGTGTGTGTGTGTTGTCGGTGTGTGTGTGTAGTCGGTGTGTGTGTGTGTGTGTTGTCGGTGTGTGTGTGTGTGTGTGTGTTGTCGATGTGTGTGAGTGTGTGTTGTCGGTGTGTGTGTGTGTGTTGTGTGTGTGTGTGTGTTGTCGGTGTGTGTGTGTGTGTTGTCGGTGTGTGTGTGTGTGTTGTCGGTGTGTGTGTGTGTGTGTTGTCGGTGTGTGTGTGTGTGTGTTGTGTGTGTGTGTGTTGTCGGTGTGTGTGTGCATGTGTTGTCGGTGTGTGTGTGTGTGTTGTAGGTGTGTGTGTGTGTTGTCGGTGTGTGTGTGTGTGTGTGTGTGTGTGTGTTGTCGGTGTGTATGTGTGTTGTCGGTGTGTGTGTGTGTGGGTGTGTGTGTTGTCGGTGAGTGTATGTTGTCGGTGTGTGTGTGTGTGTGTTGTCGGTGTGTGTGTGTGTGTGTGTTGTCAGTGTGTGTGTGTGTGTGTGTGTTGTCGGTGTGTGTGTGTGTGTTGTGTGTGTGTGTGTTGTCGGTGTGTGTGTGTATGTGTGTTGTCGGTGTGTGTGTGTTGTCGGTGTGTGTGTGTGTGTGTGTGTGTTGTCGGTGTGTGTGTTGTCGGTGTGTGTGTGTGTGTGTGTTGTCGGTGTGTGTGTGTTATCGGTGTGTGTGTGTGTGTGTGTGTGTGTTGTCGGTGTGTGTGTGTGTGTTGTCGGTGTGTGTGTGTGTGTTGTCTGTGTGTGTGTGTGTGTGTGTTGTCGGTGTGTGTGTGTTGTCGGTGTGTGTGTGTGTTGTTGGTGTGTGTGTATGTGTGTGTGTGTTGTCGGTGTGTGTGTGTGTGTGTTGTCGGTGTGTGTGTGTGTGTGTTGTTGGTGTGTGTGTGTGTGTGTGTGTTGTCGGTGTGTGTGTGTGTTGTCGGTTTGTGTGTTTGTGTTGTCGGTGTGTGTGTGTGTTGTCGGTGTGTGTGTGTTGTCAGTGTGTGTGTGTTGTCGGTGTGTGTGTGTTGTCGGTGTGTCTGTGTGTGTGTTGTCGGTTTGTGTGTGTGTGTGTGTGTTGTCGGTGTGTGTGTGTGTGTGTTGTCGGTGTGTGTGTGTGTGTGTGTTGTCGGTGTGTGTGTGTTGTGTGTGTGTGTGTTGTCGGTGTGTGTGTGTGTTGTCGGTGTGTGTGTGTTGTGTGTGTGTTTGTTGTCGGTGTGTGTGTGTGTTGTCGGTGTGTGTGTGTGTGTGTGTGTGTGTTGTCGGTGTGTGTGTGTAGTCGGTGTGTGTGTGTGTGTGTTGTCGGTGTGTGTGTGTGTGTGTTGTCGGTGTGTGTGTGTGTGTGTGTTGTCGGTGTGTGTGTGTTGTGTGTGTGTGTGTGTGTTGTCGGTGTGTGTGTGTGTGTGTGTGTGTTGTCTTTGTGTGTGTGTAGTCGGTGTGTGTGTGTGTGTGTGTTGTCGGTGTGTGTGTGTGTGTGTTGTCGATGTGTGTGAGTGTGTGTTGTCGGTGTGTGTGTGTGTGTGTTGTGTGTGTGTGTTGTCGGTGTGTGTGTGTGTGTTGTCGGTGTGTGTGTGTTGTCGGTGTGTGTGTGTTGTGTGTGTGTGTGTTGTCGGTGTGTGTGTGTGTGTTGTCAGTGTGTGTGTGTGTGTGTGTGTGTTGTCGGTGTGTGTGTGTGTGTTGTCGGTGTGTGTGTGTGTTGTCGGTGTGTGTGTGTTGTGTGTGTGTGTGTTGTCGGTGTGTGTGTGTGTTGTCGGTGTGTGTGTGTGTGTGTGTGTGTTGTCGGTGTGTGTGTGTAGTCGGTGTGTGTGTGTGTGTGTTGTCGGTGTGTGTGTGTGTGTTGTCGATGTGTGTGAGTGTGTGTTGTCGGTGTGTGTGTGTGTGTTGTGTGTGTGTGTGTTGTCGGTGTGTGTGTGTGTGTTGTCGGTGTGTGTGTGTGTGTTGTCGGTGTGTGTGTGTGTGTGTGTGTTGTCGGTGTGTGTGTGTGTGTGTGTGTTGTGTGTGTGTGTGTTGTCGGTGTGTGTGTGCATGTGTTGTCGGTGTGTGTGTGTTGTCGGTTTGTGTGTGTGTTGTCGGTGTGTGTGTGTGTGTGTGTGTGTGTGTGTGTTGTCGGTGTGTATGTGTGTTGTCGGTGTGTGTGTGTGTGGGTGTGTGTGTTGTCGGTGAGTGTATGTTGTCGGTGTGTGTGTGTGTGTGTTGTCAGTGTGTGTGTGTGTGTGTTGTCGGTGTGTGTGTGTGTGTGTGTTGTGTGTGTGTGTGTGTTGTCGGTGTGTGTGTGTATGTGTGTTGTCGGTGTGTGTGTGTTGTCGGTGTGTGTGTGTGTGTGTGTGTGTTGTCGGTGTGTGTGTGTGTGTGTTGTCGGTGTGTGTGTGTGTGTGTTGTCGGTGTGTGTGTGTTATCGGTATGTGTGTGTGTGTGTTGTCGGTGTGTGTGTGTGTGTTGTCGGTGTGTGTGTGTGTTGTCTGTGTGTGTGTGTGTGTGTGTTGTCGGTGTGTGTGTTTTGTCGGTGTGTGTGTGTGTGTGTTTTTGGTGTGTGTGTGTGTGTGTGTGTGTTGTCGGTGTGTGTGTGTGTGTGTTGTCGGTGTGTGTGTGTGTGTGTTGTTGGTGTGTGTGTGTGTGTGTGTGTGTGTGTGTTGTCGGTGTGTGTGTGTGTTGTCGGTTTGTGTGTGTGTTGTCGGTGTGTGTGAGTGTGTGTTGTCGGTGTGTGTGTGTGTGTTGTGTGTGTGTGTGTTGTCGGTGTGTGTGTGTGTGTTGTCGGTGTGTGTGTGTGTGTGTGTTGTCGGTGTGTTTGTGTGTGTGTGTTGTCGGTGTGTGTGAGTGTGGGTTGTCGGTGTGTGTGTGTGTGTGTTGTGTGTGTGTGTGTTGTCGGTGTGTGTGTGTGTTGTCGGTGTGTGTGTGTGTGTGTGTGTTGTCGGTGTGTGTGTGTGTGTGTGTTGTCGGTGTGTGTGTGTGTGTGTGTTGTCGGTGTGTGTGTGTGTGTGTGTGTTGTCGGTGTGTGTGTGTGTGTTGTGTGTGTGTGTGTTGTCGGTGTGTGTGTGTGTGTGTGTTGTCAGTGTGTGTGTGTGTGTGTGTGTTGTCGGTGTGTGTGTGTGTGTTGTGTGTGTGTGTGTGTTGTCGGTGTGTGTGTGTATGTGTGTTGTCGGTGTGTGTGTGTTGTCGGTGTGTGTGTGTGTGTGTGTGTGTTGTCGGTGTGTGTGTGTGTGTGTTGTCGGTGTGTGTGTGTGTGTGTTGTCGGTGTGTGTGTGTTATCGGTGTGTGTGTGTGTGTGTTGTCGGTGTGTGTGTGTGTGTTGTCGGTGTGTGTGTGTGTTGTCTGTGTGTGTGTGTGTGTGTGTTGTCGGTGTGTGTGTGTTGTCGGTGTGTGTGTGTGTGTGTTTTTGGTGTGTGTGTGTGTGTGTGTGTGTTGTCGGTGTGTGTGTGTGTGTTGTCGGTGTGTGTGTGTGTGTGTTGTTGGTGTTTGTGTGTGTGTGTGTGTGTGTGTGTTGTCGGTGTGTGTGTGTGTTGTCGGTTTGTGTGTGTGTTGTCGGTGTGTGTGAGTGTGTGTTGTCGGTGTGTGTGTGTGTGTTGTGTGTGTGTGTGTTGTCGGTGTGTGTGTGTGTGTTGTCGGTGTGTGTGTGTGTGTGTGTTGTCGGTGTGTTTGTGTGTGTGTGTTGTCGGTGTGTGTGAGTGTGTGTTGTCGGTGTGTGTGTGTGTGTGTTGTGTGTGTGTGTGTTGTCGGTGTGTGTGTGTGTTGTCGGTGTGTGTGTGTGTGTGTGTGTTGTCGGTGTGTGTGTGTTGTCGGTGTGTGTGTGTGTGTGTGTTGTCGGTGTGTGTGTGTGTGTGTGTGTTGTCGGTGTGTGTGTGTGTGTGTGTGTGTTGTCGGTGTGTGTGTGTGTGTTGTGTGTGTGTGTGTTGTCGGTGTGTGTGTGTGTGTGTGTTGTCGGTGTGTGTGTGTGTGTGTTGTCGGTGTGTGTGTGTTGTCGGTGTGTGTGTGTGTGTGTTGTCGATGTGTGTGTGTGTGTTGTCGGTGTGTGTGTGTATGTGTGTTGTCGGTGTGTGTGTGTTGTCGGTGTGTGTGTGTGTGTGTGTTGTCGGTGTGTGTGTGTGTGTGTTGTCGGTGTGTGTGTGTGTGTGTTGTCGGTGTGTGTGTGTTATCGGTGTGTGTGTGTGTGTGTTGTCGGTGTGTGTGTGTGTGTTGTCGGTGTGTGTGTGTGTTGTCTGTGTGTGTGTGTGTGTGTGTGTTGTCGGTGTGTGTGTGTTGTCGGTGTGTGTGTGTGTGTGTTTTTGGTGTGTGTGTGTGTGTGTGTGTGTGTTGTCGGTGTGTGTGTGTGTGTGTTGCCGGTGTGTGTGTGTGTGTGTTGTTGGTGTGTGTGTGTGTGTGTGTGTGTGTGTGTTGTCGGTGTGTGTGTGTGTTGTCGGTTTGTGTGTGTGTTGTCGGTGTGTGTGAGTGTGTGTTGTCGGTGTGTGTGTGTGTGTTGTGTGTGTGTGTGTTGTCGGTGTGTGTGTGTGTGTTGTCGGTGTGTGTGTGTGTGTGTGTTGTCGGTGTGTTTGTGTGTGTGTGTTGTCGGTGTGTGTGAGTGTGTGTTGTCGGTGTGTGTGTGTTGTGTGTGTGTGTGTTGTCGGTGTGTGTGTGTGTTGTCGGTGTGTGTGTGTGTGTGTGTGTTGTCGGTGTGTGTGTGTTGTCGGTGTGTGTGTGTTTGTGTTGTCGGTGTGTGTGTGTGTGTGTGTGTTGTCGGTGTGTGTGTGTGTGTGTGTTGTCGGTGTGTGTGTGTGTGTGTTGTCGGTGTGTGTGTGTGTGTGTTGTTGGTGTGTGTGTGTGTGTGTGTGTGTGTGTGTGTGTGTTGTCGGTGTGTGTGTGTGTTGTCGGTTTGTGTGTGTGTTGTCGGTGTGTGTGAGTGTGTGTTGTCGGTGTGTGTGTGTGTGTTGTGTGTGTGTGTGTTGTCGGTGTGTGTGTGTGTGTTGTCGGTGTGTGTGTGTGTGTGTTGTCGGTGTGTGTGTGTTATCGGTGTGTGTGTGTGTGTGTTGTCGGTGTGTGTGTGTGTGTTGTCGGTGTGTGTGTGTGTTGTCTGTGTGTGTGTGTGTGTGTGTTGTCGGTGTGTGTGTGTTGTCGGTGTGTGTGTGTGTGTGTTTTTGGTGTGTGTGTGTGTGTGTGTGTGTTGTCGGTGTGTGTGTGTGTGTTGTCGGTGTGTGTGTGTGTGTGTTGTTGGTGTGTGTGTGTGTGTGTGTGTGTGTGTGTTGTCGGTGTGTGTGTGTGTTGTCGGTTTGTGTGTGTGTTGTCGGTGTGTGTGAGTGTGTGTTGTCGGTGTGTGTGTGTGTGTTGTGTGTGTGTGTGTTGTCGGTGTGTGTGTGTGTGTTGTCGGTGTGTGTGTGTGTGTGTGTTGTCGGTGTGTTTGTGTGTGTGTGTTGTCGGTGTGTGTGAGTGTGTGTTGTCGGTGTGTGTGTGTGTGTGTTGTGTGTGTGTGTGTTGTCGGTGTGTGTGTGTGTTGTCGGTGTGTGTGTGTGTGTGTTGTCGGTGTGTGTTGTCGGTGTGTGTGTGTGTGTGTGTTGTCGGTGTGTGTGTGTGTGTGTGTGTTGTCGGTGTGTGTGTGTGTGTGTGTGTGTTGTCGGTGTGTGTGTGTGTGTTGTGTGTGTGTGTGTTGTCGGTGTGTGTGTGTGTGTGTGTTGTCGGTGTGTGTGTGTGTTTGTTGTCGGTGTGTGTGTGTTGTCGGTGTGTGTGTGTGTGTGTTGTCGATGTGTGTGTGTGTGTTGTCGGTGTGTGTGTGTTGTCGGTGTGTGTGTGTGTTGTTGGTGTGTGTGTATGTGTGTGTGTGTTGTCGGTGTGTGTGTGTGTGTGTTGTCGGTGTGTGTGTGTGTGTGTTGTTGGTGTGTGTGTGTGTGTGTGTGTTGTCGGTGTGTGTGTGTGTTGTCGGTTTGTGTGTTTGTGTTGTCGGTGTGTGTGTGTGTTGTCGGTGTGTGTGTGTTGTCAGTGTGTGTGTGTTGTCGGTGTGTGTGTGTTGTCGGTGTGTCTGTGTGTGTGTTGTCGGTTTGTGTGTGTGTGTGTGTGTTGTCGGTGTGTGTGTGTGTGTGTTGTCGGTGTGTGTGTGTGTGTGTGTTGTCGGTGTGTGTGTGTTGTGTGTGTGTGTGTTGTCGGTGTGTGTGTGTGTTGTCGGTGTGTGTGTGTTGTGTGTGTGTTTGTTGTCGGTGTGTGTGTGTGTTGTCGGTGTGTGTGTGTGTGTGTGTGTGTGTTGTCGGTGTGTGTGTGTAGTCGGTGTGTGTGTGTGTGTGTTGTCGGTGTGTGTGTGTGTGTGTTGTCGGTGTGTGTGTGTGTGTGTGTTGTCGGTGTGTGTGTGTTGTGTGTGTGTGTGTGTGTTGTCGGTGTGTGTGTGTGTGTGTGTGTTGTCTTTGTGTGTGTGTAGTCGGTGTGTGTGTGTGTGTGTGATGTCGGTGTGTGTGTGTGTGTGTGTTGTCGATGTGTGTGAGTGTGTGTTGTCGGTGTGTGTGTGTTGTGTGTGTGTGTGTTGTCGGTGTGTGTGTGTGTGTTGTCAGTGTGTGTGTGTGTGTGTGTGTGTTGTCGGTGTGTGTGTGTGTGTTGTCGGTGTGTGTGTGTGTTGTCGGTGTGTGTGTGTTGTGTGTGTGTGTGTTGTCGGTGTGTGTGTGTGTTGTCGGTGTGTGTGTGTGTGTGTGTGTTGTCGGTGTGTGTGTGTAGTCGGTGTGTGTGTGTGTGTGTTGTCGGTGTGTGTGTGTGTGTTGTCGATGTGTGTGAGTGTGTGTTGTCGGTGTGTGTGTGTGTGTTGTGTGTGTGTGTGTTGTCGGTGTGTGTGTGTGTGTTGTCGGTGTGTGTGTGTGTGTTGTCGGTGTGTGTGTGTGTGTGTGTGTTGTCGGTGTGTGTGTGTGTGTGTGTGTTGTGTGTGTGTGTGTTGTCGGTGTGTGTGTGCATGTGTTGTCGGTGTGTGTGTGTGTGTTGTCGGTTTGTGTGTGTGTTGTCGGTGTGTGTGTGTGTGTGTGTGTGTGTGTGTGTTGTCGGTGTGTATGTGTGTTGTCGGTGTGTGTGTGTGTGGGTGTGTGTGTTGTCGGTGAGTGTATGTTGTCGGTGTGTGTGTGTGTGTGTTGTCAGTGTGTGTGTGTGTGTGTGTGTTGTCGGTGTGTGTGTGTGTGTGTGTTGTGTGTGTGTGTGTGTTGTCGGTGTGTGTGTGTATGTGTGTTGTCGGTGTGTGTGTGTTGTCGGTGTGTGTGTGTGTGTGTGTGTGTTGTCGGTGTGTGTGTGTGTGTGTTGTCGGTGTGTGTGTGTGTGTGTTGTCGGTGTGTGTGTGTTATCGGTATGTGTGTGTGTGTGTTGTCGGTGTGTGTGTGTGTGTTGTCGGTGTGTGTGTGTGTTGTCTGTGTGTGTGTGTGTGTGTGTTGTCGGTGTGTGTGTGTTGTCGGTGTGTGTGTGTGTGTGTTTTTGGTGTGTGTGTGTGTGTGTGTGTGTTGTCGGTGTGTGTGTGTGTGTGTTGTCGGTGTGTGTGTGTGTGTGTTGTTGGTGTGTGTGTGTGTGTGTGTGTGTGTGTGTTGTCGGTGTGTGTGTGTGTTGTCGGTTTGTGTGTGTGTTGTCGGTGTGTGTGAGTGTGTGTTGTCGGTGTGTGTGTGTGTGTTGTGTGTGTGTGTGTTGTCGGTGTGTGTGTGTGTGTTGTCGGTGTGTGTGTGTGTGTGTGTTGTCGGTGTGTTTGTGTGTGTGTGTTGTCGGTGTGTGTGAGTGTGGGTTGTCGGTGTGTGTGTGTGTGTGTTGTGTGTGTGTGTGTTGTCGGTGTGTGTGTGTGTTGTCGGTGTGTGTGTGTGTGTGTGTGTTGTCGGTGTGTGTGTGTTGTCGGTGTGTGTGTGTGTGTTGTCGGTGTGTGTGTGTGTGTGTGTGTGTTGTCGGTGTGTGTGTGTGTGTGTGTGTTGTCGGTGTGTGTGTGTGTGTTGTGTGTGTGTGTGTTGTCGGTGTGTGTGTGTGTGTGTGTTGTCAGTGTGTGTGTGTGTGTGTGTGTTGTCGGTGTGTGTGTGTGTGTTGTGTGTGTGTGTGTGTTGTCGGTGTGTGTGTGTATGTGTGTTGTCGGTGTGTGTGTGTTGTCGGTGTGTGTGTGTGTGTGTGTGTGTTGTCGGTGTGTGTGTGTGTGTGTTGTCGGTGTGTGTGTGTGTGTGTTGTCGGTGTGTGTGTGTTATCGGTGTGTGTGTGTGTGTGTTGTCGGTGTGTGTGTGTGTGTTGTCGGTGTGTGTGTGTGTTGTCTGTGTGTGTGTGTGTGTGTGTGTGTTGTCGGTGTGTGTGTGTTGTCGGTGTGTGTGTGTGTGTGTTTTTGGTGTGTGTGTGTGTGTGTGTGTGTTGTCGGTGTGTGTGTGTGTGTTGTCGGTGTGTGTGTGTGTGTGTTGTTGGTGTTTGTGTGTGTGTGTGTGTGTGTGTGTGTTGTCGGTGTGTGTGTGTGTTGTCGGTTTGTGTGTGTGTTGTCGGTGTGTGTGAGTGTGTGTTGTCGGTGTGTGTGTGTGTGTTGTGTGTGTGTGTGTTGTCGGTGTGTGTGTGTGTGTTGTCGGTGTGTGTGTGTGTGTGTGTTGTCGGTGTGTTTGTGTGTGTGTGTTGTCGGTGTGTGTGAGTGTGTGTTGTCGGTGTGTGTGTGTGTGTGTTGTGTGTGTGTGTGTTGTCGGTGTGTGTGTGTGTTGTCGGTGTGTGTGTGTGTGTGTGTGTTGTCGGTGTGTGTGTGTTGTCGGTGTGTGTGTGTGTGTGTGTTGTCGGTGTGTGTGTGTGTGTTGTCGGTGTGTGTGTGTGTGTGTGTTGTCGGTGTGTGTGTGTGTGTTGTGTGTGTGTGTGTTGTCGGTGTGTGTGTGTGTGTGTGTTGTCGGTGTGTGTGTGTGTGTGTTGTCGGTGTGTGTGTGTTGTCGGTGTGTGTGTGTGTGTGTTGTCGATGTGTGTGTGTGTGTTGTCGGTGTGTGTGTGTATGTGTGTTGTCGGTGTGTGTGTGTTGTCGGTGTGTGTGTGTGTGTGTGTTGTCGGTGTGTGTGTGTGTGTGTTGTCGGTGTGTGTGTGTGTGTGTTGTCGGTGTGTGTGTGTTATCGGTGTGTGTGTGTGTGTGTTGTCGGTGTGTGTGTGTGTGTTGTCGGTGTGTGTGTGTGTTGTCTGTGTGTGTGTGTGTGTGTGTGTTGTCGGTGTGTGTGTGTTGTCGGTGTGTGTGTGTGTGTGTTTTTGGTGTGTGTGTGTGTGTGTGTGTGTTGTCGGTGTGTGTGTGTGTGTGTTGTCGGTGTGTGTGTGTGTGTGTTGTTGGTGTGTGTGTGTGTGTGTGTGTGTGTGTGTTGTCGGTGTGTGTGTGTGTTGTCGGTTTGTGTGTGTGTTGTCGGTGTGTGTGAGTGTGTGTTGTCGGTGTGTGTGTGTGTGTTGTGTGTGTGTGTGTTGTCGGTGTGTGTGTGTGTGTTGTCGGTGTGTGTGTGTGTGTGTGTTGTCGGTGTGTTTGTGTGTGTGTTGTCGGTGTGTGTGAGTGTGTGTTGTCGGTGTGTGTGTGTTGTGTGTGTGTGTGTTGTCGGTGTGTGTGTGTGTTGTCGGTGTGTGTGTGTGTGTGTGTGTTGTCGGTGTGTGTGTGTTGTCGGTGTGTGTGTGTTTGTGTTGTCGGTGTGTGTGTGTGTGTGTGTGTTGTCGGTGTGTGTGTGTGTGTGTGTTGTCGGTGTGTGTGTGTGTGTGTTGTCGGTGTGTGTGTGTGTGTGTTGTTGGTGTGTGTGTGTGTGTGTGTGTGTGTGTGTGTGTGTTGTCGGTGTGTGTGTGTGTTGTCGGTTTGTGTGTGTGTTGTCGGTGTGTGTGAGTGTGTGTTGTCGGTGTGTGTGTGTGTGTTGTGTGTGTGTGTGTTGTCGGTGTGTGTGTGTGTGTTGTCGGTGTGTGTGTGTGTGTGTTGTCGGTGTGTGTGTGTTATCGGTGTGTGTGTGTGTGTGTTGTCGGTGTGTGTGTGTGTGTTGTCGGTGTGTGTGTGTGTTGTCTGTGTGTGTGTGTGTGTGTGTTGTCGGTGTGTGTGTGTTGTCGGTGTGTGTGTGTGTGTTTTTGGTGTGTGTGTGTGTGTGTGTGTGTTGTCGGTGTGTGTGTGTGTGTTGTCGGTGTGTGTGTGTGTGTGTTGTTGGTGTGTGTGTGTGTGTGTGTGTGTGTGTGTTGTCGGTGTGTGTGTGTGTTGTCGGTTTGTGTGTGTGTTGTCGGTGTGTGTGAGTGTGTGTTGTCGGTGTGTGTGTGTGTGTTGTGTGTGTGTGTGTTGTCGGTGTGTGTGTGTGTGTTGTCGGTGTGTGTGTGTGTGTGTGTTGTCGGTGTGTTTGTGTGTGTGTGTTGTCGGTGTGTGTGAGTGTGTGTTGTCGGTGTGTGTGTGTGTGTGTTGTGTGTGTGTGTGTTGTCGGTGTGTGTGTGTGTTGTCGGTGTGTGTGTGTGTGTGTTGTCGGTGTGTGTTGTCGGTGTGTGTGTGTGTGTGTGTTGTCGGTGTGTGTGTGTGTGTGTGTGTTGTCGGTGTGTGTGTGTGTGTGTGTGTGTTGTCGGTGTGTGTGTGTGTGTTGTGTGTGTGTGTGTTGTCGGTGTGTGTGTGTGTGTGTGTTGTCGGTGTGTGTGTGTGTTTGTTGTCGGTGTGTGTGTGTTGTCGGTGTGTGTGTGTGTGTGTTGTCGATGTGTGTGTGTGTGTTGTCGGTGTGTGTGTGTATGTGTGTTGTCGGTGTGTGTGTGTTGTCGGTGTGTGTGTGTGTGTGTGTGTGTTGTCGGTGTGTGTGTGTGTGTGTTGTCGGTGTGTGTGTGTGTGTGTTGTCGGTGTGTGTGTGTTATCGGTGTGTGTGTGTGTGTGTTGTCGGTGTGTGTGTGTGTGTTGTCGGTGTGTGTGTGTGTTGTCTGTGTGTGTGTGTGTGTGTGTGTTGTCGGTGTGTGTGTGTTGTCGGTGTGTGTGTGTGTGTGTTTTTGGTGTGTGTGTGTGTGTGTGTGTGTTGTCGGTGTGTGTGTGTGTGTGTTGTCGGTGTGTGTGTGTGTGTGTTGTTGGTGTGTGTGTGTGTGTGTGTGTGTGTGTGTGTTGTCGGTGTGTGTGTGTGTTGTCGGTTTGTGTGTGTGTTGTCGGTGTGTGTGAGTGTGTGTTGTCGGTGTGTGTGTGTGTGTTGTGTGTGTGTGTGTTGTCGGTGTGTGTGTGTGTGTTGTCGGTGTGTGTGTGTGTGTGTTGTCGGTGTGTTTGTGTGTGTGTGTTGTCGGTGTGTGTGAGTGTGTGTTGTCGGTGTGTGTGTGTGTGTGTTGTGTGTGTGTGTGTTGTCGGTGTGTGTGTGTGTTGTCGGTGTGTGTGTGTGTGTGTGTGTTGTCGGTGTGTGTGTGTTGTCGGTGTGTGTGTGTGTGTGTGTTGTCGGTGTGTGTGTGTGTGTGTGTGTTGTCGGTGTGTGTGTGTGTGTGTGTGTGTTGTCGGTGTGTGTGTGTGTGTGTTGTCGGTGTGTGTGTGTGTGTGTTGTTGGTGTGTGTGTGTGTGTGTGTGTGTGTGTGTTGTCGGTGTGTGTGTGTGTTGTCGGTGTGTGTGAGTGTGTGTTGTCGGTGTGTGTGTGTGTGTTGTGTGTGTGTGTGTTGTCGGTGTGTGTGTGTGTGTTGTCGGTGTGTGTGTGTGTGTGTGTTGTCGGTGTGTTTGTGTGTGTGTGTTGTCGGTGTGTGTGAGTGTGGGTTGTCGGTGTGTGTGTGTGTGTGTTGTGTGTGTGTGTCTTGTCGGTGTGTGTGTGTGTTGTCGGTGTGTGTGTGTGTGTGTGTGTTGTCGGTGTGTGTGTGTTGTCGGTTTGTGTGTGTGTGTGTGTTGTCGGTGTGTGTGTGTGTGTGTGTGTTGTCGGTGTGTGTGTGTGTGTGTGTGTTGTCGGTGTGTGTGTGTGTGTTGTGTGTGTGTGTGTTGTCGGTGTGTGTGTGTGTGTGTGTTGTCAGTGTGTGTGTGTGTGTGTGTGTTGTCGGTGTGTGTGTGTGTGTTGTGTGTGTGTGTGTGTTGTCGGTGTGTGTGTGTATGTGTGTTGTCGGTGTGTGTGTGTTGTCGGTGTGTGTGTGTGTGTGTTGTCGGTGTGTGTGTGTTATCGGTGTGTGTGTGTGTGTGTTGTCGGTGTGTGTGTGTGTGTTGTCGGTGTGTGTGTGTGTTGTCTGTGTGTGTGTGTGTGTGTGTTGTCGGTGTGTGTGTGTTGTCGGTGTGTGTGTGTGTGTGTTTTTGGTGTGTGTGTGTGTGTGTGTGTGTTGTCGGTGTGTGTGTGTGTGTTGTCGGTGTGTGTGTGTGTGTGTTGTTGGTGTGTGTGTGTGTGTGTGTGTGTGTGTGTTGTCGGTGTGTGTGTGTGTTGTCGGTTTGTGTGTGTGTTGTCGGTGTGTGTGAGTGTGTGTTGTCGGTGTGTGTGTGTGTGTTGTGTGTGTGTGTGTTGTCGGTGTGTGTGTGTGTGTTGTCGGTGTGTGTGTGTGTGTGTGTTGTCGGTGTGTTTGTGTGTGTGTGTTGTCGGTGTGTGTGAGTGTGTGTTGTCGGTGTGTGTGTGTGTGTGTTGTGTGTGTGTGTGTTGTCGGTGTGTGTGTGTGTTGTCGGTGTGTGTGTGTGTGTGTGTGTTGTCGGTGTGTGTGTGTTGTCGGTGTGTGTGTGTGTGTGTGTTGTCGGTGTGTGTGTGTGTGTGTGTGTTGTCGGTGTGTGTGTTTGTGTGTGTGTTGTCGGTGTGTGTGTGTGTGTTGTGTGTGTGTGTGTTGTCGGTGTGTGTGTGTGTGTGTGTTGTCAGTGTGTGTGTGTGTGTGTGTGTTGTCGGTGTGTGTGTGTGTGTTGTGTGTGTGTGTGTGTTGTCGGTGTGTGTGTGTATGTGTGTTGTCGGTGTGTGTGTGTTGTCGGTGTGTGTGTGTGTGTGTGTGTGTTGTCGGTGTGTGTGTGTGTGTGTTGTCGGTGTGTGTGTGTTGTCGGTGTGTGTGTGTTATCGGTGTGTGTGTGTGTGTGTTGTCGGTGTGTGTGTGTGTGTTGTCGGTGTGTGTGTGTGTTGTCTGTGTGTGTGTGTGTGTGTGTTGTCGGTGTGTGTGTGTTGTCGGTGTGTGTGTGTGTGTGTTTTTGGTGTGTGTGTGTGTGTGTGTGTGTTGTCGGTGTGTGTGTGTGTGTTGTCGGTGTGTGTGTGTGTGTGTTGTTGGTGTGTGTGTGTGTGTGTGTGTGTGTGTGTGTTGTCGGTGTGTGTGTGTGTTGTCGGTTTGTGTGTGTGGTGTCGGTGTGTGTGAGTGTGTGTTGTCGGTGTGTGTGTGTGTTGTGTGTGTGTGTGTTGTCGGTGTGTGTGTGTGTGTTGTCGGTGTGTGTGTGTGTGTGTGTTGTCGGTGTGTTTGTGTGTGTGTGTTGTCGGTGTGTGTGAGTGTGTGTTGTCGGTGTGTGTGTGTGTGTGTTGTGTGTGTGTGTGTTGTCGGTGTGTGTGTGTGTTGTCGGTGTGTGTGTGTGTGTGTGTGTTGTCGGTGTGTGTGTGTTGTCGGTGTGTGTGTGTGTGTGTGTTGTCGGTGTGTGTGTGTGTGTGTGTGTTGTCGGTGTGTGTGTGTGTGTGTGTGTGTTGTCGGTGTGTGTGTGTGTGTTGTGTGTGTGTGTGTTGTCGGTGTGTGTGTGTGTGTGTGTTGTCGGTGTGTGTGTGTGTGTGTTGTCGGTGTGTGTGTGTTGTCGGTGTGTGTGTGTGTGTGTTGTCGATGTGTGTGTGTGTGTTGTCGGTGTGTGTGTGTATGTGTGTTGTCGGTGTGTGTGTGTTGTCGGTGTGTGTGTGTGTGTGTGTGTGTTGTCGGTGTGTGTGTGTGTGTGTTGTCGGTGTGTGTGTGTGTGTGTTGTCGGTGTGTGTGTGTTATCGGTGTGTGTGTGTGTGTGTTGTCGGTGTGTGTGTGTGTGTTGTCGGTGTGTGTGTGTGTTGTCTGTGTGTGTGTGTGTGTGTGTGTTGTCGGTGTGTGTGTGTTGTCGGTGTGTGTGTGTGTGTGTTTTTGGTGTGTGTGTGTGTGTGTGTGTGTGTTGTCGGTGTGTGTGTGTGTGTGTTGTCGGTGTGTGTGTGTGTGTGTTGTTGGTGTGTGTGTGTGTGTGTGTGTGTGTGTGTTGTCGGTGTGTGTGTGTGTTGTCGGTTTGTGTGTGTGTTGTCGGTGTGTGTGAGTGTGTGTTGTCGGTGTGTGTGTGTGTGTTGTGTGTGTGTGTGTTGTCGGTGTGTGTGTGTGTGTTGTCGGTGTGTGTGTGTGTGTGTGTTGTCGGTGTGTTTGTGTGTGTGTGTTGTCGGTGTGTGTGAGTGTGTGTTGTCGGTGTGTGTGTGTGTGTGTTGTGTGTGTGTGTGTTGTCGGTGTGTGTGTGTGTTGTCGGTGTGTGTGTGTGTGTGTGTGTTGTCGGTGTGTGTGTGTTGTCGGTGTGTGTGTGTGTGTGTGTTGTCGGTGTGTGTGTGTGTGTGTGTGTTGTCGGTGTGTGTGTGTGTGTGTGTGTGTTGTCGGTGTGTGTGTGTGTGTTGTGTGTGTGTGTGTTGTCGGTGTGTGTGTGTGTGTGTGTTGTCGGTGTGTGTGTGTTGTCGGTGTGTGTGTGTGTGTGTTGTCGATGTGTGTGTGTGTGTTGTCGGTCTGTGTGTGTGTGTTGTGTGTGTGTGTGTTGTCGGTGTGTGTGTGTGTGTGTTGTCGGTGTGTGTGTGTGTGTTGTCGGTGTGTGTGTGTTGTCGGTGTGTGTGTGTTGTGTGTGTGTTTGTTGTCGGTGTGTGTGTGTGTTGTCGGTGTGTGTGTGTGTGTGTGTGTGTGTTGTCGGTGTGTGTGTGTAGTCGGTGTGTGTGTGTGTGTGTTGTCGGTGTGTGTGTGTGTGTGTGTTGTCGGTGTGTGTGTGTGTGTGTGTTGTCGGTGTGTGTGTGTTGTGTGTGTGTGTGTGTGTTGTCGGTGTGTGTGTGTGTGTGTGTGTGTTGTCTTTTTGTGTGTGTAGTCGGTGTGTGTGTGTGTGTGTGTTGTCGGTGTGTGTGTGTGTGTGTGTTGTCGATGTGTGTGAGTGTGTGTTGTCGGTGTGTGTGTGTGTGTGTTGTGTGTGTGTGTGTTGTCGGTGTGTGTGTGTGTGTTGTCGGTGTGTGTGTGTTGTCGGTGTGTGTGTGTGTGTGTGTTGTCGGTGTGTGTGTGTGTGTTGTCAGTGTGTGTGTGTGTGTGTGTGTGTTGTCGGTGTGTGTGTGTGTGTTGTCGGTGTGTGTGTGTGTTGTCGGTGTGTGTGTGTTGTGTGTGTGTGTGTTGTCGGTGTGTGTGTGTGTTGTCGGTGTGTGTGTGTGTGTGTTGTCGGTGTGTGTGTGTAGTCGGTGTGTGTGTGTGTGTGTGTTGTCGGTGTGTGTGTGTGTGTTGTCGATGTGTGTGAGTGTGTGTTGTCGGTGTGTGTGTGTGTGTTGTGTGTGTGTGTGTTGTCGGTGTGTGTGTGTGTGTTGTCGGTGTGTGTGTGTGTGTTGTCGGTGTGTGTGTGTGTGTGTGTGTTGTCGGTGTGTGTGTGTGTGTGTGTGTTGTGTGTGTGTGTGTTGTCGGTGTGTGTGTGCATGTGTTGTCGGTGTGTGTGTGTGTGTTGTCGGTTTGTGTGTGTGTTGTCGGTGTGTGTGTGTGTGTGTGTGTGTGTGTGTGTTGTCGGTGTGTATGTGTGTTGTCGGTGTGTGTGTGTGTGGGTGTGTGTGTTGTCGGTGAGTGTATGTTGTCGGTGTGTGTGTGTGTGTGTTGTCAGTGTGTGTGTGTGTGTGTGTGTTGTCGGTGTGTGTGTGTGTGTTGTGTGTGTGTGTGTGTTGTCGGTGTGTGTGTGTATGTGTGTTGTCGGTGTGTGTGTGTTGTCGGTGTGTGTGTGTGTGTGTGTGTGTTGTCGGTGTGTGTGTGTGTGTGTTGTCGGTGTGTGTGTGTGTGTGTTGTCGGTGTGTGTGTGTTATCGGTGTGTGTGTGTGTGTGTTGTCGGTGTGTGTGTGTGTGTTGTCGGTGTGTGTGTGTGTTGTCTGTGTGTGTGTGTGTGTGTGTTGTCGGTGTGTGTGTGTTGTCGGTGTGTGTGTGTGTGTGTTTTTGGTGTGTGTGTGTGTGTGTGTGTTGTCGGTGTGTGTGTGTGTGTGTTGTCGGTGTGTGTGTGTGTGTGTTGTTGGTGTGTGTGTGTGTGTGTGTGTGTGTGTGTTGTCGGTGTGTGTGTGTGTTGTCGGTTTGTGTGTGTGTTGTCGGTGTGTGTGAGTGTGTGTTGTCGGTGTGTGTGTGTGTGTTGTGTGTGTGTGTGTGTTGTCGGTGTGTGTGTGTGTGTTGTCGGTGTGTGTGTGTGTGTGTGTTGTCGGTGTGTTTGTGTGTGTGTGTTGTCGGTGTGTGTGAGTGTGTGTTGTCGGTGTGTGTGTGTGTGTGTGTGTTGTGTGTGTGTGTGTTGTCGGTGTGTGTGTGTGTTGTCGGTGTGTGTGTGTGTGTGTGTGTTGTCGGTGTGTGTGTGTTGTCGGTGTGTGTGTGTGTGTGTGTTGTCGGTGTGTGTGTGTGTGTGTGTGTTGTCGGTGTGTGTGTGTGTGTGTGTGTGTTGTCGGTGTGTGTGTGTGTGTTGTGTGTGTGTGTGTTGTCGGTGTGTGTGTGTGTGTGTGTTGTCAGTGTGTGTGTGTGTGTGTGTGTTGTCGGTGTGTGTGTGTGTGTTGTGTGTGTGTGTGTGTTGTCGGTGTGTGTGTGTATGTGTGTTGTCGGTGTGTGTGTGTTGTCGGTGTGTGTGTGTGTGTGTGTGTGTTGTCGGTGTGTGTGTGTGTGTGTTGTCGGTGTGTGTGTGTGTGTGTTGTCGGTGTGTGTGTGTTATCGGTGTGTGTGTGTGTGTGTTGTCGGTGTGTGTGTGTGTGTTGTCGGTGTGTGTGTGTGTTGTCTGTGTGTGTGTGTGTGTGTGTTGTCGGTGTGTGTGTGTTGTCGGTGTGTGTGTGTGTGTGTTTTTGGTGTGTGTGTGTGTGTGTGTGTGTTGTCTTTGTGTGTGTGTGTGTGTTGTCGGTGTGTGTGTGTGTTGTTGGTGTGTGTGTGTGTGTGTGTGTGTGTGTGTTGTCGGTGTGTGTGTGTGTTGTCGGTTTGTGTGTGTGTTGTCGGTGTGTGTGAGTGTGTGTTGTCGGTGTGTGTGTGTGTGTTGTGTGTGTGTGTGTTGTCGGTGTGTGTGTGTGTGTTGTCGGTGTGTGTGTGTGTGTGTGTTGTCGGTGTGTTTGTGTGTGTGTGTTGTCGGTGTGTGTGAGTGTGTGTTGTCGGTGTGTGTGTGTGTGTGTGTTGTGTGTGTGTGTGTTGTCGGTGTGTGTGTGTGTTGTCGGTGTGTGTGTGTGTGTGTGTGTTGTCGGTGTGTGTGTGTTGTCGGTGTGTGTGTGTGTGTGTGTTGTCGGTGTGTGTGTGTGTGTGTGTGTTGTCGGTGTGTGTGTGTGTGTTGTGTGTGTGTGTGTTGTCGGTGTGTGTGTGTGTGTGTTGTCGGTGTGTGTGTGTGTGTGTTGTCGGTGTGTGTGTGTTGTCGGTGTGTGTGTGTGTGTGTTGTCGATGTGTGTGTGTGTGTTGTCGGTGTGTGTGTGTATGTGTGTTGTCGGTGTGTGTGTGTTGTCGGTGTGTGTGTGTGTGTGTGTGTGTTGTCGGTGTGTGTGTGTGTGTGTTGTCGGTGTGTGTGTGTGTGTGTTGTCGGTGTGTGTGTGTTATCGGTGTGTGTGTGTGTGTGTTGTCGGTGTGTGTGTGTGTGTTGTCGGTGTGTGTGTGTGTTGTCTGTGTGTGTGTGTGTGTGTGTTGTCGGTGTGTGTGTGTTGTCGGTGTGTGTGTGTGTGTGTTTTTGGTGTCTGTGTGTGTGTGTGTTGTCGGTGTGTGTGTGTGTGTGTTGTCGGTGTGTGTGTGTGTGTGTTGTTGGTGTGTGTGTGTGTGTGTGTGTGTGTGTGTGTTGTCGGTGTGTGTGTGTGTTGTCGGTTTGTGTGTGTGTTGTCGGTGTGTGTGAGTGTGTGTTGTCGGTGTGTGTGTGTGTGTTGTGTGTGTGTGTGTTGTCGGTGTGTGTGTGTGTGTTGTCGGTGTGTGTGTGTGTGTGTGTTGTCGGTGTGTTTGTGTGTGTGTGTTGTCGGTGTGTGTGAGTGTGTGTTGTCGGTGTGTGTGTGTGTGTGTTGTGTGTGTGTGTGTTGTCGGTGTGTGTGTGTGTTGTCGGTGTGTGTGTGTGTGTGTGTGTTGTCGGTGTGTGTGTGTTGTCGGTGTGTGTGTGTGTGTGTGTTGTCGGTGTGTGTGTGTGTGTGTGTGTTGTCGGTGTGTGTGTGTGTGTGTGTGTGTTGTCGGTGTGTGTGTGTGTGTTGTGTGTGTGTGTGTGTTGTCGGTGTGTGTGTGTGTGTGTGTTGTCGGTGTGTGTGTGTGTGTGTGTTGTCGGTGTGTGTGTGTTGTCGGTGTGTGTGTGTGTGTGTTGTCGATGTGTGTGTGTGTGTTGTCGGTCTGTGTGTGTGTGTTGTGTGTGTGTGTGTTGTCGGTGTGTGTGTGTGTGTGTTGTCGGTGTGTGTGTGTGTGTTGTCGGTGTGTGTGTGTGTGTGTGTGTGTTGTCGGTGTGTGTGTGTGTGTGTTGTCTGTGTGTGTGTTGTCGGTGTGTGTGTGCGTGTGTTGTCGGTGTGTGTGTGTTTGTTGTCGGGTGTGTGTGTGTGTGTGTGTGTTGTCGGTGTGTGTGTGTTGTCGGTGTGTGTGTGTGTGTGTTGTCGGTGTGTGTGTGTTATCGGTGTGTGTGTGTTGTCGATGTGTGTGTGTGTGTGTGTGTTGTCGGTGTGTGTGTGTGTGTGTGTTGTCGGTGTGTGTGTGTGTTGTCGGTGTGTGTGTTGTCGGTGTGTGCGTGTGTGTGTTGTCGGTGTGTTGTCGGTGTGTGTGTGTGTGTGTTGTCAGTGTGTGTGTGTGTGTTGTCGGTGTGTGTGTGTTGTCGGTGTGTGTGTGTGTGTTGTGTGTGTGTGTGTGTTGATGGTGTGTGTGTGTGTGTGTTGTCGGTGTGTGTGTGTGTGTGTGTTGTCGGTGTGTGTGTGTTGTCGGTGTTTGTGTGTGTGTGTTGTCGGTGTGTTGTCGGTTTGTGTGTGTGTTGTCGGTGTGTGTGTGTGTGTGTTGTCGGTGTGTGTGTTGTCGGTGTGTGTGTTGTCGGTGTGTGCGTGTGTGTGTTGTCGGTGTGTTGTCGTTGTGTGTGTGTGTGTGTTGTCGGTGTGTGTGTGTGTGTGTTGTCGGTGTGTGTGTGTTGTCGGTGTTTGTGTGTGTGTGTTGTCGGTGTGTTGTCGGTGTGTGTGTGTGTGTGTTGTCAGTGTGTGTGTGTGTGTGTTGTCGGTGTGTGTGTGTTTATGTGTTGTCGGTGTGTGTGTGTGTGTGTGTTGTCGGTGTGTGTGTGTGTGTGTGTTGTCGGTGTGTGTGTGTGTTGTCGGTGTGTGTGTGTTGTCGGTGTGTCTGTGTGTGTGTTGTCGGTTTGTGTGTGTGTGTGTTGTCGGTGTGTTTGTGTGTGTTGTCGGTGTGTGTGTGTGTTGTCGGTGTGTGTGTGTTGTGTGTGTGTGTTGTCGGTGTGTGTGTGTGTTGTCGGTGTGTGTGTGTGTGTGTGTGTGTGTGTTGTCGGTGTGTGTGTGTAGTCGGTGTGTGTGTGTGTGTGTGTTGTCGGTGTGTGTGTGTGTGTTGTCGATGTGTGTGAGTGTGTGTTGTCGGTGTGTGTGTGTGTTGTGTGTGTGTGTGTTGTCGGTGTGTGTGTGTGTGTGTTGTCGGTGTGTGTGTGTTGTCGGTGTGTTGGTGTGTGTGTGTGTTGTCGGTGTGTGTGTGTGTGTTGTCAGTGTGTGTGTGTGTGTGTGTGTGTTGTCGGTGTGTGTGTGTGTTGTCGGTGTGTGTGTGTGTTGTTGGTGTGTGTGTGTTGTGTGTGTGTGTGTTGTCGGTGTGTGTGTGTGTTGTCGGTGTGTGTGTGTGTGTGTGTGTTGTCGGTGTGTGTGTGTAGTCGGTGTGTGTGTGTGTGTTGTCGGTGTGTGTGTGTGTGCGTGTTGTCGATGTGTGTGAGTGTGTTGTCGGTGTGTGTGTGTGTGTGTGTGTGTTGTCGGTGTGTGTGTGTGTGTTGTCGGTGTGTGTGTGTGTGTGTGTGTTGTCGGTGTGTGTGTGTGTGTGTGTTGTGTGTGTGTGTGTTGTCGGTGTGTGTGTGCGTGTGTTGTCGGTGTGTGTGTGTGTGTTGTCGGTGTGTGTGTGTGTGTGTGTGTGTGTTGTCGGTGTGTGTGTGTGTGTGTGTGTGTTGTCGGTGTGTGTGTGTTATCGGTGTGTGTGTGTTGTCGGTGTGTGTGTGTCTGTGTGTGTGTGTGTGTTGTCGGTGTGTGTCTGTGTGTGTTGTCGGTGTGTGTGTGTGTTGTCGGTGTGTGTGTTGTCGGTGTGTGCGTGTGTGTGTTGTCGGTGTGTTGTCGGTGTGTGTGTGTGTGTGTTGTCGGTGTGTGTGTGTGTGTTGTCGGTGTGTGTGTGTGTTGTCGGTGTGTGTGTGTGTGTTGTGTGTGTGTGTTGATGGTGTGTGTGTGTGTGTGTTGTCGGTGTGTGTGTGTGTGTTGTCGGTGTGTGTGTGTTGTCGGTGTTTGTGTGTGTGTGTTGTCGGTGGGTTGTCGGTGTGTGTGTGTGTTGTCGGTGTGTGTGTGTGTGTGTGTGTTGTCGGTGTGTGTGTGTGTGTTGTCGGTGTGTGTGTGTGTGTGTGTGTGTTGTCGGTGTGTGTGTGTGTGTGTGTGTGTTGTCGGTGTGTGTGTGTTATCGGTGTGTGTGTGTTGTCGGTGTGTGTGTGTCTGTGTGTGTGTGTGTGTTGTCGGTGTGTGTCTGTGTGTGTTGTCGGTGTGTGTGTGTGTTGTCGGTGTGTGTGTTGTCGGTGTGTGCGTGTGTGTGTTGTCGGTGTGTTGTCGGTGTGTGTGTGTGTGTGTGTTGTCGGTGTGTGTGTGTGTGTTGTCGGTGTGTGTGTGTGTTGTCGGTGTGTGTGTGTGTGTTGTGTGTGTGTGTTGATGGTGTGTGTGTGTGTGTGTTGTCGGTGTGTGTGTGTGTGTTGTCGGTGTGTGTGTGTTGTCGGTGTTTGTGTGTGTGTGTTGTCGGTGGGTTGTCGGTGTGTGTGTGTGTTGTCGGTGTGTGTGTGTGTGTGTGTGTTGTCGGTGTGTGTGTGTGTGTGTGTGTTGTCAGTGTGTGTGTGTTATCGGTGTGTGTGTGTGTTGTTGGTGTGTGTGTGTGTGTTGTCGGTGTGTGTGTGTGTGTTGTCAGTGTGTGTGTGTGTGTGTGTTGTCGGTGTGTGTGTGTGTGTGTGTGTGTGTGTGTGTGTGTTGCCGGTGTGTGTGTGTGTGTTGTCGGTGTGTGTGTGTGTGTGTGTGTTGTCGGTGTGTGTGTGTGTGTGTGTTGTCGGTGTGTTTGTGTGTGTGTGTTGTCGGTGTGTGTGAGTGTGTGTTGTCGGTGTGTGTGTGTGTGTTGTGTGTGTGTGTGTTGTCGGTGTGTGTGTGTGTGTTGTCGGTGTGTGTGTGTGTGTTGTCGGTGTGTGTGTGTAGTCGGTGTGTGTGTGTGTGTGTGTGTGTTGTCGGTGTGTGTGTGTGTGTGTTGTGTGTGTGTGTGTTGTCGGTGTGTGTGTGTGTTGTCGGTGTGTGTGTGTGTGTGTTGTCGGTGTGTGTGTGTAGTCGGTGTGTGTGTGTGTGTGTGTGTGTTGTCGGTGTGTGTGTGTGTGTTGTCGATGTGTGTGAGTGTGTGTTGTCGGTGTGTGTGTGTGTGTGTTGTGTGTGTGTGTGTTGTCGGTGTGTGTGTGTGTGTTGTCGGTGTGTGTGTGTTGTCGGTGTGTGTGTGTGTGTGTTGTCGGTGTGTGTGTGTGTGTTGTCAGTGTGTGTGTGTGTGTGTGTGTGTTGTCGATGTGTGTGTGTGTATTGTCGGTGTGTGTGTGTGTTGTCGGTGTGTGTGTGTTGTGTGTGTGTGTGTTGTCGGTGTGTGTGTGTGTTGTCGGTGTGTGTGTGTGTGTGTGTGTGTGTGTTGTCGGTGTGTGTGTGCGTGTGTTGTCGGTGTGTGTGTGTGTGTTGTCGGTGTGTGTGTGTGTGTGTGTTGTCGGTGTGTGTGTGTGTGTGTGTGTGTTGTCGGTGTGTGTGTGTTATCGGTGTGTGTGTGTTGTCGGTGTGTGTGTGTCTGTGTGTGTGTGTGTGTGTTGTCGGTGTGTGTCTGTGTGTGTTGTCGGTGTGTGTGTGTGTTGTCGGTGTGTGTGTTGTCGGTGTGTGCGTGTGTGTGTTGTCGGTGTGTTGTCGGTGTGTGTGTGTGTGTGTTGTCGGTGTGTGTGTGTGTGTTGTCGGTGTGTGTGTGTGTTGTCGGTGTGTGTGTGTGTGTTGTGTGTGTGTGTTGATGGTGTGTGTGTGTGTGTGTTGTCGGTGTGTGTGTGTGTGTTGTCGGTGTGTGTGTGTTGTCGGTGTTTGTGTGTGTGTGTTGTCGGTGGGTTGTCGGTGTGTGTGTGTGTTGTCGGTGTGTGTGTGTGTGTTGTCGGTGTGTGTGTGTGTGTGTGTGTTGTCGGTGTGTGTGTGTTATCGGTGTGTGTGTGTGTTGTTGGTGTGTGTGTGTGTGTTGTCGGTGTGTGTGTGTGTGTGTTGTCAGTGTGTGTGTGTGTGTGTGTGTTGTCGGTGTGTGTGTGTGTGTGTGTGTGTGTGTGTTGCCGGTGTGTGTGTGTGTGTGTGTTGTCGGTGTGTGTGTGTGTGTGTTGTCGGTGTGTGTGTGTGTGTGTGTTGTCGGTGTGTTTGTGTGTGTGTGTTGTCGGTGTGTGTGAGTGTGTGTTGTCGGTGTGTGTGTGTGTGTTGTGTGTGTGTGTGTTGTCGGTGTGTGTGTGTGTGTTGTCGGTGTGTGTGTGTGTGTGTGTGTTGTCGGTGTGTGTGTGTAGTCGGTGTGTGTGTGTGTGTGTGTGTGTTGTCGGTGTGTGTGTGTGTGTGTTGTGTGTGTGTGTGTTGTCGGTGTGTGTGTGTGTTGTCGGTGTGTGTGTGTGTGTGTGTTGTCGGTGTGTGTGTGTAGTTGGTGTGTGTGTGTGTGTGTGTGTGTTGTCGGTGTGTGTGTGTGTGTTGTCGATGTGTGTGAGTGTGTGTTGTCGGTGTGTGTGTGTGTGTGTTGTGTGTGTGTGTGTTGTCGGTGTGTGTGTTTGTGTTGTCGGTGTGTGTGTGTTGTCGGTGTGTGTGTGTGTGTGTTGTCGGTGTGTGTGTGTGTGTGTTGTCAGTGTGTGTGTGTGTGTGTGTGTGTTGTCGGTGTGTGTGTGTGTATTGTCGGTGTGTGTGTGTGTTGTCGGTGTGTGTGTGTTGTGTGTGTGTGTGTTGTCGGTGTGTGTGTGTGTTGTCGGTGTGTGTGTGTGTGTGTGTGTGTGTGTTGTCAGTGTGTGTGTGTGTGTGTGTGTGTTGTCGGTGTGTGCTTGTGTGTGTTGTCGGTGTGTGTGTTGTCGGTGTGTGTGTGTGTGTTGTCGGTGTGTGTGTGTTGTCGGTGTGTGTGTGTGTGTGTTGTCGGTGTGTGTGTGTTATCGGTGTGTGTGTGTGTGTGTTGTCGGTGTGTGTGTGTGTGTGTGTGTGTTGTCGGTGTGTGTGTGTTGTCTGTGTGTGTGTGTGTGTTGTCTGTGTTTATGTGTTGTCGGTCTGTGTGTGTTTGTGTTGTCGGTGTGTGTGTGTGTTGTCGGTGTGTGTGTGTGTGTGTGTGTTGTCGGTGTGTGTGTGTGTTGTCGGTGTGTGTGTGTGTGTGTGTTGTCGGTGTGTGTGTGTTGTCGGTGTTTGTGTGTGTGTGTTGTCGGTGTGTTGTCGGTGTGTGTGTGTGTGTGTTGTCAGTGTGCGTGTGTGTGTGTTGTCGGTGTGTGTGTGATTATGTGTTGTCGGTGTGTGTGTGTGTGTTTTGTCGGTGTGTGTGTGTGTGTTGTCGGTGTGTGTGTGTGTTGTCGGTGTGTGTGTGTTGTCGGTGTGTCTGTGTGTGTGTTGTCGGTTTGTGTGTGTGTGTGTTGTCGGTGTGTGTGTGTGTTGTCGGTGTGTGTGTGTTGTGTGTGTGTTTGTTGTCGGTGTGTGTGTGTGTTGTCGGTGTGTGTGTGTGTGTGTGTGTGTGTGTTGTCGGTGTGTGTGTGTAGTCGGTGTGTGTGTGTGTGTGTTGTCGGTGTGTGTGTGTGTGTGTTGTCGGTGTGTGTGTGTGTGTGTGTTGTCGGTGTGTGTGTGTTGTGTGTGTGTGTGTGTGTTGTCGGTGTGTGTGTGTGTGTGTGTGTGTGTTGTCGGTGTGTGTGTGTAGTCGGTGTGTGTGTGTGTTGTCGGTGTGTGTGTGTGTGTTGTCGGTGTGTGTGTGTGTGTTGTCGGTGTGTGTGTGTGTGTGTGTTGTCGGTGTGTGTGTGTTTTGTCCGTGTGTGTGTGTGTGTGTGTTGTCCGTGTGTGTGTGTTTTGTCGGTGTGTGTGTGTGTGTGTGTGTGTTGTCGGTGTATGTGTGTGTGTGTTGTCGGTGTGTGTGTGTGTGTTGTGTGTGTGTGTGTTGTCGGTGTGTGTGTGTGTGTGTGTTGTCAGTGTGTGTGTGTGTGTGTGTGTGTGTGTGTGTGTGTGTGTGTGTGTGTGTGTGTGTGTTGTCGGTGTGTGTGTGTGTGTGTGTGTGTGTGTTGTCGGTGTGTGTGTGTGTGTGTGTGATGTCCGAGTGTGTGTGTGTGTGTGTTGTCGGTGTGTGTGTGTGTGTGTTGTCGGTGTGTGTGTGTGTGTGTGTGTGTGTGTGTGTTGTCGGTGTGTGTGTGTGTGTGTTGTCGGTGTGTGTGTGTGTGTTGTCAGTGTGTGTGTGTGTGTGTGTGTGTTGTCGGTGTGTGTGTGTGTATTGTCGGTGTGTGTGTGTGTTGTCGGTGTGTGTGTGTTGTGTGTGTGTGTGTTGTCGGTGTGTGTGTGTGTTGTCGGTGTGTGTGTGTGTGTGTGTGTGTGTGTGTGTTGTCGGTGTGTGTGTGCGTGTGTTGTCGGTGTGTGTGTGTGTGTTGTCGGTGTGTGTGTGTGTGTGTGTGTTGTCGGTGTGTGTGTGTGTGTGTGTGTGTTGTCGGTGTGTGTGTGTTATCGGTGTGTGTGTGTTGTCGGTGTGTGTGTGTCTGTGTGTGTGTGTGTGTTGTCGGTGTGTGTGTGTGTGTTGTCGGTGTGTGTGTGTGTTGTCGGTGTGTGTGTGTGTGTTGTGTGTGTGTGTTGATGGTGTGTGTGTGTGTGTGTTGTCGGTGTGTGTGTGTGTGTTGTCGGTGTGTGTGTGTTGTCGGTGTTTGTGTGTGTGTGTTGTCGGTGGGTTGTCGGTGTGTGTGTGTGTTGTCGGTGTGTGTGTGTGTGTTGTCGGTGTGTGTGTGTGTGTGTGTGTTGTCGGTGTGTGTGTGTTATCGGTGTGTGTGTGTGTTGTTGGTGTGTGTGTGTGTGTTGTCGGTGTGTGTGTGTGTGTTGTCAGTGTGTGTGTGTGTGTGTGTGTTGTCGGTGTGTGTGTGTGTGTGTGTGTGTGTGTGTGTGTGTTGCCGGTGTGTGTGTGTGTGTGTTGTCGGTGTGTGTGTGTGTGTGTGTGTTGTCGGTGTGTGTGTGTGTGTGTGTTGTCGGTGTGTTTGTGTGTGTGTGTTGTCGGTGTGTGTGAGTGTGTGTTGTCGGTGTGTGTGTGTGTGTTGTGTGTGTGTGTGTTGTCGGTGTGTGTGTGTGTGTTGTCGGTGTGTGTGTGTGTGTGTGTTGTCGGTGTGTGTCTGTAGTCGGTGTGTGTGTGTGTGTGTGTGTTGTCGGTGTGTGTGTGTGTGTGTTGTGTGTGTGTGTGTTGTCGGTGTGTGTGTGTGTTGTCGGTGTGTGTGTGTGTGTGTGTTGTCGGTGTGTGTGTGTAGTCGGTGTGTGTGTGTGTGTGTGTGTGTTGTCGGTGTGTGTGTGTGTGTTGTCGATGTGTGTGAGTGTGTGTTGTCGGTGTGTGTGTGTGTGTGTTGTGTGTGTGTGTGTTGTCGGTGTGTGTGTGTTGTCGGTGTGTGTGTGTGTGTGTTGTCGGTGTGTGTGTGTGTGTTGTCAGTGTGTGTGTGTGTGTGTGTGTGTTGTCGGTGTGTGTGTGTGTATTGTCGGTGTGTGTGTGTGTTGTCGGTGTGTGTGTGTTGTGTGTGTGTGTGTTGTCGGTGTGTGTGTGTGTTGTCGGTGTGTGTGTGTGTGTGTGTGTGTGTGTGTGTGTGTGTTGTCAGTGTGTGTGTGTGTGTGTGTTGTCGGTGTGTGTGTTGTCGGTGTGTGTGTGTGTGTTGTCGGTGTGTGTGTGTTGTCGGTGTGTGTGTGTGTGTGTTGTCGGTGTGTGTGTGTTATCGGTGTGTGTGTGTGTGTGTTGTCGGTGTGTGTGTGTGTGTGTTTGTGTTGTCGGTGTGTGTGTGTTGTCTGTGTGTGTGTGTGTGTTGTCTGTGTTTATGTGTTGTCGGTCTGTGTGTGTTTGTGTTGTCGGTGTGTGTGTGTGTTGTCGGTGTGTGTGTGTGTGTGTGTGTTGTCGGTGTGTGTGTGTGTTGTCGGTGTGTGTGTGTGTGTGTGTTGTCGGTGTGTGTGTGTTGTCGGTGTTTGTGTGTGTGTGTTGTCGGTGTGTTGTCGGTGTGTGTGTGTGTGTGTTGTCAGTGTGCGTGTGTGTGTGTTGTCGGTGTGTGTGTGATTATGTGTTGTCGGTGTGTGTGTGTGTGTTTTGTCGGTGTGTGTGTGTGTGTTGTCGGTGTGTGTGTGTGTTGTCGGTGTGTGTGTGTTGTCGGTGTGTCTGTGTGTGTGTTGTCGGTTTGTGTGTGTGTGTGTTGTCGGTGTGTGTGTGTGTTGTCGGTGTGTGTGTGTTGTGTGTGTGTTTGTTGTCGGTGTGTGTGTGTGTTGTCGGTGTGTGTGTGTGTGTGTGTGTGTGTGTTGTCGGTGTGTGTGTGTAGTCGGTGTGTGTGTGTGTGTGTTGTCGGTGTGTGTGTGTGTGTGTTGTCGGTGTGTGTGTGTGTGTGTGTTGTCGGTGTGTGTGTGTTGTGTGTGTGTGTGTGTGTTGTCGGTGTGTGTGTGTGTGTGTGTGTGTGTTGTCGGTGTGTGTGTGTAGTCGGTGTGTGTGTGTGTTGTCGGTGTGTGTGTGTGTGTGTTGTCGATGTGTGTGAGTGTGTGTTGTCGGTGTGTGTGTGTGTGTGTTGTGTGTGTGTGTGTTGTCGGTGTGTGTGTGTGTGTTGTCGGTGTGTGTGTGTTGTCGGTGTGTGTGTGTGTGTGTGTTGTCGGTGTGTGTGTGTGTGTTGTCAGTGTGTGTGTGTGTGTGTGTGTGTTGTCGGTGTGTGTGTGTGTGTTGTCGGTGTGTGTGTGTGTTGTCGGTGTGTGTGTGTTGTGTGTGTGTGTTGTCGGTGTGAGTGTGTGTTGTCGGTGTGTGTGTGTGTGTGTGTGTTGTCGGTGTGTGTGTGTAGTCGGTGTGTGTGTGTGTTGTCGGTGTGTGTGTGTGTGTGTGTGTTGTCGATGTGTGTGAGTGTGTGTTGTCGGTGTGTGTGTGTGTGTTGTGTGTGTGTGTGTTGTCGGTGTGTGTGTGTGTGTTGTCGGTGTGTGTGTGTGTGTTGTCGGTGTGTGTGTGTGTGTGTGTGTTGTCGGTGTGTGTGTGTGTGTGTGTGTTGTGTGTGTGTGTGTTGTCGGTGTGTGTGTGCATGTGTTGTCGGTGTGTGTGTGTGTGTTGTCGGTGTGTGTGTGTGTTGTCGGTGTGTGTGTGTGTGTGTGTGTGTGTGTGTGTTGTCGGTGTGTATGTGTGTTGTCGGTGTGTGTGTGTGTGGGTGTGTGTGTTGTCGGTGAGTGTATGTTGTCGGTGTGTGTGTGTGTGTGTTGTCGGTGTGTGTGTGTGTGTGTGTGTGTGTTGTCAGTGTGTGTGTGTGTGTGTGTGTTGTCGGTGTGTGTGTGTGTGTTGTGTGTGTGTGTGTTGTCGGTGTGTGTGTGTATGTGTGTTGTCGGTGTGTGTGTGTTGTCGGTGTGTGTGTGTGTGTGTGTTGTCGGTGTGTGTGTGTGTGTGTTGTCGGTGTGTGTGTGTGTGTGTGTTGTCGGTGTGTGTGTGTTGTCGGTGTGTGTGTGTGTGTGTGTAGTCGGTGTGTGTGTGTGTGTGTTGTCGGTGTGTGTGTGTGTGTGTTGTCGGTGTGTGTGTGTGTGTGTGTTGTCGGTGTGTGTGTGTTGTGTGTGTGTGTGTGTGTTGTCGGTGTGTGTGTGTGTGTGTGTGTGTGTTGTCGGTGTGTGTGTGTAGTCGGTGTGTGTGTGTGTTGTCGGTGTGTGTGTGTGTGTTGTCGATGTGTGTGAGTGTGTGTTGTCGGTGTGTGTGTGTGTGTGTTGTGTGTGTGTGTGTTGTCGGTGTGTGTGTGTGTGTTGTCGGTGTGTGTGTGTTGTCGGTGTGTGTGTGTGTGTGTGTTTTCGGTGTGTGTGTGTGTGTTGTCAGTGTGTGTGTGTGTGTGTGTGTGTTGTCGGTGTGTGTGTGTGTGTTGTCGGTGTGTGTGTGTGTTGTCGGTGTGTGTGTGTTGTGTGTGTGTGTTGTCGGTGTGTGTGTGTGTTGTCGGTGTGTGTGTGTGTGTGTGTGTTGTCGGTGTGTGTGTGTAGTCGGTGTGTGTGTGTGTTGTCGGTGTGTGTGTGTGTGTGTGTGTTGTCGATGTGTGTGAGTGTGTGTTGTCGGTGTGTGTGTGTGTGTTGTGTGTGTGTGTGTTGTCGGTGTGTGTGTGTGTGTTGTCGGTGTGTGTGTGTGTGTTGTCGGTGTGTGTGTGTGTGTGTGTGTTGTCGGTGTGTGTGTGTGTGTGTGTGTTGTGTGTGTGTGTGTTGTCGGTGTGTGTGTGCATGTGTTGTCGGTGTGTGTGTGTGTGTTGTCGGTGTGTGTGTGTGTTGTCGGTGTGTGTGTGTGTGTGTGTGTGTGTGTGTGTGTTGTCGGTGTGTATGTGTGTTGTCGGTGTGTGTGTGTGTGGGTGTGTGTGTGTGTGTGTGTGTGTTGTCGGTGTGTGTGTGTGTGTTGTCGATGTGTGTGAGTGTGTGTTGTCGGTGTGTGTGTGTGTGTGTTGTGTGTGTGTGTGTTGTCGGTGTGTGTGTTTGTGTTGTCGGTGTGTGTGTGTTGTCGGTGTGTGTGTGTGTGTGTTGTCGGTGTGTGTGTGTGTGTGTTGTCAGTGTGTGTGTGTGTGTGTGTGTGTTGTCGGTGTGTGTGTGTGTATTGTCGGTGTGTGTGTGTGTTGTCGGTGTGTGTGTGTTGTGTGTGTGTGTGTTGTCGGTGTGTGTGTGTGTTGTCGGTGTGTGTGTGTGTGTGTGTGTGTGTGTTGTCAGTGTGTGTGTGTGTGTGTGTTGTCGGTGTGTGCTTGTGTGTGTTGTCGGTGTGTGTGTTGTCGGTGTGTGTGTGTGTGTTGTCGGTGTGTGTGTGTTGTCGGTGTGTGTGTGTGTGTGTTGTCGGTGTGTGTGTGTTATCGGTGTGTGTGTGTGTGTGTTGTCGGTGTGTGTGTGTGTGTGTGTGTGTTGTCGGTGTGTGTGTGTTGTCTGTGTGTGTGTGTGTGTTGTCTGTGTTTATGTGTTGTCGGTCTGTGTGTGTTTGTGTTGTCGGTGTGTGTGTGTGTTGTCGGTGTGTGTGTGTGTGTGTGTGTTGTCGGTGTGTGTGTGTGTTGTCGGTGTGTGTGTGTGTGTGTGTTGTCGGTGTGTGTGTGTTGTCGGTGTTTGTGTGTGTGTGTTGTCGGTGTGTTGTCGGTGTGTGTGTGTGTGTGTTGTCAGTGTGCGTGTGTGTGTGTTGTCGGTGTGTGTGTGATTATGTGTTGTCGGTGTGTGTGTGTGTGTTTTGTCGGTGTGTGTGTGTGTGTTGTCGGTGTGTGTGTGTGTTGTCGGTGTGTGTGTGTGTGTGTGTGTGTTTGTTGTCGGTGTGTGTGTGTGTTGTCGGTGTGTGTGTGTGTGTGTGTGTGTGTGTTGTCGGTGTGTGTGTGTAGTCGGTGTGTGTGTGTGTGTGTTGTCGGTGTGTGTGTGTGTGTGTTGTCGGTGTGTGTGTGTGTGTGTGTTGTCGGTGTGTGTGTGTTGTGTGTGTGTGTGTGTGTTGTCGGTGTGTGTGTGTGTGTGTGTGTGTGTTGTCGGTGTGTGTGTGTAGTCGGTGTGTGTGTGTGTTGTCGGTGTGTGTGTGTGTGTTGTCGGTGTGTGTGTGTGTGTTGTCGGTGTGTGTGTGTGTGTGTGTTGTCGGTGTGTGTGTGTTTTGTCCGTGTGTGTGTGTGTGTGTGTTGTCCGTGTGTGTGTGTTTTGTCGGTGTGTGTGTGTGTGTGTGTGTGTTGTCGGTGTATGTGTGTGTGTGTTGTCGGTGTGTGTGTGTGTGTTGTGTGTGTGTGTGTTGTCGGTGTGTGTGTGTGTGTGTGTTGTCAGTGTGTGTGTGTGTGTGTGTGTGTGTGTGTGTGTGTGTGTGTGTGTGTGTGTGTGTGTTGTCGGTGTGTGTGTGTGTGTGTGTGTGTGTGTTGTCGGTGTGTGTGTGTGTGTGTGTGATGTCCGAGTGTGTGTGTGTGTGTGTTGTCGGTGTGTGTGTGTGTGTGTTGTCGGTGTGTGTGTGTGTGTGTGTGTGTGTGTGTGTTGTCGGTGTGTGTGTGTGTGTGTTGTCGGTGTGTGTGTGTGTGTTGTCAGTGTGTGTGTGTGTGTGTGTGTGTTGTCGGTGTGTGTGTGTGTATTGTCGGTGTGTGTGTGTGTTGTCGGTGTGTGTGTGTTGTGTGTGTGTGTGTTGTCGGTGTGTGTGTGTGTTGTCGGTGTGTGTGTGTGTGTGTGTGTGTGTGTGTGTTGTCGGTGTGTGTGTGCGTGTGTTGTCGGTGTGTGTGTGTGTGTTGTCGGTGTGTGTGTGTGTGTGTGTGTTGTCGGTGTGTGTGTGTGTGTGTGTGTGTTGTCGGTGTGTGTGTGTTATCGGTGTGTGTGTGTTGTCGGTGTGTGTGTGTCTGTGTGTGTGTGTGTGTTGTCGGTGTGTGTGTGTGTGTTGTCGGTGTGTGTGTGTGTTGTCGGTGTGTGTGTGTGTGTTGTGTGTGTGTGTTGATGGTGTGTGTGTGTGTGTGTTGTCGGTGTGTGTGTGTGTGTTGTCGGTGTGTGTGTGTTGTCGGTGTTTGTGTGTGTGTGTTGTCGGTGGGTTGTCGGTGTGTGTGTGTGTTGTCGGTGTGTGTGTGTGTGTTGTCGGTGTGTGTGTGTGTGTGTGTGTTGTCGGTGTGTGTGTGTTATCGGTGTGTGTGTGTGTTGTTGGTGTGTGTGTGTGTGTTGTCGGTGTGTGTGTGTGTGTTGTCAGTGTGTGTGTGTGTGTGTGTGTTGTCGGTGTGTGTGTGTGTGTGTGTGTGTGTGTGTGTGTGTTGCCGGTGTGTGTGTGTGTGTGTGTTGTCGGTGTGTGTGTGTGTGTGTGTGTTGTCGGTGTGTGTGTGTGTGTGTGTTGTCGGTGTGTTTGTGTGTGTGTGTTGTCGGTGTGTGTGAGTGTGTGTTGTCGGTGTGTGTGTGTGTGTTGTGTGTGTGTGTGTTGTCGGTGTGTGTGTGTGTGTTGTCGGTGTGTGTGTGTGTGTGTGTTGTCGGTGTGTGTCTGTAGTCGGTGTGTGTGTGTGTGTGTGTGTTGTCGGTGTGTGTGTGTGTGTGTTGTGTGTGTGTGTGTTGTCGGTGTGTGTGTGTGTTGTCGGTGTGTGTGTGTGTGTGTGTTGTCGGTGTGTGTGTGTAGTCGGTGTGTGTGTGTGTGTGTGTGTGTTGTCGGTGTGTGTGTGTGTGTTGTCGATGTGTGTGAGTGTGTGTTGTCGGTGTGTGTGTGTGTGTGTTGTGTGTGTGTGTGTTGTCGGTGTGTGTGTGTTGTCGGTGTGTGTGTGTGTGTGTTGTCGGTGTGTGTGTGTGTGTTGTCAGTGTGTGTGTGTGTGTGTGTGTGTTGTCGGTGTGTGTGTGTGTATTGTCGGTGTGTGTGTGTGTTGTCGGTGTGTGTGTGTTGTGTGTGTGTGTGTTGTCGGTGTGTGTGTGTGTTGTCGGTGTGTGTGTGTGTGTGTGTGTGTGTGTGTGTGTGTGTGTGTTGTCAGTGTGTGTGTGTGTGTGTGTTGTCGGTGTGTGTGTTGTCGGTGTGTGTGTGTGTGTTGTCGGTGTGTGTGTGTTGTCGGTGTGTGTGTGTGTGTGTTGTCGGTGTGTGTGTGTTATCGGTGTGTGTGTGTGTGTGTTGTCGGTGTGTGTGTGTGTGTGTTTGTGTTGTCGGTGTGTGTGTGTTGTCTGTGTGTGTGTGTGTGTTGTCTGTGTTTATGTGTTGTCGGTCTGTGTGTGTTTGTGTTGTCGGTGTGTGTGTGTGTTGTCGGTGTGTGTGTGTGTGTGTGTGTTGTCGGTGTGTGTGTGTGTTGTCGGTGTGTGTGTGTGTGTGTGTTGTCGGTGTGTGTGTGTTGTCGGTGTTTGTGTGTGTGTGTTGTCGGTGTGTTGTCGGTGTGTGTGTGTGTGTGTGTTGTCAGTGTGCGTGTGTGTGTGTTGTCGGTGTGTGTGTGATTATGTGTTGTCGGTGTGTGTGTGTGTGTTTTGTCGGTGTGTGTGTGTGTGTTGTCGGTGTGTGTGTGTGTTGTCGGTGTGTGTGTGTTGTCGGTGTGTCTGTGTGTGTGTTGTCGGTTTGTGTGTGTGTGTGTTGTCGGTGTGTGTGTGTGTTGTCGGTGTGTGTGTGTTGTGTGTGTTTGTTGTCGGTGTGTGTGTGTGTTGTCGGTGTGTGTGTGTGTGTGTGTGTGTGTGTTGTCGGTGTGTGTGTGTAGTCGGTGTGTGTGTGTGTGTGTTGTCGGTGTGTGTGTGTGTGTGTTGTCGGTGTGTGTGTGTGTGTGTGTTGTCGGTGTGTGTGTGTTGTGTGTGTGTGTGTGTGTTGTCGGTGTGTGTGTGTGTGTGTGTGTGTGTTGTCGGTGTGTGTGTGTAGTCGGTGTGTGTGTGTGTTGTCGGTGTGTGTGTGTGTGTTGTCGATGTGTGTGAGTGTGTGTTGTCGGTGTGTGTGTGTGTGTGTTGTGTGTGTGTGTGTTGTCGGTGTGTGTGTGTGTGTTGTCGGTGTGTGTGTGTTGTCGGTGTGTGTGTGTGTGTGTGTTGTCGGTGTGTGTGTGTGTGTTGTCAGTGTGTGTGTGTGTGTGTGTGTGTTGTCGGTGTGTGTGTGTGTGTTGTCGGTGTGTGTGTGTGTTGTCGGTGTGTGTGTGTTGTGTGTGTGTGTTGTCGGTGTGAGTGTGTGTTGTCGGTGTGTGTGTGTGTGTGTGTGTTGTCGGTGTGTGTGTGTAGTCGGTGTGTGTGTGTGTTGTCGGTGTGTGTGTGTGTGTGTGTGTTGTCGATGTGTGTGAGTGTGTGTTGTCGGTGTGTGTGTGTGTGTTGTGTGTGTGTGTGTTGTCGGTGTGTGTGTGTGTGTTGTCGGTGTGTGTGTGTGTGTTGTCGGTGTGTGTGTGTGTGTGTGTGTTGTCGGTGTGTGTGTGTGTGTGTGTGTTGTGTGTGTGTGTGTTGTCGGTGTGTGTGTGCATGTGTTGTCGGTGTGTGTGTGTGTGTTGTCGGTGTGTGTGTGTGTTGTCGGTGTGTGTGTGTGTGTGTGTGTGTGTGTGTGTTGTCGGTGTGTATGTGTGTTGTCGGTGTGTGTGTGTGTGGGTGTGTGTGTTGTCGGTGAGTGTATGTTGTCGGTGTGTGTGTGTGTGTGTTGTCGGTGTGTGTGTGTGTGTGTGTGTGTGTTGTCAGTGTGTGTGTGTGTGTGTGTGTTGTCGGTGTGTGTGTGTGTGTTGTGTGTGTGTGTGTTGTCGGTGTGTGTGTGTATGTGTGTTGTCGGTGTGTGTGTGTTGTCGGTGTGTGTGTGTGTGTGTGTTGTCGGTGTGTGTGTGTGTGTGTTGTCGGTGTGTGTGTGTGTGTGTGTTGTCGGTGTGTGTGTGTTGTCGGTGTGTGTGTGTGTGTGTGTAGTCGGTGTGTGTGTGTGTGTGTTGTCGGTGTGTGTGTGTGTGTGTTGTCGGTGTGTGTGTGTGTGTGTGTTGTCGGTGTGTGTGTGTTGTGTGTGTGTGTGTGTGTAGTCGGTGTGTGTGTGTGTGTGTGTGTGTGTTGTCGGTGTGTGTGTGTAGTCGGTGTGTGTGTGTGTTGTCGGTGTGTGTGTGTGTGTTGTCGATGTGTGTGAGTGTGTGTTGTCGGTGTGTGTGTGTGTGTGTTGTGTGTGTGTGTGTTGTCGGTGTGTGTGTGTGTGTTGTCGGTGTGTGTGTGTTGTCGGTGTGTGTGTGTGTGTGTGTTTTCGGTGTGTGTGTGTGTGTTGTCAGTGTGTGTGTGTGTGTGTGTGTGTTGTCGGTGTGTGTGTGTGTGTTGTCGGTGTGTGTGTGTGTTGTCGGTGTGTGTGTGTTGTGTGTGTGTGTTGTCGGTGTGTGTGTGTGTTGTCGGTGTGTGTGTGTGTGTGTGTGTTGTCGGTGTGTGTGTGTAGTCGGTGTGTGTGTGTGTTGTCGGTGTGTGTGTGTGTGTGTGTGTTGTCGATGTGTGTGAGTGTGTGTTGTCGGTGTGTGTGTGTGTGTTGTGTGTGTGTGTGTTGTCGGTGTGTGTGTGTGTGTTGTCGGTGTGTGTGTGTGTGTTGTCGGTGTGTGTGTGTGTGTGTGTGTTGTCGGTGTGTGTGTGTGTGTGTGTGTTGTGTGTGTGTGTGTTGTCGGTGTGTGTGTGCATGTGTTGTCGGTGTGTGTGTGTGTGTTGTCGGTGTGTGTGTGTGTTGTCGGTGTGTGTGTGTGTGTGTGTGTGTGTGTGTGTTGTCGGTGTGTATGTGTGTTGTCGGTGTGTGTGTGTGTGGGTGTGTGTGTTGTCGGTGAGTGTATGTTGTCGGTGTGTGTGTGTGTGTGTTGTCGGTGTGTGTGTGTGTGTGTGTGTTGTCAGTGTGTGTGTGTGTGTGTGTGTTGTCGGTGTGTGTGTGTGTGTTGTGTGTGTGTGTGTTGTCGGTGTGTGTGTGTATGTGTGTTGTCGGTGTGTGTGTGTTGTCGGTGTGTGTGTGTGTGTGTGTGTGTTGTCGGTGTGTGTGTGTGTGTGTTGTCGGTGTGTGTGTGTGTGTGTGTTGTCGGTGTGTGTGTGTTATCGGTGTGTGTGTGTGTGTGTTGTCGGTGTGTGTGTGTGTGTTGTCGGTGTGTGTGTGTGTGTTGTCTGTGTGTGTGTGTGTGTGTTGTCGGTGTGTGTGTGTTGTCGGTGTGTGTGTGTGTGTGTTGTTGGTGTGTGTGTGTGTGTGTGTGTGTTGTCGGTGTGTGTGTGTGTGTGTTGTCGGTGTGTGTGTGTGTTGTTGGTGTGTGTGTGTGTGTGTGTGTGTGTTGTCGGTGTGTGTGTGTGTTGTCGGTTTGTGTGTGTGTGTTGTCGGTGTGTGTGTGTGTTGTCGGTGTGTGTGTGTGTGTGTTGTCAGTGTGTGTGTGTGTGTGTTGTCGGTGTGTGTGTGTTTATGTGTTGTCGGTGTGTGTGTGTGTGTGTTGTCGGTGTGTGTGTGTGTGTGTGTTGTCGGTGTGTGTGTGTTGTCGGTGTGTGTGTGTTGTCGGTGTGTCTGTGTGTGTGTTGTCGGTTTGTGTGTGTGTGTGTGTGTTGTCGGTGTGTGTGTGTGTGTGTTGTCGGTGTGTGTGTGTGTGTGTGTTGTCGGTGTGTGTGTGTTGTGTGTGTGTGTGTTGTCGGTGTGTGTGTGTGTTGTCGGTGTGTGTGTGTGTGTGTTGTCGGTGTGTGTGTGTTGTCGGTGTGTGTGTGTGTGTTGTCGGTGTGTGTGTGTGTGTTGTCGATGTGTGTGAGTGTGTGTTGTCGGTCTGTGTGTGTGTGTTGTGTGTGTGTGTGTTGTCGGTGTGTGTGTGTGTGTGTTGTCGGTGTGTGTGTGTGTGTTGTCGGTGTGTGTGTGTGTGTGTGTGTGTTGTCGGTGTGTGTGTGTGTGTGTTGTCTGTGTGTGTGTTGTCGGTGTGTGTGTGCGTGTGTTGTCGGTGTGTGTGTGTTTGTTGTCGGTGTGTGTGTGTGTGTGTGTGTGTTGTCGGTGTGTGTGTGTTGTCAGTGTGTGTGTGTGTGTGTTGTCGGTGTGTGTGTGTTATCGGTGTGTGTGTGTTGTCGATGTGTGTGTGTGTGTGTGTGTTGTCGGTGTGTGTGTGTGTGTGTGTTGTCGGTGTGTGTGTGTGTGTTGTCGGTGTGTGTGTTGTCGGTGTGTGCGTGTGTGTGTTGTCGGTGTGTTGTCGGTGTGTGTGTGTGTGTGTTGTCGGTGTGTGTGTGTGTGTTGTCGGTGTGTGTGTGTTGTCGGTGTGTGTGTGTGTGTTGTGTGTGTGTTTGTTGATGGTGTGTGTGTGTGTGTGTTGTCGGTGTGTGTGTGTGTGTGTTGTCGGTGTGTGTGTGTTGTCGGTGTTTGTGTGTGTGTGTTGTCGGTGTGTTGTCGGTGTGTGTGTGTGTTGTCGGTGTGTGTGTGTGTGTGTTGTCGGTGTGTGTGTGTGTTGTCGGTGTGTGTGTTGTCGGTGTGTGCGTGTGTGTGTTGTCGGTGTGTGTGTGTGTTGTCGGTGTGTGTGTGTGTGTGTTGTCGGTGTGTGTGTGTGTTGTCGGTGTGTGTGTTGTCGGTGTGTGCGTGTGTGTGTTGTCGGTGTGTTGTCGGTGTGTGTGTGTGTGTGTTGTCAGTGTGTGTGTGTTTGTGTTGTCGGTGTGTGTGTGTTTATGTGTTGTCGGTGTGTGTGTGTGTGTTGTCGGTGTGTGTGTGTGTGTGTAATGTCGGTGTGTGTGTGTGTTGTCGGTGTGTGTGTGTTGTCGGTGTGTCTGTGTGTGTGTTGTCGGTTTGTGTGTGTGTGTGTTGTCGGTGTGTTTGTGTGTGTTGTCGGTGTGTGTGTGTGTTGTCGGTGTGTGTGTGTTGTGTGTGTGTGTGTTGTCGGTGTGTGTGTGTGTTGTCGGTGTGTGTGTGTGTGTGTGTGTTGTCGGTGTGTGTGTGTAGTCGGTGTGTGTGTGTGTGTGTGTTGTCGGTGTGTGTGTGTGTGTTGTCGATGTGTGTGAGTGTGTGTTGTCGGTGTGTGTGTGTTGTGTGTGTGTGTGTTGTCGGTGTGTGTGTGTGTGTGTTGTCGGTGTGTGTGTGTTGTCGGTGTGTGTGTGTGTGTGTGTGTTGTCAGTGTGTGTGTGTGTGTGTGTGTTGTCGGTGTGTGTGTGTGTTGTCGGTGTGTGTGTGTGTTGTTGGTGTGTGTGTGTGTGTTGTCGGTTTGTGTGTGTTGTCGGTGTGTGTGTGTGTGTGTGTGTGTGTTGCCGGTGTGTGTGTGTAGTCGGTGTGTGTGTGTGTGTGTGTTGTCGGTGTGTGTGTGTGTGTTGTCGATGTGTGTGAGTGTGTGTTGTCGGTGTGTGTGTGTGTTGTGTGTGTGTGTGTTGTCGGTGTGTGTGTGTGTGTGTTGTCGGTGTGTGTGTGTTGTCGGTGTGTGTGTGTGTGTGTTGTCGGTGTGTGTGTGTGTGTTGTCAGTGTGTGTGTGTGTGTGTGTGTGTTGTCGGTGTGTGTGTGTGTTGTCGGTGTGTGTGTGTGTTGTTGGTGTGTGTGTGTGTTGTCGGTGTGTGTGTGTGTTGTCGGTGTGTGTGTGTGTGTGTGTTGTCGGTGTGTGTGTGTAGTCGTTGTGTGTGTGTGTGTGTGTTGTCGGTGTGTGTGTGTGTGCGTGTTGTCGATGTGTGTGAGTGTGTGTTGTCGGTGTGTGTGTGTGTGTTGTGTGTGTGTGTGTTGTCGGTGTGTGTGTGTGTGTGTTGTCGGTGTGTGTGTGTGTTGTCGGTGTGTGTGTTGTCGGTGTGTGCGTGTGTGTGTTGTCGGTGTGTTGTCGGTGTGTGTGTGTGTGTGTTGTCGGTGTGTGTGTGTGTGTGTGTTGTCGGTGTGTGTGTGTTGTCGGTGTTTGTGAATGTGTGTTGTCGGTGTGTTGTCGGTGTGTGTGTGTGTGTGTTGTCAGTGTGTGTGTGTGTGTGTTGTCGGTGTGTGTGTGTTTATGTGTTGTCGGTGTGTGTGTGTGTGTTGTCGGTGTGTGTGTGTGTGTGTGTTGTCGGTGTGTGTGTGTGTTGTCGGTGTGTGTGTGTTGTCGGTGTGTCTGTGTGTGTGTTGTCGGTTTGTGTGTGTGTGTGTTGTCGGTGTGTTTGTGTGTGTTGTCGGTGTGTGTGTGTGTTGTCGGTGTGTGTGTGTTGTGTGTGTGTGTGTTGTCGGTGTGTGTGTGTGTTGTCGGTGTGTGTGTGTGTGTGTGTGTGTGTTGTCGGTGTGTGTGTGTAGTCGGTGTGTGTGTGTGTGTGTGTTGTCGGTGTGTGTGTGTGTGTTGTCGATGTGTGTGAGTGTGTGTTGTCGGTGTGTGTGTGTGTTGTGTGTGTGTGTGTTGTCGGTGTGTGTGTGTGTGTGTTGTCGGTGTGTGTGTGTTGTCGGTGTGTGTGTGTGTGTGTGTGTTGTCGGTGTGTGTGTGTGTGTTGTCAGTGTGTGTGTGTGTGTGTGTGTTGTCGGTGTGTGTGTGTGTTGTCGGTGTGTGTGTGTGTTGTTGGTGTGTGTGTGTGTTGTCGGTGTGTGTGTGTGTTGTCGGTGTGTGTGTGTGTGTGTGTTGTCGGTGTGTGTGTGTAGTCGTTGTGTGTGTGTGTGTGTGTTGTCGGTGTGTGTGTGTGTGCGTGTTGTCGATGTGTGTGAGTGTGTGTTGTCGGTGTGTGTGTGTGTGTTGTGTGTGTGTGTGTTGTCGGTGTGTGTGTGTGTGTGTTGTCGGTGTGTGTGTGTGTTGTCGGTGTGTGTGTTGTCGGTGTGTGCGTGTGTGTGTTGTCGGTGTGTTGTCGGTGTGTGTGTGTGTGTGTTGTCGGTGTGTGTGTGTGTGTGTGTTGTCGGTGTGTGTGTGTGTGTTGTGTGTGTGTGTGTTGTCGGTGTGTGTGTGTGTGTGTGTTGTCGGTGTGTGTGTGTTGTCGGTGTGTGTGTGTGTGTGTGTTGTCGGTGTGTGTGTGTTGTCGGTGTGTGTGTGTGTGTGTTGTCGGTTTGTGTGTGTGTGTGTTGTCGGTGTGTTTGTGTGTGTTGTCGGTGTGTGTGTGTGTTGTCGGTGTGTGTGTGTTGTGTGTGTGTGTGTTGTCGGTGTGTGTGTGTGTTGTCGGTGTGTGTGTGTGTGTGTGTTGTCGGTGTGTGTGTGTAGTCGGTGTGTGTGTGTGTGTTGTCGGTGTGTGTGTGTGTGTTGTCGATGTGTGTGAGTGTGTGTTGTCGGTGTGTGTGTGTGTTGTGTGTGTGTGTGTTGTCGGTGTGTGTGTGTGTGTGTTGTCGGTGTGTGTGTGTTGTCGGTGTGTGTGTGTGTGTGTGTGTTGTCAGTGTGTGTGTGTGTGTGTGTGTTGTCGGTGTGTGTGTGTGTTGTCGGTGTGTGTGTGTGTTGTTGGTGTGTGTGTGTGTGTGTGTGTGTGTTGTCGGTGTGTGTGTGTAGTCGGTGTGTGTGTGTGTGTGTGTTGTCGGTGTGTGTGTGTGTGTTGTCGATGTGTGTGAGTGTGTGTTGTCGGTGTGTGTGTGTGTTGTGTGTGTGTGTGTTGTCGGTGTGTGTGTGTGTGTGTTGTCGGTGTGTGTGTGTTGTCGGTGTGTGTGTGTGTGTGTTGTCGGTGTGTGTGTGTTGTCGGTGTGTGTGTGTGTGTGTTGTCGGTGTGTGTGTGTGTGTTGTCAGTGTGTGTGTGTGTGTGTGTGTGTGTTGTCGGTGTGTGTGTGTGTTGTCGGTGTGTGTGTGTGTTGTTGGTGTGTGTGTGTGTTGTCGGTGTGTGTGTGTGTTGTCGGTGTGTGTGTGTAGTCGTTGTGTGTGTGTGTGTGTGTTGTCGGTGTGTGTGTGTGTGCGTGTTGTCGATGTGTGTGAGTGTGTGTTGTCGGTGTGTGTGTGTGTGTTGTGTGTGTGTGTGTTGTCGGTGTGTGTGTGTGTGTGTTGTCGGTGTGTGTGTGTGTTGTCGGTGTGTGTGTTGTCGGTGTGTGCGTGTGTGTGTTGTCGGTGTGTTGTCGGTGTGTGTGTGTGTGTGTTGTCGGTGTGTGTGTGTGTGTGTGTTGTCGGTGTGTGTGTGTTGTCGGTGTTTGTGTGTGTGTGTTGTCGGTGTGTTGTCGGTGTGTGTGTGTGTGTGTTGTCAGTGTGTGTGTGTGTGTGTTGTCGGTGTGTGTGTGTTTATGTGTTGTCGGTGTGTGTGTGTGTGTTGTCGGTGTGTGTGTGTGTGTGTGTTGTCGGTGTGTGTGTGTGTTGTCGGTGTGTGTGTGTTGTCGGTGTGTCTGTGTGTGTGTTGTCGGTTTGTGTGTGTGTGTGTTGTCGGTGTGTTTGTGTGTGTTGTCGGTGTGTGTGTGTGTTGTCGGTGTGTGTGTGTTGTGTGTGTGTGTGTTGTCGGTGTGTGTGTGTGTTGTCGGTGTGTGTGTGTGTGTGTGTGTGTGTTGTCGGTGTGTGTGTGTAGTCGGTGTGTGTGTGTGTGTGTGTTGTCGGTGTGTGTGTGTGTGTTGTCGATGTGTGTGAGTGTGTGTTGTCGGTGTGTGTGTGTGTTGTGTGTGTGTGTGTTGTCGGTGTGTGTGTGTGTGTGTTGTCGGTGTGTGTGTGTTGTCGGTGTGTGTGTGTGTGTGTGTGTTGTCGGTGTGTGTGTGTGTGTTGTCAGTGTGTGTGTGTGTGTGTGTGTTGTCGGTGTGTGTGTGTGTTGTCGGTGTGTGTGTGTGTTGTTGGTGTGTGTGTGTGTTGTCGGTGTGTGTGTGTGTTGTCGGTGTGTGTGTGTGTGTGTGTGTGTGTGTTGTCGGTGTGTGTGTGTAGTCGGTGTGTGTGTGTGTGTGTGTTGTCGGTGTGTGTGTGTGTGCGTGTTGTCGATGTGTGTGAGTGTGTGTTGTCGGTGTGTGTGTGTGTGTTGTGTGTGTGTGTGTTGTCGGTGTGTGTGTGTGTGTGTTGTCGGTGTGTGTGTTGTCGGTGTGTGTGTGTGTGTGTGTGTTGTCAGTGTGTGTGTGTGTGTGTGTGTTGTCGGTGTGTGTGTGTGTTGTCGGTGTGTGTGTGTGTTGTTGGTGTGTGTGTGTGTGTGTGTGTGTGTTGTCGGTGTGTGTGTGTAGTCGGTGTGTGTGTGTGTGTGTGTTGTCGGTGTGTGTGTGTGTGTTGTCGATGTGTGTGAGTGTGTGTTGTCGGTGTGTGTGTGTGTTGTGTGTGTGTGTGTTGTCGGTGTGTGTGTGTGTGTGTTGTCGGTGTGTGTGTGTTGTCGGTGTGTGTGTGTGTGTGTTGTCGGTGTGTGTGTGTTGTCGGTTTGTGTGTGTGTGTGTTGTCGGTGTGTGTGTGTGTGTTGTCAGTGTGTGTGTGTGTGTGTGTGTGTGTTGTCGGTGTGTGTGTGTGTTGTCGGTGTGTGTGTGTGTTGTTGGTGTGTGTGTGTGTTGTCGGTGTGTGTGTGTGTTGTCGGTGTGTGTGTGTAGTCGTTGTGTGTGTGTGTGTGTGTTGTCGGTGTGTGTGTGTGTGCGTGTTGTCGATGTGTGTGAGTGTGTGTTGTCGGTGTGTGTGTGTGTGTTGTGTGTGTGTGTGTTGTCGGTGTGTGTGTGTGTGTGTTGTCGGTGTGTGTGTGTGTTGTCGGTGTGTGTGTTGTCGGTGTGTGCGTGTGTGTGTTGTCGGTGTGTTGTCGGTGTGTGTGTGTGTGTGTTGTCGGTGTGTGTGTGTGTGTGTTGTCGGTGTGTGTGTGTTGTCGGTGTTTGTGTGTGTGTGTTGTCGGTGTGTTGTCGGTGTGTGTGTGTGTGTGTTGTCAGTGTGTGTGTGTGTGTGTTGTCGGTGTGTGTGTGTTTATGTGTTGTCGGTGTGTGTGTGTGTGTTGTCGGTGTGTGTGTGTGTGTTGTCGGTGTGTGTGTGTGTTGTCGGTGTGTGTGTGTTGTCGGTGTGTCTGTGTGTGTGTTGTCGGTTTGTGTGTGTGTGTGTTGTCGGTGTGTTTGTGTGTGTTGTCGGTGTGTGTGTGTGTTGTCGGTGTGTGTGTGTTGTGTGTGTGTGTGTTGTCGGTGTGTGTGTGTGTTGTCGGTGTGTGTGTGTGTGTGTGTGTGTGTTGTCGGTGTGTGTGTGTAGTCGGTGTGTGTGTGTGTGTGTGTTGTCGGTGTGTGTGTGTGTGTTGTCGATGTGTGTGAGTGTGTGTTGTCGGTGTGTGTGTGTGTTGTGTGTGTGTGTGTTGTCGGTGTGTGTGTGTGTGTGTTGTCGGTGTGTGTGTGTTGTCGGTGTGTGTGTGTGTGTGTGTGTTGTCGGTGTGTGTGTGTGTGTTGTCAGTGTGTGTGTGTGTGTGTGTGTTGTCGGTGTGTGTGTGTGTTGTCGGTGTGTGTGTGTGTTGTTGGTGTGTGTGTGTGTTGTCGGTGTGTGTGTGTGTTGTCGGTGTGTGTGTGTGTGTGTGTGTGTGTGTTGTCGGTGTGTGTGTGTAGTCGGTGTGTGTGTGTGTGTGTGTTGTCGGTGTGTGTGTGTGTGCGTGTTGTCGATGTGTGTGAGTGTGTGTTGTCGGTGTGTGTGTGTGTGTTGTGTGTGTGTGTGTTGTCGGTGTGTGTGTGTGTGTGTTGTCGGTGTGTGTGTTGTCGGTGTGTGTGTGTGTGTGTGTTGTCGGTGTGTGTGTGTTGTCGGTGTGTGTGTGTGTGTGTTGTCGATGTGTGTGTGTGTGTTGTCGGTGTGTGTGTGTGTGTGTGTGTGTGTTGTCAGTGTGTGTGTGTGTGTGTGTGTTGTCGGTGTGTGCTTGTGTGTGTTGTCGGTGTGTGTGTTGTCGGTGTGTGTGTGTGTGTTGTCGGTGTGTGTGTGTTGTCGGTGTGTGTGTGTGTGTGTGTTGTCGGTGTGTGTGTGTGTTGTCGGTGTGTGTGTGTGTGTGTGTGTTGTCGGTGTGTGTGTGTTATCGGTGTGTGTGTGTGTGTGTTGTCGGTGTGTGTGTGTGTGTGTTGTCGGTGTGTGTGTGTTGTCTGTGTGTGTGTGTGTGTTGTCGGTGTTTATGTGTTGTCGGTGTGTGTGTGTTTGTGTTGTCGGTGTGTGTGTGTGTGTGTTGTCGGTGTGTGTGTGTGTGTGTTGTCGGTGTGTGTGTGTAGTCGTTGTGTGTGTGTGTGTGTGTTGTCGGTGTGTGTGTGTGTGCGTGTTGTCGATGTGTGTGAGTGTGTGTTGTCGGTGTGTGTGTGTGTGTTGTGTGTGTGTGTGTTGTCGGTGTGTGTGTGTGTGTGTTGTCGGTGTGTGTGTGTGTTGTCGGTGTGTGTGTTGTCGGTGTGTGCGTGTGTGTGTTGTCAGTGTGTTGTCGGTGTGTGTGTGTGTGTGTTGTCGGTGTGTGTGTGTGTGTGTGTTGTCGGTGTGTGTGTGTGTTGTCGGTGTGTGTGTGTTGTGTGTGTGTGTGTTGTCGGTGTGTGTGTGTGTTGTCGGTGTGTGTGTGTGTGTGTGTGTGTGTTGTCGGTGTGTGTGTGTAGTCGGTGTGTGTGTGTGTGTGTGTGTTGTCGGTGTGTGTGTGTGTGTTGTTGATGTGTGTGAGTGTGTGTTGTCGGTGTGTGTGTGTGTTGTGTGTGTGTGTGTTGTCGGTGTGTGTGTGTGTGTGTTGTCGGTGTGTGTGTGTTGTCGGTGTGTGTGTGTGTGTGTGTGTTGTCGGTGTGTGTGTGTGTGTTGTCAGTGTGTGTGTGTGTGTGTGTGTGTTGTCGGTGTGTGTGTGTGTTGTCGGTGTGTGTGTGTGTTGTTGGTGTGTGTGTGTGTTGTCGGTGTGTGTGTGTGTTGTCGGTGTGTGTGTGTGTGTGTGTGTGTGTGTTGTCGGTGTGTGTGTGTAGTCGGTGTGTGTGTGTGTGTGTGTTGTCGGTGTGTGTGTGTGTGCGTGTTGTCGATGTGTGTGAGTGTGTGTTGTCGGTGTGTGTGTGTTGTGTGTGTGTGTGTTGTCGGTGTGTGTGTGTGTGTGTTGTCGGTGTGTGTGTGTTGTCGGTGTGTGTGTGTGTGTGTGTTGTCGGTGTGTGTGTGTTGTCGGTGTGTGTGTGTGTGTGTTGTCGATGTGTGTGTGTGTGTTGTCGATGTGTGTGTGTGTGTGTGTGTTGTCAGTGTGTGTGTGTGTGTGTGTGTTGTCGGTGTGTGCTTGTGTGTGTTGTCGGTGTGTGTGTTGTCGGTGTGTGTGTGTGTGTTGTCGGTGTGTGTGTGTTGTCGGTGTGTGTGTGTGTGTGTGTGTTGTCGGTGTGTGTGTGTGTTGTCGGTGTGTGTGTGTGTGTGTGTGTTGTCGGTGTGTGTGTGTTATCGGTGTGTGTGTGTGTGTGTTGTCGGTGTGTGTGTGTGTGTGTGTGTTGTCGGTGTGTGTGTGTTGTCTGTGTGTGTGTGTGTGTTGTCGGTGTTTATGTGTTGTCGGTGTGTGTGTGTTTGTGTTGTCGGTGTGTGTGTGTGTGTGTTGTCGGTGTGTGTGTGTGTGTGTTGTCGGTGTGTGTGTGTGTGTTGTCGGTGTGTGTGTGTTGTCGGTGTTTGTGTGTGTGTGTTGTCGGTGTGTTGTCGGTGTGTGTGTGTGTGTGTTGTCAGTGTGTGTGTGTGTGTGTTGTCGGTGTGTGTGTGATTATGTGTTGTCGGTGTGTGTGTGTGTTGTCGGTGTGTGTGTGTGTGTGTGTGTTGTCGGTGTGTGTGTGTGTTGTCGGTGTGTGTGTGTTGTCGGTGTGTCTGTGTGTGTGTTGTCGGTTTGTGAGTGTGTGTGTTGTCGGTGTGTGTGTGTGTTGTCGGTGTGTGTGTGTTGTGTGTGTGTGTGTTGTCGGTGTGTGTGTGTGTTGTCGGTGTGTGTGTGTGTGTGTGTGTTGTCGGTGTGTGTGTGTAGTCGGTGTGTGTGTGTGTGTGTTGTCGGTGTGTGTGTGTGTGTGTGTTGTCGGTGTGTGTGTGTTGTGTGTGTGTGTGTGTGTTGTCGGTGTGTGTGTGTGTGTGTGTGTGTTGTCGGTGTGTGTGTGTAGTCGGTGTGTGTGTGTGTGTGTGTGTTGTCGGTGTGTGTGTGTGTGTTGTCGATGTGTGTGAGTGTGTGTTGTCGGTGTGTGTGTGTGTGTGTTGTGTGTGTGTGTGTTGTCGGTGTGTGTGTGTGTGTTGTCGGTGTGTTCGTGTTGTCGGTGTGTGTGTGTGTGTGTTGTCGGTGTGTGTGTGTGTGTTGTCAGTGTGTGTGTGTGTGTGTGTGTGTTGTCGGTGTGTGTGTGTGTATTGTCGGTGTGTGTGTGTGTTGTCGGTGTGTGTGTGTTGTGTGTGTGTTGTCGGTGTGTGTGTGTGTTGTCGGTGTGTGTGTGTGTGTGTGTGTGTGTGTTGTCAGTGTGTGTGTGTGTGTGTGTTGTCGGTGTGTGCTTGTGTGTGTTGTCGGTGTGTGTGTTGTCGGTGTGTGTGTGTGTGTTGTCGGTGTGTGTGTGTTGTCGGTGTGTGTGTGTGTGTGTGTTGTCGGTGTGTGTGTGTGTTGTCGGTGTGTGTGTGTGTGTGTGTGTTGTCGGTGTGTGTGTGTTATCGGTGTGTGTGTGTGTGTGTTGTCGGTGTGTGTGTGTGTGTGTGTGTGTTGTCGGTGTGTGTGTGTTGTCTGTGTGTGTGTGTGTGTTGTCGGTGTTTATGTGTTGTCGGTGTGTGTGTGTTTGTGTTGTCGGTGTGTGTGTGTGTTGTCGGTGTGTGTGTGTGTGTGTGTGTTGTCGGTGTGTGTGTGTGTGTGTTGTCGGTGTGTGTGTGTGTGTGTTGTCGGTGTGTGTGTGTTGTCGGTGTTTGTGTGTGTGTGTTGTCGGTGTGTTGTCGGTGTGTGTGTGTGTGTGTTGTCAGTGTGCGTGTGTGTGTGTTGTCGGTGTGTGTGTGATTATGTGTTGTCGGTGTGTGTGTGTGTGTTTTGTCGGTGTGTGTGTGTGTGTTGTCGGTGTGTGTGTGTGTTGTCGGTGTGTGTGTGTTGTCGGTGTGTCTGTGTGTGTGTTGTCGGTTTGTGTGTGTGTGTGTTGTCGGTGTGTGTGTGTGTTGTCGGTGTGTGTGTGTTGTGTGTGTGTTTGTTGTCGGTGTGTGTGTGTGTTGTCGGTGTGTGTGTGTGTGTGTGTGTGTGTTGTCGGTGTGTGTGTGTAGTCGGTGTGTGTGTGTGTGTGTTGTCGGTGTGTGTGTGTGTGTGTTGTCGGTGTGTGTGTGTGTGTGTGTTGTCGGTGTGTGTGTGTTGTGTGTGTGTGTGTGTGTTGTCGGTGTGTGTGTGTGTGTGTGTGTGTTGTCGTGTGTGTGTGTGTAGTCGGTGTGTGTGTGTGTGTGTGTTGTCGGTGTGTGTGTGTGTGTTGTCGATGTGTGTGAGTGTGTGTTGTCGGTGTGTGTGTGTGTGTGTTGAGTGTGTGTGTGTTGTAGGTGTGTGTGTGTGTGTTGTCGGTGTGTGTGTGTTGTCGGTGTGTGTGTGTGTGTGTGTTGTCGGTGTGTGTGTGTGTGTTGTCAGTGTGTGTGTGTGTGTGTGTGTGTTGTCGGTGTGTGTGTGTGTGTTGTCGGTGTGTGTGTGTGTTGTCGGTGTGTGTGTGTTGTGTGTGTGTTTGTGTTGTCGGTGTGTGTGTGTGTTGTCGGTGTGTGTGTGTGTGTGTTGTCGGTGTGTGTGTGTAGTCGGTGTGTGTGTGTGTGTTGTCGGTGTGTGTGTGTGTGTGTGTGTTGTCGATGTGTGTGAGTGTGTGTTGTCGGTGTGTGTGTGTGTGTGTTGTGTGTGTGTGTGTTGTCGGTGTGTGTGTGTGTGTTGTCGGTGTGTGTGTGTGTGTTGTCGGTGTGTGTGTGTGTGTGTTGTCGGTGTGTGTGTGTGTGTGTTGTGTGTGTGTGTGTTGTCGGTGTGTGTGTGCATGTGTTGTCGGTGTGTGTGTGTGTGTTGTCGGTGTGTGTGTGTGTTGTCGGTGTGTGTGTGTGTGTGTGTGTGTGTGTGTGTTGTCGGTGTGTATGTGTGTTGTCGGTGTGTGTGTGTGTGGGTGTGTGTGTTGTCGGTGAGTGTATGTTGTCGGTGTGTGTGTGTGTGTTGTGTGTGTGTGTGTTGTCGGTGTGTGTGTGTATGTGTGTTGTCGGTGTGTGTGTGTTGTCGGTGTGTGTGTGTGTGTGTGTGTGTTGTCGGTGTGTGTGTGTATGTGTGTTGTCGGTGTTTATGTGTTGTCGGTGTGTGTGTGTTTGTGTTGTCGGTGTGTGTGTGTGTGTGTTGTCGGTGTGTGTGTGTGTGTGTTGTCGGTGTGTGTGTGTAGTCGTTGTGTGTGTGTGTGTGTGTTGTCGGTGTGTGTGTGTGTGCGTGTTGTCGATGTGTGTGAGTGTGTGTTGTCGGTGTGTGTGTGTGTGTTGTGTGTGTGTGTGTTGTCGGTGTGTGTGTGTGTGTGTTGTCGGTGTGTGTGTGTGTTGTCGGTGTGTGTGTTGTCGGTGTGTGCGTGTGTGTGTTGTCAGTGTGTTGTCGGTGTGTGTGTGTGTGTGTTGTCGGTGTGTGTGTGTGTGTGTGTTGTCGGTGTGTGTGTGTTGTCGGTGTTTGTGTGTGTGTGTTGTCGGTGTGTTGTCGGTGTGTGTGTGTGTGTGTTGTCAGTGTGTGTGTGTGTGTGTTGTCGGTGTGTGTGTGTTTATGTGTTGTCGGTGTGTGTGTGTGTTGTCGGTGTGTGTGTGTGTGTTGTCGGTGTGTGTGTGTTGTCGGTGTGTGTGTGTTGTCGGTGTGTCTGTGTGTGTGTTGTCGGTTTGTGTGTGTGTGTGTTGTCGGTGTGTTTGTGTGTGTTGTCGGTGTGTGTGTGTGTTGTCGGTGTGTGTGTGTTGTGTGTGTGTGTGTTGTCGGTGTGTGTGTGTGTTGTCGGTGTGTGTGTGTGTGTGTGTGTGTGTTGTCGGTGTGTGTGTGTAGTCGGTGTGTGTGTGTGTGTGTGTTGTCGGTGTGTGTGTGTGTGTTGTTGATGTGTGTGAGTGTGTGTTGTCGGTGTGTGTGTGTGTTGTGTGTGTGTGTGTTGTCGGTGTGTGTGTGTGTGTGTTGTCGGTGTGTGTGTGTTGTCGGTGTGTGTGTGTGTGTGTGTGTTGTCGGTGTGTGTGTGTGTGTTGTCAGTGTGTGTGTGTGTGTGTGTGTGTGTTGTCGGTGTGTGTGTGTGTTGTCGGTGTGTGTGTGTGTTGTTGGTGTGTGTGTGTGTTGTCGGTGTGTGTGTGTGTTGTCGGTGTGTGTGTGTGTGTGTGTGTGTGTGTGTGTTGTCGGTGTGTGTGTGTAGTCGGTGTGTGTGTGTGTGTTGTCGGTGTGTGTGTGTGTGCGTGTTGTCGATGTGTGTGAGTGTGTGTTGTCGGTGTGTGTGTGTGTGTTGTGTGTGTGTGTGTTGTCGGTGTGTGTGTGTGTGTGTTGTCGGTGTGTGTGTGTTGTCGGTGTGTGTGTGTGTGTGTGTTGTCGGTGTGTGTGTGTTGTCGGTGTGTGTGTGTGTGTGTTGTCGATGTGTGTGTGTGTGTTGTCGGTGTGTGTGTGTGTGTGTGTGTTGTCAGTGTGTGTGTGTGTGTGTGTGTTGTCGGTGTGTGCTTGTGTGTGTTGTCGGTGTGTGTGTTGTCGGTGTGTGTGTGTGTGTTGTCGGTGTGTGTGTGTTGTCGGTGTGTGTGTGTGTGTGTGTGTGTTGTCGGTGTGTGTGTGTGTTGTCGGTGTGTGTGTGTGTGTGTGTGTTGTCGGTGTGTGTGTGTTTATCGGTGTGTGTGTGTGTGTGTTGTCGGTGTGTGTGTGTGTGTGTGTGTTGTCGGTGTGTGTGTGTTGTCTGTGTGTGTGTGTGTGTTGTCGGTAAGTTTATGTGTTGCTCGGTGTGTGTGTGTTTGTGTTGTGGGTGTGTGTGTGTGTGTGTTGCCTTCGGTGTGTGTGTGTGTGTGTGTTTGTCGGTGTGTGTGTGTGTGTTGTCGGTGTGTGTGTGTTGTCGGTGTTTGTGTGTGTGTGTTGTCGGGGTGTGTTTGGCCTTCGGTGTGTGTGTGTGTGTGTTGTCAGTGTGTGTGTGTGTGTGTTGTCGGTGTGTGTGTGATTATGTGTTGTCGGTGTGTGTGTGTGTTGTCGGTGTGTGTGTGTGTGTGTGTGTGTGTCGGTGTGTGTGTGTGTTGTCGGTGTGTGTGTGTTGTCGGTGTGTCTGTGTGTGTGTTGTCGGTTTGTGTGTGTGTGTGTGTTGTCGGTGTGTGTGTGTGTGTTGTCGGTGTGTGTGTGTGTGTGTGTGTGTGTGTGGGGTGTCGTGTGTGTGTGTTGTCGGTGTGTGTGTGTGTGTGTGTGTGTTGTCGGTGTGTGTGTGTGGCTCGGTGTGTGTGTGTGTGTGTTGTCGGTGTGTGTGTGTGTGTGTGTGTTGTCGGTGTGTGTGTGTTGTGTGTGTGTGTGTGTTGTCGGTCGTGTGTGTGTGTGTGTGTGTGTGTTGCTCGGTGTGTGTGTGTAGTCGGTGTGTGTGTGTGTGTGTGTGTGTTGTCGGGGTGTGTGTGTGTGTGTTGTCGATGTGTGTGAGTGTGTGTTGTCGGTGTGTGTGTGTGTGTGTGTGTGTGTGTGTGTGTTGTCGGTGTGTGTGTGTGTGTGTTGTTACGGTGTGTTCGTGTTGTGGTGTGTGTGTGTGTGTGTTGTCGGTGTGTGTGTGTGTGTGTGTTGTCAGTGTGTGTGTGTGTGTGTGTGTTGTCGGTGTGTGTGTGTGTGTGTGGGGGTGTGTGTGTGTGTTGTCGGTGTGTGTGTGTGTGTGTGTGTGTTGTCGGTGTGTGTGTGTGTTGTCGGTGTGTGTGTGTGTGTGTGTGTGTGTGTGTGTTGTCAGTGTGTGTGTGTGTGTGTGTGTGTCGGTGTGTGCTTGTGTGTGTTGTCGGTGTGTGTGTGTGCCGGTGTGTGTGTGTGTGTTGTCGGTGTGTGTGTGTGTTGTCGGTGTGTGTGTGTGTGTGTGTTGTCGGTGTGTGTGTGTGTTGTCGGTGTGTGTGTGTGTGTGTGTGTTGTCGGTGTGTGTGTGTTATCGGTGTGTGTGTGTGTGTGTGTTGTCGGTGTGTGTGTGTGTGTGTGTGTGTGTTGTCGGTGTGTGTGTGTTGTCTGTGTGTGTGTGTGTGTGTTGTCCCGGTGTTTATGTGTTGTCGGTGTGTGTGTGTGTGTTTGTGTTGTCGGTGTGTGTGTGTGTTGTCGGTGTGTGTGTGTGTGTGTGTGTTGTGGGTGTGTGTGTGTGTGTGTTGTCGGTGTGTGTGTGTGTGTGTTGTCGGTGTGTGTGTGTTGTCGGTGTTTGTGTGTGTGTGTTGTCGGTGTGTTGTGTCGGTGTGTGTGTGTGTGTGTGCGTGCGGTGTGCGTGTGTGTGTGTTGTCGGTGTGTGTGTGAGTTATTGTGTTGTGGTGTGTGTGTGTGTGTTTTGTCGGGGTGTGTGTGTGTGTGTGTGTCGGTGTGTGTGTGTGTGTTGTGGGGTGTTTGTGTGTTGTCGAGGGTGTGTGTCTGTGTGTGTGTTGCGGTTTGTGTGTGTGTGTGTTGTCGGGGTGTGTGTGTGTGTTGTTCGGTGTGTGTGTGTTGTGTGTGTGTTTGTTTGTCGGTGTGTGTGTGTGTTGTCGGTGTGTGTGTGTGTGTGTGTGTGTGTTGTGGGGTGTGTGTGTGTGTGCGTCGGTGTGTGTGTGTGTGTGTTGTCGGTGTGTGTGTGTGTGTGTGTTTAATGGGGTGTGTGTGTGTGTGTGTGTCGGTGGGGTGTGTGTGTGTGTTGTGTGTGTGTGTGTGTGTGTCGGTGTGTGTGTGTGTGTGTGTGTGTGTGTCGTCGTGTGTGTGTGTAGTCGGTGTGTGTGTGTGTGTGTGTGTGTCGGTGTGTGTGTGTGTGTTGTCGATGTGTGTGAGTGTGTGTTGTCGGTGTGTGTGTGTGTGTGTTGAGTGTGTGTGTGTTGTAGGTGTGTGTGTGTGTGTTGCTTCGGTGTGTGTGTGTTGTCGGTGTGTGTGTGTGTGTGTGTTGTCGGTGTGTGTGTGTGTGTTGTCAGTGTGTGTGTGTGTGTGTGTGTGTTGTCGGTGTGTGTGTGTGTGTTGTCGGTGTGTGTGTGTGTGTGTCGGTCGGTGTGTGTGTGTTGTGTGTGTGTTTGTGTTGTCGGTGTGTGTGTGTGTGTGCTGTCGGTGTGTGTGTGTGTGTGTGTTGTCGGTGTGTGTGTGTAGTTCGGTGTGTGTGTGTGTGTGTGTACTGGTCGGTGTGTGTGTGTGTGTTGTCGATGTGTGTGAGTGTGTGTGTTGTCGGTGTGTGTGTGTGCTATTTGTGTGTGTGTGTGTTGTCGGTGTGTGTGTGTGTTGTCGGTGTGTGTGTGTGTGTGTTGTGTCGGTGTGTGTGTGTGTGTGTGTGTTGTCGGTGTGTGTGTGTGTGTGTGTGTGTGTGTGTGTGTGTTGTCGGTGTGTGTGTGCATGTGTTGTCGGTGTGTGTGTGTGTGTTGTCGGTGTGTGTGTGTGTTGTCGGTGTGTGTGTGTGTGTGTGTGTGTGTGTGTGTTGTCGGTGTGTATGTGTGTTGTCGGTGTGTGTGTGTGTGGGTGTGTGTGTTGTCGGTGAGTGTATGTTGTCGGTGTGTGTGTGTGTGTTGTGTGTGTGTGTGTTGTCGGTGTGTGTGTGTATGTGTGTTGTCGGTGTGTGTGTGTTGTCGGTGTTTGTGTGTGTGTGTTGTCGGTGTGTTGTCGGTGTGTGTGTGTGTGTGTGTTGTCAGTGTGCGTGTGTGTGTGTTGTCGGTGTGTGTGTGATTATGTGTTGTCGGTGTGTGTGTGTGTGTTTTGTCGGTGTGTGTGTGTGTGTTGTCGGTGTGTGTGTGTGTTGTCGGTGTTTGTGTGTTGTCGGTGTGTCTGTGTGTGTGTTGTCGGTTTGTGTGTGTGTGTGTTGTCGGTGTGTGTGTGTGTTGTCGGTGTGTGTGTGTTGTGTGTGTGTTTGTTGTCGGTGTGTGTGTGTGTTGTCGGTGTGTGTGTGTGTGTGTGTGTGTGTTGTCGGTGTGTGTGTGTAGTCGGTGTGTGTGTGTGTGTGTTGTCGGTGTGTGTGTGTGTGTGTGTTGTCGGTGTGTGTGTGTGTGTGTGTTGTCGGTGTGTGTGTGTTGTGTGTGTGTGTGTGTGTTTGTCGGTGTGTGTGTGTGTGTGTGTGTGTTGTCGTGTGTGTGTGTGTAGTCGGTGTGTGTGTGTGTGTGTGTTGTCGGTGTGTGTGTGTGTGTGTTGTCGATGTGTGTGAGTGTGTGTTGTCGGTGTGTGTGTGTGTGTGTTGAGTGTGTGTGTGTTGTAGGTGTGTGTGTGTGTGTTGTCGGTGTGTGTGTGTTGTCGGTGTGTGTGTGTGTGTGTGTTGTCGGTGTGTGTGTGTGTGTTGTCAGTGTGTGTGTGTGTGTGTGTGTGTTGTCGGTGTGTGTGTGTGTGTTGTCGGTGTGTGTGTGTGTTGTCGGTGTGTGTGTGTTGTGTGTGTGTTTGTGTTGTCGGTGTGTGTGTGTGTTGTCGGTGTGTGTGTGTGTGTGTTGTCGGTGTGTGTGTGTAGTCGGTGTGTGTTGTGTGTGTGTGGTGTGTGTGTGTTGTGTGTGTGTGTGTGTGTGTGTGTGTTGTCGGTGTGTGTGTGTGTGTGTGTGTTGTCGATGTGTGTGAGTGTGTGTTGTCGGTGTGTGTGTGTGTGTTGTGTGTGTGTGTGTTGTCGGTGTGTGTGTGTGTGTTGTCGGTGTGTGTGTGTGTGTTGTCGGTGTGTGTGTGTGTGTGTGTGTTGTCGGTGTGTGTGTGTGTGTGTTGTGTGTGTGTGTGTTGTCGGTGTGTGTGTGCATGTGTTGTCGGTGTGTGTGTGTGTGTTGTCGGTGTGTGTGTGTGTTGTCGGTGTGTGTGTGTGTGTGTGTGTGTGTGTGTGTTGTCGGTGTGTATGTGTGTTTGTCGGTGTGTGTGTGTGTGGGTGTGTGTGTTGTCGGTGAGTGTATGTTGTCGGTGTGTGTGTGTGTGTTGTGTGTGTGTGTGTTGTCGGTGTGTGTGTGTATGTGTGTTGTCGGTGTGTGTGTGTTGTCGGTGTGTGTGTGTGTGTGTGTGTTGTCGGTGTGTGTGTGTGTGTGTGTTGTCGGTGTGTGTGTGTGTGTGTGTTGTCGGTGTGTGTGTGTTATCGGTGTGTGTGTGTGTGTGTTGTCGGTGTGTGTGTGTGTGTTGTCGGTGTGTGTGTGTTGTCTGTGTGTGTGTGTGTGTGTGTTGTCGGTGTGTGTGTGTTGTCGGTGTGTGTGTGTGTTGTTGGTGTGTGTGTGTGTGTGTGTGTGTTGTCGGTGTGTGTGTGTGTGTGTTGTCGGTGTGTGTGTGTGTGTGTTGTTGGTGTGTGTGTGTGTGTGTGTGTGTGTTGTCGGTGTGTGTGTGTGTTGTCGGTTTGTGTGTTTGTGTTGTCGGTGTGTGTGTGTGTTGTCGGTGTGTGTGTGTGTGTGTTGTCAGTGTGTGTGTGTGTGTGTTGTCTGTGTGTGTGTGTTTATGTGTTGTCGGTGTGTGTGTGTGTGTGTTGTCGGTGTGTGTGTGTGTGTGTGTTGTCGGTGTGTGTGTGTTGTCGGTGTGTGTGTGTTGTCGGTGTGTCTGTGTGTGTGTTGTCGGTTTGTGTGTGTGTGTGTGTGTTGTCGGTGTGTGTGTGTGTGTGTTGTCGGTGTGTGTGTGTGTGTGTGTTGTCGGTGTGTGTGTGTTGTGTGTGTGTGTGTTGTCGGTGTGTGTGTGTGTTGTCGGTGTGTGTGTGTTGTGTGTGTTTGTTGTCGGTGTGTGTGTGTGTTGTCGGTGTGTGTGTGTGTGTGTGTGTGTGTGTTGTCGGTGTGTGTGTGTAGTCGGTGTGTGTGTGTGTGTGTTGTCGGTGTGTGTGTGTGTGTGTTGTTGGTGTGTGTGTGTGTGTGTTGTTGGTGTGTGTGTGTTGTGTGTGTGTGTGTGTGTTGTCGGTGTGTGTGTGTGTGTGTGTGTTGTCGGTGTGTGTGTGTAGTCGGTGTGTGTGTGTGTGTGTGTTGTCGGTGTGTGTGTGTGTGTTGTCGATGTGTGTGAGTGTGTGTTGTCGGTGTGTGTGTGTGTGTGTTGTGTGTGTGTGTGTTGTCGGTGTGTGTGTGTGTGTTGTCGGTGTGTGTGTGTTGTCGGTGTGTGTGTGTGTGTGTTGTCGGTGTGTGTGTTGTCAGTGTGTGTGTGTGTGTTGTCGGTGTGTGTGTGTGTGTTGTCGGTGTGTGTGTGTGTTGTCGGTGTGTGTGTGTTGTGTGTGTGTGTGTTGTCGGTGTGTGTGTGTGTTGTCGGTGTGTGTGTGTGTGTGTGTGTTGTCGGTGTGTGTGTGTGTGTTGTCGGTGTGTGTGTGTGTGTTGTCGGTGTGTGTGTGTGTGTGTGTGTGTTGTCGGTGTGTGTGTGTGTGTGTGTGTTGTGTGTGTGTGTGTTGTCGGTGTGTGTGTGCATGTGTTGTCGGTGTGTGTGTGTGTGTTGTCGGTTTGTGTGTGTGTTGTCGGTGTGTGTGTGTGTGTGTGTGTGTGTGTGTGTTGTCGGTGTGTATGTGTGTTGTCGGTGTGTGTGTGTGTGGGTGTGTGTGTTGTCGGTGAGTGTATGTTGTCGGTGTGTGTGTGTGTGTGTTGTCAGTGTGTGTGTGTGTGTGTGTGTTGTCGGTGTGTGTGTGTGTTGTGTGTGTGTGTGTTGTCGGTGTGTGTGTGTATGTGTGTTGTCGGTGTGTGTGTGTTGTCGGTGTGTGTGTGTGTGTGTGTGTGTTGTCGGTGTGTGTGTGTGTGTGTTGTCGGTGTGTGTGTGTGTGTGTGTTGTCGGTGTGTGTGTGTTATCGGTGTGTGTGTGTGTGTGTGTTGTCGGTGTGTGTGTGTGTGTTGTCGGTGTGTGTGTGTGTTGTCTGTGTGTGTGTGTGTGTGTGTTGTCGGTGTGTGTGTGTTGTCGGTGTGTGTGTGTGTGTGTTGTTGGTGTGTGTGTGTGTGTGTGTGTGTGTGTTGTCGGTGTGTGTGTGTGTGTGTTGTCGGTGTGTGTGTGTGTGTGTTGTGTGTGTGTGTGTTGTCGGTGTGTGTGTGTGTGTTGTCGGTGTGTGTGTGTGTGTGTGTTGTCGGTGTGTTTGTGTGTGTGTGTTGTCGGTGTGTGTGAGTGTGTGTTGTCGGTGTGTGTGTGTGTGTGTTGTGTGTGTGTGTGTTGTCGGTGTGTGTGTGTGTTGTCGGTGTGTGTGTGTGTGTGTGTTGTCGGTGTGTGTCTGTGTGTGTTGTCGGTGTGTGTGTGTGTGTGTGTGTGTTGTCGGTGTGTGTGTGTGTGTGTTGTGTGTGTGTGTGTTGTCGGTGTGTGTGTGTGTGTGTTGTCGGTGTGTGTGTGTGTGTGTGTGTTGTCGGTGTGTGTGTGTTGTCGGTGTGTGTGTGTGTGTTGTCGGTGTGTGTGTGTGTGTGTGTGTTGTCGGTGTGTGTGTGTGTGTGTGTGTGTGTTGTCGGTGTGTGTGTGTGTGTTTTGTGTGTGTGTGTTGTCGGTGTGTGTGTGTGTGTGTGTTGTCGGTGTGTGTGTGTGTGTTGTCGATGTGTGTGTGTGTGTTGTCGGTCTGTGTGTGTGTGTTGTGTGTGTGTGTGTTGTCGGTGTGTGTGTGTGTGTGTTGTCGGTGTGTGTGTGTGTGTTGTCGGTGTGTGTGTGTGTGTGTGTGTGTTGTCGGTGTGTGTGTGTGTGTGTTGTCTGTGTGTGTGTTGTCGGTGTGTGTGTGCGTGTGTTGTCGGTGTGTGTGTGTTTGTTGTCGGTGTGTGTGTGTGTGTGTGTGTGTGTTGTCGGTGTGTGTGTGTTGTCGGTGTGTGTGTGTGTGTGTTGTCGGTGTGTGTGTGTTATCGGTGTGTGTGTGTTGTCGATGTGTGTGTGTGTGTGTGTGTTGTCGGTGTGTGTGTGTGTGTGTGTTGTCGGTGTGTGTGTGTGTGTTGTCGGTGTGTGTGTTGTCGGTGTGTGCGTGTGTGTGTTGTCGGTGTGTTGTCGGTGTGTGTGTGTGTGTGTTGTCGGTGTGTGTGTGTGTGTTGTCGGTGTGTGTGTGTTGTCGGTGTGTGTGTGTGTGTTGTGTGTGTGTGTGTTGATGGTGTGTGTGTGTGTGTGTTGTCGGTGTGTGTGTGTGTGTGTGTTGTCGGTGTGTGTGTGTTGTCGGTGTTTGTGTGTGTGTGTTGTCGGTGTGTTGTCGGTGTGTGTGTGTGTGTGTTGTCGGTGTGTGTGTGTGTGTGTTGTCGGTGTGTGTGTTGTCGGTGTGTGTGTTGTCGGTGTGTGCGTGTGTGTGTTGTCGGTGTGTTGTCGGTGTGTGTGTGTGTGTGTTGTCGGTGTGTGTGAGTGTGTGTTGTCGGTGTGTGTGTGTGTTGTCGGTGTGTGTGTGTGTGTGTGTGTTGTCGGTGTGTGTGTGTGTGTTGTCGGTGTGTGTGTGTGTGTTGTCGGTGTGTGTGTGTGTGTGTGTGTGTTGTCGGTGTGTGTGTGTGTGTGTGTGTTGTGTGTGTGTGTGTTGTCGGTGTGTGTGTGCATGTGTTGTCGGTGTGTGTGTGTTGTCGGTTTGTGTGTGTGTTGTCGGTGTGTGTGTGTGTGTGTGTGTGTGTGTGTGTTGTCGGTGTGTATGTGTGTTGTCGGTGTGTGTGTGTGTGGGTGTGTGTGTTGTCGGTGAGTGTATGTTGTCGGTGTGTGTGTGTGTGTGTTGTCAGTGTGTGTGTGTGTGTGTGTGTTGTCGGTGTGTGTGTGTGTTGTGTGTGTGTGTGTGTTGTCGGTGTGTGTGTGTATGTGTGTTGTCGGTGTGTGTGTGTTGTCGGTGTGTGTGTGTGTGTGTGTGTGTTGTCGGTGTGTGTGTGTGTGTGTGTTGTCGGTGTGTGTGTGTGTGTGTGTTGTCGGTGTGTGTGTGTTATCGGTGTGTGTGTGTGTGTGTGTTGTCGGTGTGTGTGTGTGTGTTGTCGGTGTGTGTGTGTGTTGTCTGTGTGTGTGTGTGTGTGTGTTGTCGGTGTGTGTGTGTTGTCGGTGTGTGTGTGTGTGTGTTGTTGGTGTGTGTGTGTGTGTGTGTGTGTGTGTTGTCGGTGTGTGTGTGTGTGTGTTGTCGGTGTGTGTGTGTGTGTGTTGTGTGTGTGTGTGTTGTCGGTGTGTGTGTGTGTGTTGTCGGTGTGTGTGTGTGTGTGTGTTGTCGGTGTGTTTGTGTGTGTGTGTTGTCGGTGTGTGTGAGTGTGTGTTGTCGGTGTGTGTGTGTGTGTGTTGTGTGTGTGTGTGTTGTCGGTGTGTGTGTGTGTTGTCGGTGTGTGTGTGTGTGTGTGTTGTCGGTGTGTGTCTGTGTGTGTTGTCGGTGTGTGTGTGTGTGTGTGTGTGTTGTCGGTGTGTGTGTGTGTGTGTTGTGTGTGTGTGTGTTGTCGGTGTGTGTGTGTGTGTGTGTTGTCGGTGTGTGTGTGTGTGTGTGTGTGTTGTCGGTGTGTGTGTGTTGTCGGTGTGTGTGTGTGTGTTGTCGGTGTGTGTGTGTGTGTGTGTGTTGTCGGTGTGTGTGTGTGTGTGTGTGTGTGTTGTCGGTGTGTGTGTGTGTGTTTTGTGTGTGTGTGTTGTCGGTGTGTGTGTGTGTGTGTGTTGTCGGTGTGTGTGTGTGTGTTGTCGATGTGTGTGTGTGTGTTGTCGGTCTGTGTGTGTGTGTTGTGTGTGTGTGTGTTGTCGGTGTGTGTGTGTGTGTGTTGTCGGTGTGTGTGTGTGTGTTGTCGGTGTGTGTGTGTGTGTGTGTGTGTTGTCGGTGTGTGTGTGTGTGTGTTGTCTGTGTGTGTGTTGTCGGTGTGTGTGTGCGTGTGTTGTCGGTGTGTGTGTGTTTGTTGTCGGTGTGTGTGTGTGTGTGTGTGTGTTGTCGGTGTGTGTGTGTTGTCGGTGTGTGTGTGTGTGTGTTGTCGGTGTGTGTGTGTTATCGGTGTGTGTGTGTTGTCGATGTGTGTGTGTGTGTGTGTGTTGTCGGTGTGTGTGTGTGTGTGTGTTGTCGGTGTGTGTGTGTGTGTTGTCGGTGTGTGTGTTGTCGGTGTGTGCGTGTGTGTGTTGTCGGTGTGTTGTCGGTGTGTGTGTGTGTGTGTTGTCGGTGTGTGTGTGTGTGTTGTCGGTGTGTGTGTGTTGTCGGTGTGTGTGTGTGTGTTGTGTGTGTGTGTGTTGATGGTGTGTGTGTGTGTGTGTTGTCGGTGTGTGTGTGTGTGTGTGTTGTCGGTGTGTGTGTGTTGTCGGTGTTTGTGTGTGTGTGTTGTCGGTGTGTTGTCGGTGTGTGTGTGTGTGTGTTGTCGGTGTGTGTGTGTGTGTGTTTGTGTGTGTGTGTGTTGTCGGTGTGTATGTGTGTTGTCGGTGTGTGTGTGTGTGGGTGTGTGTGTGTGTGTGTGTGTGTTGTCGGTGTGTGTGTGTGTGTTGTCGATGTGTGTGAGTGTGTGTTGTCGGTGTGTGTGTGTGTGTGTTGTGTGTGTGTGTGTTGTCGGTGTGTGTGTTTGTGTTGTCGGTGTGTGTGTGTTGTCGGTGTGTGTGTGTGTGTGTTGTCGGTGTGTGTGTGTGTGTGTTGTCAGTGTGTGTGTGTGTGTGTGTGTGTTGTCGGTGTGTGTGTGTGTATTGTCGGTGTGTGTGTGTGTTGTCGGTGTGTGTGTGTTGTGTGTGTGTGTGTTGTCGGTGTGTGTGTGTGTTGTCGGTGTGTGTGTGTGTGTGTGTGTGTGTGTTGTCAGTGTGTGTGTGTGTGTGTGTTGTCGGTGTGTGCTTGTGTGTGTTGTCGGTGTGTGTGTTGTCGGTGTGTGTGTGTGTGTTGTCGGTGTGTGTGTGTTGTCGGTGTGTGTGTGTGTGTGTTGTCGGTGTGTGTGTGTTATCGGTGTGTGTGTGTGTGTGTTGTCGGTGTGTGTGTGTGTGTGTGTGTGTTGTCGGTGTGTGTGTGTTGTCTGTGTGTGTGTGTGTGTTGTCTGTGTTTATGTGTTGTCGGTCTGTGTGTGTTTGTGTTGTCGGTGTGTGTGTGTGTTGTCGGTGTGTGTGTGTGTGTGTGTGTTGTCGGTGTGTGTGTGTGTTGTCGGTGTGTGTGTGTGTGTGTGTTGTCGGTGTGTGTGTGTTGTCGGTGTTTGTGTGTGTGTGTTGTCGGTGTGTTGTCGGTGTGTGTGTGTGTGTGTTGTCAGTGTGCGTGTGTGTGTGTTGTCGGTGTGTGTGTGATTATGTGTTGTCGGTGTGTGTGTGTGTGTTTTGTCGGTGTGTGTGTGTGTGTTGTCGGTGTGTGTGTGTGTTGTCGGTGTGTGTGTGTTGTGTGTGTGTTTGTTGTCGGTGTGTGTGTGTGTTGTCGGTGTGTGTGTGTGTGTGTGTGTGTGTGTTGTCGGTGTGTGTGTGTAGTCGGTGTGTGTGTGTGTGTGTTGTCGGTGTGTGTGTGTGTGTGTTGTCGGTGTGTGTGTGTGTGTGTGTTGTCGGTGTGTGTGTGTTGTGTGTGTGTGTGTGTGTTGTCGGTGTGTGTGTGTGTGTGTGTGTGTGTTGTCGGTGTGTGTGTGTAGTCGGTGTGTGTGTGTGTTGTCGGTGTGTGTGTGTGTGTTGTCGGTGTGTGTGTGTGTGTTGTCGGTGTGTGTGTGTGTGTGTGTTGTCGGTGTGTGTGTGTTTTGTCCGTGTGTGTGTGTGTGTGTGTTGTCCGTGTGTGTGTGTTTTGTCGGTGTGTGTGTGTGTGTGTGTGTGTTGTCGGTGTATGTGTGTGTGTGTTGTCGGTGTGTGTGTGTGTGTTGTGTGTGTGTGTGTTGTCGGTGTGTGTGTGTGTGTGTGTTGTCAGTGTGTGTGTGTGTGTGTGTGTGTGTGTGTGTGTGTGTGTGTGTGTGTGTGTGTGTGTTGTCGGTGTGTGTGTGTGTGTGTGTGTGTGTGTTGTCGGTGTGTGTGTGTGTGTGTGTGATGTCCGAGTGTGTGTGTGTGTGTGTTGTCGGTGTGTGTGTGTGTGTGTTGTCGGTGTGTGTGTGTGTGTGTGTGTGTGTGTGTGTTGTCGGTGTGTGTGTGTGTGTGTTGTCGGTGTGTGTGTGTGTGTTGTCAGTGTGTGTGTGTGTGTGTGTGTGTTGTCGGTGTGTGTGTGTGTATTGTCGGTGTGTGTGTGTGTTGTCGGTGTGTGTGTGTTGTGTGTGTGTGTGTTGTCGGTGTGTGTGTGTGTTGTCGGTGTGTGTGTGTGTGTGTGTGTGTGTGTGTGTTGTCGGTGTGTGTGTGCGTGTGTTGTCGGTGTGTGTGTGTGTGTTGTCGGTGTGTGTGTGTGTGTGTGTGTTGTCGGTGTGTGTGTGTGTGTGTGTGTGTTGTCGGTGTGTGTGTGTTATCGGTGTGTGTGTGTTGTCGGTGTGTGTGTGTCTGTGTGTGTGTGTGTGTTGTCGGTGTGTGTGTGTGTGTTGTCGGTGTGTGTGTGTGTTGTCGGTGTGTGTGTGTGTGTTGTGTGTGTGTGTTGATGGTGTGTGTGTGTGTGTGTTGTCGGTGTGTGTGTGTGTGTTGTCGGTGTGTGTGTGTTGTCGGTGTTTGTGTGTGTGTGTTGTCGGTGGGTTGTCGGTGTGTGTGTGTGTTGTCGGTGTGTGTGTGTGTGTTGTCGGTGTGTGTGTGTGTGTGTGTGTTGTCGGTGTGTGTGTGTTATCGGTGTGTGTGTGTGTTGTTGGTGTGTGTGTGTGTGTTGTCGGTGTGTGTGTGTGTGTTGTCAGTGTGTGTGTGTGTGTGTGTGTTGTCGGTGTGTGTGTGTGTGTGTGTGTGTGTGTGTGTGTGTTGCCGGTGTGTGTGTGTGTGTGTGTTGTCGGTGTGTGTGTGTGTGTGTGTGTTGTCGGTGTGTGTGTGTGTGTGTGTTGTCGGTGTGTTTGTGTGTGTGTGTTGTCGGTGTGTGTGAGTGTGTGTTGTCGGTGTGTGTGTGTGTGTTGTGTGTGTGTGTGTTGTCGGTGTGTGTGTGTGTGTTGTCGGTGTGTGTGTGTGTGTGTGTTGTCGGTGTGTGTCTGTAGTCGGTGTGTGTGTGTGTGTGTGTGTTGTCGGTGTGTGTGTGTGTGTGTTGTGTGTGTGTGTGTTGTCGGTGTGTGTGTGTGTTGTCGGTGTGTGTGTGTGTGTGTGTTGTCGGTGTGTGTGTGTAGTCGGTGTGTGTGTGTGTGTGTGTGTGTTGTCGGTGTGTGTGTGTGTGTTGTCGATGTGTGTGAGTGTGTGTTGTCGGTGTGTGTGTGTGTGTGTTGTGTGTGTGTGTGTTGTCGGTGTGTGTGTGTTGTCGGTGTGTGTGTGTGTGTGTTGTCGGTGTGTGTGTGTGTGTTGTCAGTGTGTGTGTGTGTGTGTGTGTGTTGTCGGTGTGTGTGTGTGTATTGTCGGTGTGTGTGTGTGTTGTCGGTGTGTGTGTGTTGTGTGTGTGTGTGTTGTCGGTGTGTGTGTGTGTTGTCGGTGTGTGTGTGTGTGTGTGTGTGTGTGTGTGTGTGTGTGTGTTGTCAGTGTGTGTGTGTGTGTGTGTTGTCGGTGTGTGTGTTGTCGGTGTGTGTGTGTGTGTTGTCGGTGTGTGTGTGTTGTCGGTGTGTGTGTGTGTGTGTTGTCGGTGTGTGTGTGTTATCGGTGTGTGTGTGTGTGTGTTGTCGGTGTGTGTGTGTGTGTGTTTGTGTTGTCGGTGTGTGTGTGTTGTCTGTGTGTGTGTGTGTGTTGTCTGTGTTTATGTGTTGTCGGTCTGTGTGTGTTTGTGTTGTCGGTGTGTGTGTGTGTTGTCGGTGTGTGTGTGTGTGTGTGTGTTGTCGGTGTGTGTGTGTGTTGTCGGTGTGTGTGTGTGTGTGTGTTGTCGGTGTGTGTGTGTTGTCGGTGTTTGTGTGTGTGTGTTGTCGGTGTGTTGTCGGTGTGTGTGTGTGTGTGTGTTGTCAGTGTGCGTGTGTGTGTGTTGTCGGTGTGTGTGTGATTATGTGTTGTCGGTGTGTGTGTGTGTGTTTTGTCGGTGTGTGTGTGTGTGTTGTCGGTGTGTGTGTGTGTTGTCGGTGTGTGTGTGTTGTCGGTGTGTCTGTGTGTGTGTTGTCGGTTTGTGTGTGTGTGTGTTGTCGGTGTGTGTGTGTGTTGTCGGTGTGTGTGTGTTGTGTGTGTTTGTTGTCGGTGTGTGTGTGTGTTGTCGGTGTGTGTGTGTGTGTGTGTGTGTGTGTTGTCGGTGTGTGTGTGTAGTCGGTGTGTGTGTGTGTGTGTTGTCGGTGTGTGTGTGTGTGTGTTGTCGGTGTGTGTGTGTGTGTGTGTTGTCGGTGTGTGTGTGTTGTGTGTGTGTGTGTGTGTTGTCGGTGTGTGTGTGTGTGTGTGTGTGTGTTGTCGGTGTGTGTGTGTAGTCGGTGTGTGTGTGTGTTGTCGGTGTGTGTGTGTGTGTTGTCGATGTGTGTGAGTGTGTGTTGTCGGTGTGTGTGTGTGTGTGTTGTGTGTGTGTGTGTTGTCGGTGTGTGTGTGTGTGTTGTCGGTGTGTGTGTGTTGTCGGTGTGTGTGTGTGTGTGTGTTGTCGGTGTGTGTGTGTGTGTTGTCAGTGTGTGTGTGTGTGTGTGTGTGTTGTCGGTGTGTGTGTGTGTGTTGTCGGTGTGTGTGTGTGTTGTCGGTGTGTGTGTGTTGTGTGTGTGTGTTGTCGGTGTGAGTGTGTGTTGTCGGTGTGTGTGTGTGTGTGTGTGTTGTCGGTGTGTGTGTGTAGTCGGTGTGTGTGTGTGTTGTCGGTGTGTGTGTGTGTGTGTGTGTTGTCGATGTGTGTGAGTGTGTGTTGTCGGTGTGTGTGTGTGTGTTGTGTGTGTGTGTGTTGTCGGTGTGTGTGTGTGTGTTGTCGGTGTGTGTGTGTGTGTTGTCGGTGTGTGTGTGTGTGTGTGTGTTGTCGGTGTGTGTGTGTGTGTGTGTGTTGTGTGTGTGTGTGTTGTCGGTGTGTGTGTGCATGTGTTGTCGGTGTGTGTGTGTGTGTTGTCGGTGTGTGTGTGTGTTGTCGGTGTGTGTGTGTGTGTGTGTGTGTGTGTGTGTTGTCGGTGTGTATGTGTGTTGTCGGTGTGTGTGTGTGTGGGTGTGTGTGTTGTCGGTGAGTGTATGTTGTCGGTGTGTGTGTGTGTGTGTTGTCGGTGTGTGTGTGTGTGTGTGTGTGTGTTGTCAGTGTGTGTGTGTGTGTGTGTGTTGTCGGTGTGTGTGTGTGTGTTGTGTGTGTGTGTGTTGTCGGTGTGTGTGTGTATGTGTGTTGTCGGTGTGTGTGTGTTGTCGGTGTGTGTGTGTGTGTGTGTTGTCGGTGTGTGTGTGTGTGTGTTGTCGGTGTGTGTGTGTGTGTGTGTTGTCGGTGTGTGTGTGTTGTCGGTGTGTGTGTGTGTGTGTGTAGTCGGTGTGTGTGTGTGTGTGTTGTCGGTGTGTGTGTGTGTGTGTTGTCGGTGTGTGTGTGTGTGTGTGTTGTCGGTGTGTGTGTGTTGTGTGTGTGTGTGTGTGTAGTCGGTGTGTGTGTGTGTGTGTGTGTGTGTTGTCGGTGTGTGTGTGTAGTCGGTGTGTGTGTGTGTTGTCGGTGTGTGTGTGTGTGTTGTCGATGTGTGTGAGTGTGTGTTGTCGGTGTGTGTGTGTGTGTGTTGTGTGTGTGTGTGTTGTCGGTGTGTGTGTGTGTGTTGTCGGTGTGTGTGTGTTGTCGGTGTGTGTGTGTGTGTGTGTTTTCGGTGTGTGTGTGTGTGTTGTCAGTGTGTGTGTGTGTGTGTGTGTGTTGTCGGTGTGTGTGTGTGTGTTGTCGGTGTGTGTGTGTGTTGTCGGTGTGTGTGTGTTGTGTGTGTGTGTTGTCGGTGTGTGTGTGTGTTGTCGGTGTGTGTGTGTGTGTGTGTGTTGTCGGTGTGTGTGTGTAGTCGGTGTGTGTGTGTGTTGTCGGTGTGTGTGTGTGTGTGTGTGTTGTCGATGTGTGTGAGTGTGTGTTGTCGGTGTGTGTGTGTGTGTTGTGTGTGTGTGTGTTGTCGGTGTGTGTGTGTGTGTTGTCGGTGTGTGTGTGTGTGTTGTCGGTGTGTGTGTGTGTGTGTGTGTTGTCGGTGTGTGTGTGTGTGTGTGTGTTGTGTGTGTGTGTGTTGTCGGTGTGTGTGTGCATGTGTTGTCGGTGTGTGTGTGTGTGTTGTCGGTGTGTGTGTGTGTTGTCGGTGTGTGTGTGTGTGTGTGTGTGTGTGTGTGTTGTCGGTGTGTATGTGTGTTGTCGGTGTGTGTGTGTGTGGGTGTGTGTGTTGTCGGTGAGTGTATGTTGTCGGTGTGTGTGTGTGTGTGTTGTCGGTGTGTGTGTGTGTGTGTGTGTTGTCAGTGTGTGTGTGTGTGTGTGTGTTGTCGGTGTGTGTGTGTGTGTTGTGTGTGTGTGTGTTGTCGGTGTGTGTGTGTATGTGTGTTGTCGGTGTGTGTGTGTTGTCGGTGTGTGTGTGTGTGTGTGTGTGTTGTCGGTGTGTGTGTGTGTGTGTTGTCGGTGTGTGTGTGTGTGTGTGTTGTCGGTGTGTGTGTGTTATCGGTGTGTGTGTGTGTGTGTTGTCGGTGTGTGTGTGTGTGTTGTCGGTGTGTGTGTGTGTGTTGTCTGTGTGTGTGTGTGTGTGTTGTCGGTGTGTGTGTGTTGTCGGTGTGTGTGTGTGTGTGTTGTTGGTGTGTGTGTGTGTGTGTGTGTGTTGTCGGTGTGTGTGTGTGTGTGTTGTCGGTGTGTGTGTGTGTTGTTGGTGTGTGTGTGTGTGTGTGTGTGTGTTGTCGGTGTGTGTGTGTGTTGTCGGTTTGTGTGTGTGTGTTGTCGGTGTGTGTGTGTGTTGTCGGTGTGTGTGTGTGTGTGTTGTCAGTGTGTGTGTGTGTGTGTTGTCGGTGTGTGTGTGTTTATGTGTTGTCGGTGTGTGTGTGTGTGTGTTGTCGGTGTGTGTGTGTGTGTGTGTTGTCGGTGTGTGTGTGTTGTCGGTGTGTGTGTGTTGTCGGTGTGTCTGTGTGTGTGTTGTCGGTTTGTGTGTGTGTGTGTGTGTTGTCGGTGTGTGTGTGTGTGTGTTGTCGGTGTGTGTGTGTGTGTGTGTTGTCGGTGTGTGTGTGTTGTGTGTGTGTGTGTTGTCGGTGTGTGTGTGTGTTGTCGGTGTGTGTGTGTGTGTGTTGTCGGTGTGTGTGTGTTGTCGGTGTGTGTGTGTGTGTTGTCGGTGTGTGTGTGTGTGTTGTCGATGTGTGTGAGTGTGTGTTGTCGGTCTGTGTGTGTGTGTTGTGTGTGTGTGTGTTGTCGGTGTGTGTGTGTGTGTGTTGTCGGTGTGTGTGTGTGTGTTGTCGGTGTGTGTGTGTGTGTGTGTGTGTTGTCGGTGTGTGTGTGTGTGTGTTGTCTGTGTGTGTGTTGTCGGTGTGTGTGTGCGTGTGTTGTCGGTGTGTGTGTGTTTGTTGTCGGTGTGTGTGTGTGTGTGTGTGTGTTGTCGGTGTGTGTGTGTTGTCAGTGTGTGTGTGTGTGTGTTGTCGGTGTGTGTGTGTTATCGGTGTGTGTGTGTTGTCGATGTGTGTGTGTGTGTGTGTGTTGTCGGTGTGTGTGTGTGTGTGTGTTGTCGGTGTGTGTGTGTGTGTTGTCGGTGTGTGTGTTGTCGGTGTGTGCGTGTGTGTGTTGTCGGTGTGTTGTCGGTGTGTGTGTGTGTGTGTTGTCGGTGTGTGTGTGTGTGTTGTCGGTGTGTGTGTGTTGTCGGTGTGTGTGTGTGTGTTGTGTGTGTGTTTGTTGATGGTGTGTGTGTGTGTGTGTTGTCGGTGTGTGTGTGTGTGTGTTGTCGGTGTGTGTGTGTTGTCGGTGTTTGTGTGTGTGTGTTGTCGGTGTGTTGTCGGTGTGTGTGTGTGTTGTCGGTGTGTGTGTGTGTGTGTTGTCGGTGTGTGTGTGTGTTGTCGGTGTGTGTGTTGTCGGTGTGTGCGTGTGTGTGTTGTCGGTGTGTGTGTGTGTTGTCGGTGTGTGTGTGTGTGTGTTGTCGGTGTGTGTGTGTGTTGTCGGTGTGTGTGTTGTCGGTGTGTGCGTGTGTGTGTTGTCGGTGTGTTGTCGGTGTGTGTGTGTGTGTGTTGTCAGTGTGTGTGTGTTTGTGTTGTCGGTGTGTGTGTGTTTATGTGTTGTCGGTGTGTGTGTGTGTGTTGTCGGTGTGTGTGTGTGTGTGTAATGTCGGTGTGTGTGTGTGTTGTCGGTGTGTGTGTGTTGTCGGTGTGTCTGTGTGTGTGTTGTCGGTTTGTGTGTGTGTGTGTTGTCGGTGTGTTTGTGTGTGTTGTCGGTGTGTGTGTGTGTTGTCGGTGTGTGTGTGTTGTGTGTGTGTGTGTTGTCGGTGTGTGTGTGTGTTGTCGGTGTGTGTGTGTGTGTGTGTGTTGTCGGTGTGTGTGTGTAGTCGGTGTGTGTGTGTGTGTGTGTTGTCGGTGTGTGTGTGTGTGTTGTCGATGTGTGTGAGTGTGTGTTGTCGGTGTGTGTGTGTTGTGTGTGTGTGTGTTGTCGGTGTGTGTGTGTGTGTGTTGTCGGTGTGTGTGTGTTGTCGGTGTGTGTGTGTGTGTGTGTGTTGTCAGTGTGTGTGTGTGTGTGTGTGTTGTCGGTGTGTGTGTGTGTTGTCGGTGTGTGTGTGTGTTGTTGGTGTGTGTGTGTGTGTTGTCGGTTTGTGTGTGTTGTCGGTGTGTGTGTGTGTGTGTGTGTGTGTTGCCGGTGTGTGTGTGTAGTCGGTGTGTGTGTGTGTGTGTGTTGTCGGTGTGTGTGTGTGTGTTGTCGATGTGTGTGAGTGTGTGTTGTCGGTGTGTGTGTGTGTTGTGTGTGTGTGTGTTGTCGGTGTGTGTGTGTGTGTGTTGTCGGTGTGTGTGTGTTGTCGGTGTGTGTGTGTGTGTGTTGTCGGTGTGTGTGTGTGTGTTGTCAGTGTGTGTGTGTGTGTGTGTGTGTTGTCGGTGTGTGTGTGTGTTGTCGGTGTGTGTGTGTGTTGTTGGTGTGTGTGTGTGTTGTCGGTGTGTGTGTGTGTTGTCGGTGTGTGTGTGTGTGTGTGTTGTCGGTGTGTGTGTGTAGTCGTTGTGTGTGTGTGTGTGTGTTGTCGGTGTGTGTGTGTGTGCGTGTTGTCGATGTGTGTGAGTGTGTGTTGTCGGTGTGTGTGTGTGTGTTGTGTGTGTGTGTGTTGTCGGTGTGTGTGTGTGTGTGTTGTCGGTGTGTGTGTGTGTTGTCGGTGTGTGTGTTGTCGGTGTGTGCGTGTGTGTGTTGTCGGTGTGTTGTCGGTGTGTGTGTGTGTGTGTTGTCGGTGTGTGTGTGTGTGTGTGTTGTCGGTGTGTGTGTGTTGTCGGTGTTTGTGAATGTGTGTTGTCGGTGTGTTGTCGGTGTGTGTGTGTGTGTGTTGTCAGTGTGTGTGTGTGTGTGTTGTCGGTGTGTGTGTGTTTATGTGTTGTCGGTGTGTGTGTGTGTGTTGTCGGTGTGTGTGTGTGTGTGTGTTGTCGGTGTGTGTGTGTGTTGTCGGTGTGTGTGTGTTGTCGGTGTGTCTGTGTGTGTGTTGTCGGTTTGTGTGTGTGTGTGTTGTCGGTGTGTTTGTGTGTGTTGTCGGTGTGTGTGTGTGTTGTCGGTGTGTGTGTGTTGTGTGTGTGTGTGTTGTCGGTGTGTGTGTGTGTTGTCGGTGTGTGTGTGTGTGTGTGTGTGTGTTGTCGGTGTGTGTGTGTAGTCGGTGTGTGTGTGTGTGTGTGTTGTCGGTGTGTGTGTGTGTGTTGTCGATGTGTGTGAGTGTGTGTTGTCGGTGTGTGTGTGTGTTGTGTGTGTGTGTGTTGTCGGTGTGTGTGTGTGTGTGTTGTCGGTGTGTGTGTGTTGTCGGTGTGTGTGTGTGTGTGTGTGTTGTCGGTGTGTGTGTGTGTGTTGTCAGTGTGTGTGTGTGTGTGTGTGTTGTCGGTGTGTGTGTGTGTTGTCGGTGTGTGTGTGTGTTGTTGGTGTGTGTGTGTGTTGTCGGTGTGTGTGTGTGTTGTCGGTGTGTGTGTGTGTGTGTGTTGTCGGTGTGTGTGTGTAGTCGTTGTGTGTGTGTGTGTGTGTTGTCGGTGTGTGTGTGTGTGCGTGTTGTCGATGTGTGTGAGTGTGTGTTGTCGGTGTGTGTGTGTGTGTTGTGTGTGTGTGTGTTGTCGGTGTGTGTGTGTGTGTGTTGTCGGTGTGTGTGTGTGTTGTCGGTGTGTGTGTTGTCGGTGTGTGCGTGTGTGTGTTGTCGGTGTGTTGTCGGTGTGTGTGTGTGTGTGTTGTCGGTGTGTGTGTGTGTGTGTGTTGTCGGTGTGTGTGTGTGTGTTGTGTGTGTGTGTGTTGTCGGTGTGTGTGTGTGTGTGTGTTGTCGGTGTGTGTGTGTTGTCGGTGTGTGTGTGTGTGTGTGTTGTCGGTGTGTGTGTGTTGTCGGTGTGTGTGTGTGTGTGTTGTCGGTTTGTGTGTGTGTGTGTTGTCGGTGTGTTTGTGTGTGTTGTCGGTGTGTGTGTGTGTTGTCGGTGTGTGTGTGTTGTGTGTGTGTGTGTTGTCGGTGTGTGTGTGTGTTGTCGGTGTGTGTGTGTGTGTGTGTTGTCGGTGTGTGTGTGTAGTCGGTGTGTGTGTGTGTGTTGTCGGTGTGTGTGTGTGTGTTGTCGATGTGTGTGAGTGTGTGTTGTCGGTGTGTGTGTGTGTTGTGTGTGTGTGTGTTGTCGGTGTGTGTGTGTGTGTGTTGTCGGTGTGTGTGTGTTGTCGGTGTGTGTGTGTGTGTGTGTGTTGTCAGTGTGTGTGTGTGTGTGTGTGTTGTCGGTGTGTGTGTGTGTTGTCGGTGTGTGTGTGTGTTGTTGGTGTGTGTGTGTGTGTGTGTGTGTGTTGTCGGTGTGTGTGTGTAGTCGGTGTGTGTGTGTGTGTGTGTTGTCGGTGTGTGTGTGTGTGTTGTCGATGTGTGTGAGTGTGTGTTGTCGGTGTGTGTGTGTGTTGTGTGTGTGTGTGTTGTCGGTGTGTGTGTGTGTGTGTTGTCGGTGTGTGTGTGTTGTCGGTGTGTGTGTGTGTGTGTTGTCGGTGTGTGTGTGTTGTCGGTGTGTGTGTGTGTGTGTTGTCGGTGTGTGTGTGTGTGTTGTCAGTGTGTGTGTGTGTGTGTGTGTGTGTTGTCGGTGTGTGTGTGTGTTGTCGGTGTGTGTGTGTGTTGTTGGTGTGTGTGTGTGTTGTCGGTGTGTGTGTGTGTTGTCGGTGTGTGTGTGTAGTCGTTGTGTGTGTGTGTGTGTGTTGTCGGTGTGTGTGTGTGTGCGTGTTGTCGATGTGTGTGAGTGTGTGTTGTCGGTGTGTGTGTGTGTGTTGTGTGTGTGTGTGTTGTCGGTGTGTGTGTGTGTGTGTTGTCGGTGTGTGTGTGTGTTGTCGGTGTGTGTGTTGTCGGTGTGTGCGTGTGTGTGTTGTCGGTGTGTTGTCGGTGTGTGTGTGTGTGTGTTGTCGGTGTGTGTGTGTGTGTGTGTTGTCGGTGTGTGTGTGTTGTCGGTGTTTGTGTGTGTGTGTTGTCGGTGTGTTGTCGGTGTGTGTGTGTGTGTGTTGTCAGTGTGTGTGTGTGTGTGTTGTCGGTGTGTGTGTGTTTATGTGTTGTCGGTGTGTGTGTGTGTGTTGTCGGTGTGTGTGTGTGTGTGTGTTGTCGGTGTGTGTGTGTGTTGTCGGTGTGTGTGTGTTGTCGGTGTGTCTGTGTGTGTGTTGTCGGTTTGTGTGTGTGTGTGTTGTCGGTGTGTTTGTGTGTGTTGTCGGTGTGTGTGTGTGTTGTCGGTGTGTGTGTGTTGTGTGTGTGTGTGTTGTCGGTGTGTGTGTGTGTTGTCGGTGTGTGTGTGTGTGTGTGTGTGTGTTGTCGGTGTGTGTGTGTAGTCGGTGTGTGTGTGTGTGTGTGTTGTCGGTGTGTGTGTGTGTGTTGTCGATGTGTGTGAGTGTGTGTTGTCGGTGTGTGTGTGTGTTGTGTGTGTGTGTGTTGTCGGTGTGTGTGTGTGTGTGTTGTCGGTGTGTGTGTGTTGTCGGTGTGTGTGTGTGTGTGTGTGTTGTCGGTGTGTGTGTGTGTGTTGTCAGTGTGTGTGTGTGTGTGTGTGTTGTCGGTGTGTGTGTGTGTTGTCGGTGTGTGTGTGTGTTGTTGGTGTGTGTGTGTGTTGTCGGTGTGTGTGTGTGTTGTCGGTGTGTGTGTGTGTGTGTGTGTGTGTGTTGTCGGTGTGTGTGTGTAGTCGGTGTGTGTGTGTGTGTGTGTTGTCGGTGTGTGTGTGTGTGCGTGTTGTCGATGTGTGTGAGTGTGTGTTGTCGGTGTGTGTGTGTGTGTTGTGTGTGTGTGTGTTGTCGGTGTGTGTGTGTGTGTGTTGTCGGTGTGTGTGTTGTCGGTGTGTGTGTGTGTGTGTGTGTTGTCAGTGTGTGTGTGTGTGTGTGTGTTGTCGGTGTGTGTGTGTGTTGTCGGTGTGTGTGTGTGTTGTTGGTGTGTGTGTGTGTGTGTGTGTGTGTTGTCGGTGTGTGTGTGTAGTCGGTGTGTGTGTGTGTGTGTGTTGTCGGTGTGTGTGTGTGTGTTGTCGATGTGTGTGAGTGTGTGTTGTCGGTGTGTGTGTGTGTTGTGTGTGTGTGTGTTGTCGGTGTGTGTGTGTGTGTGTTGTCGGTGTGTGTGTGTTGTCGGTGTGTGTGTGTGTGTGTTGTCGGTGTGTGTGTGTTGTCGGTTTGTGTGTGTGTGTGTTGTCGGTGTGTGTGTGTGTGTTGTCAGTGTGTGTGTGTGTGTGTGTGTGTGTTGTCGGTGTGTGTGTGTGTTGTCGGTGTGTGTGTGTGTTGTTGGTGTGTGTGTGTGTTGTCGGTGTGTGTGTGTGTTGTCGGTGTGTGTGTGTAGTCGTTGTGTGTGTGTGTGTGTGTTGTCGGTGTGTGTGTGTGTGCGTGTTGTCGATGTGTGTGAGTGTGTGTTGTCGGTGTGTGTGTGTGTGTTGTGTGTGTGTGTGTTGTCGGTGTGTGTGTGTGTGTGTTGTCGGTGTGTGTGTGTGTTGTCGGTGTGTGTGTTGTCGGTGTGTGCGTGTGTGTGTTGTCGGTGTGTTGTCGGTGTGTGTGTGTGTGTGTTGTCGGTGTGTGTGTGTGTGTGTTGTCGGTGTGTGTGTGTTGTCGGTGTTTGTGTGTGTGTGTTGTCGGTGTGTTGTCGGTGTGTGTGTGTGTGTGTTGTCAGTGTGTGTGTGTGTGTGTTGTCGGTGTGTGTGTGTTTATGTGTTGTCGGTGTGTGTGTGTGTGTTGTCGGTGTGTGTGTGTGTGTTGTCGGTGTGTGTGTGTGTTGTCGGTGTGTGTGTGTTGTCGGTGTGTCTGTGTGTGTGTTGTCGGTTTGTGTGTGTGTGTGTTGTCGGTGTGTTTGTGTGTGTTGTCGGTGTGTGTGTGTGTTGTCGGTGTGTGTGTGTTGTGTGTGTGTGTGTTGTCGGTGTGTGTGTGTGTTGTCGGTGTGTGTGTGTGTGTGTGTGTGTGTTGTCGGTGTGTGTGTGTAGTCGGTGTGTGTGTGTGTGTGTGTTGTCGGTGTGTGTGTGTGTGTTGTCGATGTGTGTGAGTGTGTGTTGTCGGTGTGTGTGTGTGTTGTGTGTGTGTGTGTTGTCGGTGTGTGTGTGTGTGTGTTGTCGGTGTGTGTGTGTTGTCGGTGTGTGTGTGTGTGTGTGTGTTGTCGGTGTGTGTGTGTGTGTTGTCAGTGTGTGTGTGTGTGTGTGTGTTGTCGGTGTGTGTGTGTGTTGTCGGTGTGTGTGTGTGTTGTTGGTGTGTGTGTGTGTTGTCGGTGTGTGTGTGTGTTGTCGGTGTGTGTGTGTGTGTGTGTGTGTGTGTTGTCGGTGTGTGTGTGTAGTCGGTGTGTGTGTGTGTGTGTGTTGTCGGTGTGTGTGTGTGTGCGTGTTGTCGATGTGTGTGAGTGTGTGTTGTCGGTGTGTGTGTGTGTGTTGTGTGTGTGTGTGTTGTCGGTGTGTGTGTGTGTGTGTTGTCGGTGTGTGTGTTGTCGGTGTGTGTGTGTGTGTGTGTTGTCGGTGTGTGTGTGTTGTCGGTGTGTGTGTGTGTGTGTTGTCGATGTGTGTGTGTGTGTTGTCGGTGTGTGTGTGTGTGTGTGTGTGTGTTGTCAGTGTGTGTGTGTGTGTGTGTGTTGTCGGTGTGTGCTTGTGTGTGTTGTCGGTGTGTGTGTTGTCGGTGTGTGTGTGTGTGTTGTCGGTGTGTGTGTGTTGTCGGTGTGTGTGTGTGTGTGTGTTGTCGGTGTGTGTGTGTGTTGTCGGTGTGTGTGTGTGTGTGTGTGTTGTCGGTGTGTGTGTGTTATCGGTGTGTGTGTGTGTGTGTTGTCGGTGTGTGTGTGTGTGTGTTGTCGGTGTGTGTGTGTTGTCTGTGTGTGTGTGTGTGTTGTCGGTGTTTATGTGTTGTCGGTGTGTGTGTGTTTGTGTTGTCGGTGTGTGTGTGTGTGTGTTGTCGGTGTGTGTGTGTGTGTGTTGTCGGTGTGTGTGTGTAGTCGTTGTGTGTGTGTGTGTGTGTTGTCGGTGTGTGTGTGTGTGCGTGTTGTCGATGTGTGTGAGTGTGTGTTGTCGGTGTGTGTGTGTGTGTTGTGTGTGTGTGTGTTGTCGGTGTGTGTGTGTGTGTGTTGTCGGTGTGTGTGTGTGTTGTCGGTGTGTGTGTTGTCGGTGTGTGCGTGTGTGTGTTGTCAGTGTGTTGTCGGTGTGTGTGTGTGTGTGTTGTCGGTGTGTGTGTGTGTGTGTGTTGTCGGTGTGTGTGTGTGTTGTCGGTGTGTGTGTGTTGTGTGTGTGTGTGTTGTCGGTGTGTGTGTGTGTTGTCGGTGTGTGTGTGTGTGTGTGTGTGTGTTGTCGGTGTGTGTGTGTAGTCGGTGTGTGTGTGTGTGTGTGTGTTGTCGGTGTGTGTGTGTGTGTTGTTGATGTGTGTGAGTGTGTGTTGTCGGTGTGTGTGTGTGTTGTGTGTGTGTGTGTTGTCGGTGTGTGTGTGTGTGTGTTGTCGGTGTGTGTGTGTTGTCGGTGTGTGTGTGTGTGTGTGTGTTGTCGGTGTGTGTGTGTGTGTTGTCAGTGTGTGTGTGTGTGTGTGTGTGTTGTCGGTGTGTGTGTGTGTTGTCGGTGTGTGTGTGTGTTGTTGGTGTGTGTGTGTGTTGTCGGTGTGTGTGTGTGTTGTCGGTGTGTGTGTGTGTGTGTGTGTGTGTGTTGTCGGTGTGTGTGTGTAGTCGGTGTGTGTGTGTGTGTGTGTTGTCGGTGTGTGTGTGTGTGCGTGTTGTCGATGTGTGTGAGTGTGTGTTGTCGGTGTGTGTGTGTTGTGTGTGTGTGTGTTGTCGGTGTGTGTGTGTGTGTGTTGTCGGTGTGTGTGTGTTGTCGGTGTGTGTGTGTGTGTGTGTTGTCGGTGTGTGTGTGTTGTCGGTGTGTGTGTGTGTGTGTTGTCGATGTGTGTGTGTGTGTTGTCGATGTGTGTGTGTGTGTGTGTGTTGTCAGTGTGTGTGTGTGTGTGTGTGTTGTCGGTGTGTGCTTGTGTGTGTTGTCGGTGTGTGTGTTGTCGGTGTGTGTGTGTGTGTTGTCGGTGTGTGTGTGTTGTCGGTGTGTGTGTGTGTGTGTGTGTTGTCGGTGTGTGTGTGTGTTGTCGGTGTGTGTGTGTGTGTGTGTGTTGTCGGTGTGTGTGTGTTATCGGTGTGTGTGTGTGTGTGTTGTCGGTGTGTGTGTGTGTGTGTGTGTTGTCGGTGTGTGTGTGTTGTCTGTGTGTGTGTGTGTGTTGTCGGTGTTTATGTGTTGTCGGTGTGTGTGTGTTTGTGTTGTCGGTGTGTGTGTGTGTGTGTTGTCGGTGTGTGTGTGTGTGTGTTGTCGGTGTGTGTGTGTGTGTTGTCGGTGTGTGTGTGTTGTCGGTGTTTGTGTGTGTGTGTTGTCGGTGTGTTGTCGGTGTGTGTGTGTGTGTGTTGTCAGTGTGTGTGTGTGTGTGTTGTCGGTGTGTGTGTGATTATGTGTTGTCGGTGTGTGTGTGTGTTGTCGGTGTGTGTGTGTGTGTGTGTGTTGTCGGTGTGTGTGTGTGTTGTCGGTGTGTGTGTGTTGTCGGTGTGTCTGTGTGTGTGTTGTCGGTTTGTGAGTGTGTGTGTTGTCGGTGTGTGTGTGTGTTGTCGGTGTGTGTGTGTTGTGTGTGTGTGTGTTGTCGGTGTGTGTGTGTGTTGTCGGTGTGTGTGTGTGTGTGTGTGTTGTCGGTGTGTGTGTGTAGTCGGTGTGTGTGTGTGTGTGTTGTCGGTGTGTGTGTGTGTGTGTGTTGTCGGTGTGTGTGTGTTGTGTGTGTGTGTGTGTGTTGTCGGTGTGTGTGTGTGTGTGTGTGTGTTGTCGGTGTGTGTGTGTAGTCGGTGTGTGTGTGTGTGTGTGTGTTGTCGGTGTGTGTGTGTGTGTTGTCGATGTGTGTGAGTGTGTGTTGTCGGTGTGTGTGTGTGTGTGTTGTGTGTGTGTGTGTTGTCGGTGTGTGTGTGTGTGTTGTCGGTGTGTTCGTGTTGTCGGTGTGTGTGTGTGTGTGTTGTCGGTGTGTGTGTGTGTGTTGTCAGTGTGTGTGTGTGTGTGTGTGTGTTGTCGGTGTGTGTGTGTGTATTGTCGGTGTGTGTGTGTGTTGTCGGTGTGTGTGTGTTGTGTGTGTGTTGTCGGTGTGTGTGTGTGTTGTCGGTGTGTGTGTGTGTGTGTGTGTGTGTGTTGTCAGTGTGTGTGTGTGTGTGTGTTGTCGGTGTGTGCTTGTGTGTGTTGTCGGTGTGTGTGTTGTCGGTGTGTGTGTGTGTGTTGTCGGTGTGTGTGTGTTGTCGGTGTGTGTGTGTGTGTGTGTTGTCGGTGTGTGTGTGTGTTGTCGGTGTGTGTGTGTGTGTGTGTGTTGTCGGTGTGTGTGTGTTATCGGTGTGTGTGTGTGTGTGTTGTCGGTGTGTGTGTGTGTGTGTGTGTGTTGTCGGTGTGTGTGTGTTGTCTGTGTGTGTGTGTGTGTTGTCGGTGTTTATGTGTTGTCGGTGTGTGTGTGTTTGTGTTGTCGGTGTGTGTGTGTGTTGTCGGTGTGTGTGTGTGTGTGTGTGTTGTCGGTGTGTGTGTGTGTGTGTTGTCGGTGTGTGTGTGTGTGTGTTGTCGGTGTGTGTGTGTTGTCGGTGTTTGTGTGTGTGTGTTGTCGGTGTGTTGTCGGTGTGTGTGTGTGTGTGTTGTCAGTGTGCGTGTGTGTGTGTTGTCGGTGTGTGTGTGATTATGTGTTGTCGGTGTGTGTGTGTGTGTTTTGTCGGTGTGTGTGTGTGTGTTGTCGGTGTGTGTGTGTGTTGTCGGTGTGTGTGTGTTGTCGGTGTGTCTGTGTGTGTGTTGTCGGTTTGTGTGTGTGTGTGTTGTCGGTGTGTGTGTGTGTTGTCGGTGTGTGTGTGTTGTGTGTGTGTTTGTTGTCGGTGTGTGTGTGTGTTGTCGGTGTGTGTGTGTGTGTGTGTGTGTGTTGTCGGTGTGTGTGTGTAGTCGGTGTGTGTGTGTGTGTGTTGTCGGTGTGTGTGTGTGTGTGTTGTCGGTGTGTGTGTGTGTGTGTGTTGTCGGTGTGTGTGTGTTGTGTGTGTGTGTGTGTGTTGTCGGTGTGTGTGTGTGTGTGTGTGTGTTGTCGTGTGTGTGTGTGTAGTCGGTGTGTGTGTGTGTGTGTGTTGTCGGTGTGTGTGTGTGTGTTGTCGATGTGTGTGAGTGTGTGTTGTCGGTGTGTGTGTGTGTGTGTTGAGTGTGTGTGTGTTGTAGGTGTGTGTGTGTGTGTTGTCGGTGTGTGTGTGTTGTCGGTGTGTGTGTGTGTGTGTGTTGTCGGTGTGTGTGTGTGTGTTGTCAGTGTGTGTGTGTGTGTGTGTGTGTTGTCGGTGTGTGTGTGTGTGTTGTCGGTGTGTGTGTGTGTTGTCGGTGTGTGTGTGTTGTGTGTGTGTTTGTGTTGTCGGTGTGTGTGTGTGTTGTCGGTGTGTGTGTGTGTGTGTTGTCGGTGTGTGTGTGTAGTCGGTGTGTGTGTGTGTGTTGTCGGTGTGTGTGTGTGTGTGTGTGTTGTCGATGTGTGTGAGTGTGTGTTGTCGGTGTGTGTGTGTGTGTGTTGTGTGTGTGTGTGTTGTCGGTGTGTGTGTGTGTGTTGTCGGTGTGTGTGTGTGTGTTGTCGGTGTGTGTGTGTGTGTGTTGTCGGTGTGTGTGTGTGTGTGTTGTGTGTGTGTGTGTTGTCGGTGTGTGTGTGCATGTGTTGTCGGTGTGTGTGTGTGTGTTGTCGGTGTGTGTGTGTGTTGTCGGTGTGTGTGTGTGTGTGTGTGTGTGTGTGTGTTGTCGGTGTGTATGTGTGTTGTCGGTGTGTGTGTGTGTGGGTGTGTGTGTTGTCGGTGAGTGTATGTTGTCGGTGTGTGTGTGTGTGTTGTGTGTGTGTGTGTTGTCGGTGTGTGTGTGTATGTGTGTTGTCGGTGTGTGTGTGTTGTCGGTGTGTGTGTGTGTGTGTGTGTGTTGTCGGTGTGTGTGTGTATGTGTGTTGTCGGTGTTTATGTGTTGTCGGTGTGTGTGTGTTTGTGTTGTCGGTGTGTGTGTGTGTGTGTTGTCGGTGTGTGTGTGTGTGTGTTGTCGGTGTGTGTGTGTAGTCGTTGTGTGTGTGTGTGTGTGTTGTCGGTGTGTGTGTGTGTGCGTGTTGTCGATGTGTGTGAGTGTGTGTTGTCGGTGTGTGTGTGTGTGTTGTGTGTGTGTGTGTTGTCGGTGTGTGTGTGTGTGTGTTGTCGGTGTGTGTGTGTGTTGTCGGTGTGTGTGTTGTCGGTGTGTGCGTGTGTGTGTTGTCAGTGTGTTGTCGGTGTGTGTGTGTGTGTGTTGTCGGTGTGTGTGTGTGTGTGTGTTGTCGGTGTGTGTGTGTTGTCGGTGTTTGTGTGTGTGTGTTGTCGGTGTGTTGTCGGTGTGTGTGTGTGTGTGTTGTCAGTGTGTGTGTGTGTGTGTTGTCGGTGTGTGTGTGTTTATGTGTTGTCGGTGTGTGTGTGTGTTGTCGGTGTGTGTGTGTGTGTTGTCGGTGTGTGTGTGTTGTCGGTGTGTGTGTGTTGTCGGTGTGTCTGTGTGTGTGTTGTCGGTTTGTGTGTGTGTGTGTTGTCGGTGTGTTTGTGTGTGTTGTCGGTGTGTGTGTGTGTTGTCGGTGTGTGTGTGTTGTGTGTGTGTGTGTTGTCGGTGTGTGTGTGTGTTGTCGGTGTGTGTGTGTGTGTGTGTGTGTGTTGTCGGTGTGTGTGTGTAGTCGGTGTGTGTGTGTGTGTGTGTTGTCGGTGTGTGTGTGTGTGTTGTTGATGTGTGTGAGTGTGTGTTGTCGGTGTGTGTGTGTGTTGTGTGTGTGTGTGTTGTCGGTGTGTGTGTGTGTGTGTTGTCGGTGTGTGTGTGTTGTCGGTGTGTGTGTGTGTGTGTGTGTTGTCGGTGTGTGTGTGTGTGTTGTCAGTGTGTGTGTGTGTGTGTGTGTGTGTTGTCGGTGTGTGTGTGTGTTGTCGGTGTGTGTGTGTGTTGTTGGTGTGTGTGTGTGTTGTCGGTGTGTGTGTGTGTTGTCGGTGTGTGTGTGTGTGTGTGTGTGTGTGTGTTGTCGGTGTGTGTGTGTAGTCGGTGTGTGTGTGTGTGTTGTCGGTGTGTGTGTGTGTGCGTGTTGTCGATGTGTGTGAGTGTGTGTTGTCGGTGTGTGTGTGTGTGTTGTGTGTGTGTGTGTTGTCGGTGTGTGTGTGTGTGTGTTGTCGGTGTGTGTGTGTTGTCGGTGTGTGTGTGTGTGTGTGTTGTCGGTGTGTGTGTGTTGTCGGTGTGTGTGTGTGTGTGTTGTCGATGTGTGTGTGTGTGTTGTCGGTGTGTGTGTGTGTGTGTGTGTTGTCAGTGTGTGTGTGTGTGTGTGTGTTGTCGGTGTGTGCTTGTGTGTGTTGTCGGTGTGTGTGTTGTCGGTGTGTGTGTGTGTGTTGTCGGTGTGTGTGTGTTGTCGGTGTGTGTGTGTGTGTGTGTGTTGTCGGTGTGTGTGTGTGTTGTCGGTGTGTGTGTGTGTGTGTGTGTTGTCGGTGTGTGTGTGTTATCGGTGTGTGTGTGTGTGTGTTGTCGGTGTGTGTGTGTGTGTGTGTGTTGTCGGTGTGTGTGTGTTGTCTGTGTGTGTGTGTGTGTTGTCGGTGTTTATGTGTTGTCGGTGTGTGTGTGTTTGTGTTGTCGGTGTGTGTGTGTGTGTGTTGTCGGTGTGTGTGTGTGTGTGTTGTCGGTGTGTGTGTGTGTGTTGTCGGTGTGTGTGTGTTGTCGGTGTTTGTGTGTGTGTGTTGTCGGTGTGTTGTCGGTGTGTGTGTGTGTGTGTTGTCAGTGTGTGTGTGTGTGTGTTGTCGGTGTGTGTGTGATTATGTGTTGTCGGTGTGTGTGTGTGTTGTCGGTGTGTGTGTGTGTGTGTGTGTTGTCGGTGTGTGTGTGTGTTGTCGGTGTGTGTGTGTTGTCGGTGTGTCTGTGTGTGTGTTGTCGGTTTGTGTGTGTGTGTGTTGTCGGTGTGTGTGTGTGTTGTCGGTGTGTGTGTGTTGTGTGTGTGTGTGTTGTCGGTGTGTGTGTGTGTTGTCGGTGTGTGTGTGTGTGTGTGTGTTGTCGGTGTGTGTGTGTAGTCGGTGTGTGTGTGTGTGTGTTGTCGGTGTGTGTGTGTGTGTGTGTTGTCGGTGTGTGTGTGTTGTGTGTGTGTGTGTGTGTTGTCGGTGTGTGTGTGTGTGTGTGTGTGTTGTCGGTGTGTGTGTGTAGTCGGTGTGTGTGTGTGTGTGTGTGTTGTCGGTGTGTGTGTGTGTGTTGTCGATGTGTGTGAGTGTGTGTTGTCGGTGTGTGTGTGTGTGTGTTGTGTGTGTGTGTGTTGTCGGTGTGTGTGTGTGTGTTGTCGGTGTGTTCGTGTTGTCGGTGTGTGTGTGTGTGTGTTGTCGGTGTGTGTGTGTGTGTGTTGTCAGTGTGTGTGTGTGTGTGTGTGTGTTGTCGGTGTGTGTGTGTGTATTGTCGGTGTGTGTGTGTGTTGTCGGTGTGTGTGTGTTGTGTGTGTGTTGTCGGTGTGTGTGTGTGTTGTCGGTGTGTGTGTGTGTGTGTGTGTGTGTGTGTTGTCAGTGTGTGTGTGTGTGTGTGTTGTCGGTGTGTGCTTGTGTGTGTTGTCGGTGTGTGTGTTGTCGGTGTGTGTGTGTGTGTTGTCGGTGTGTGTGTGTTGTCGGTGTGTGTGTGTGTGTGTGTTGTCGGTGTGTGTGTGTGTTGTCGGTGTGTGTGTGTGTGTGTGTGTTGTCGGTGTGTGTGTGTTATCGGTGTGTGTGTGTGTGTGTTGTCGGTGTGTGTGTGTGTGTGTGTGTGTTGTCGGTGTGTGTGTGTTGTCTGTGTGTGTGTGTGTGTTGTCGGTGTTTATGTGTTGTCGGTGTGTGTGTGTTTGTGTTGTCGGTGTGTGTGTGTGTTGTCGGTGTGTGTGTGTGTGTGTGTGTTGTCGGTGTGTGTGTGTGTGTGTTGTCGGTGTGTGTGTGTGTGTGTTGTCGGTGTGTGTGTGTTGTCGGTGTTTGTGTGTGTGTGTTGTCGGTGTGTTGTCGGTGTGTGTGTGTGTGTGTTGTCAGTGTGCGTGTGTGTGTGTTGTCGGTGTGTGTGTGATTATGTGTTGTCGGTGTGTGTGTGTGTGTTTTGTCGGTGTGTGTGTGTGTGTTGTCGGTGTGTGTGTGTGTTGTCGGTGTTTGTGTGTTGTCGGTGTGTCTGTGTGTGTGTTGTCGGTTTGTGTGTGTGTGTGTTGTCGGTGTGTGTGTGTGTTGTCGGTGTGTGTGTGTTGTGTGTGTGTTTGTTGTCGGTGTGTGTGTGTGTTGTCGGTGTGTGTGTGTGTGTGTGTGTGTGTTGTCGGTGTGTGTGTGTAGTCGGTGTGTGTGTGTGTGTGTTGTCGGTGTGTGTGTGTGTGTGTTGTCGGTGTGTGTGTGTGTGTGTGTTGTCGGTGTGTGTGTGTTGTGTGTGTGTGTGTGTGTTGTCGGTGTGTGTGTGTGTGTGTGTGTGTTGTCGTGTGTGTGTGTGTAGTCGGTGTGTGTGTGTGTGTGTGTTGTCGGTGTGTGTGTGTGTGTTGTCGATGTGTGTGAGTGTGTGTTGTCGGTGTGTGTGTGTGTGTGTTGAGTGTGTGTGTGTTGTAGGTGTGTGTGTGTGTGTTGTCGGTGTGTGTGTGTTGTCGGTGTGTGTGTGTGTGTGTGTTGTCGGTGTGTGTGTGTGTGTTGTCAGTGTGTGTGTGTGTGTGTGTGTGTTGTCGGTGTGTGTGTGTGTGTTGTCGGTGTGTGTGTGTGTTGTCGGTGTGTGTGTGTTGTGTGTGTGTTTGTGTTGTCGGTGTGTGTGTGTGTTGTCGGTGTGTGTGTGTGTGTGTTGTCGGTGTGTGTGTGTAGTCGGTGTGTGTGTGTGTGTGTTGTCGGTGTGTGTGTGTGTGTTGTCGATGTGTGTGAGTGTGTGTTGTCGGTGTGTGTGTGTGTGTTGTGTGTGTGTGTGTTGTCGGTGTGTGTGTGTGTGTTGTCGGTGTGTGTGTGTGTGTTGTCGGTGTGTGTGTGTGTGTGTGTGTTGTCGGTGTGTGTGTGTGTGTGTTGTGTGTGTGTGTGTTGTCGGTGTGTGTGTGCATGTGTTGTCGGTGTGTGTGTGTGTGTTGTCGGTGTGTGTGTGTGTTGTCGGTGTGTGTGTGTGTGTGTGTGTGTGTGTGTGTTGTCGGTGTGTATGTGTGTTGTCGGTGTGTGTGTGTGTGGGTGTGTGTGTTGTCGGTGAGTGTATGTTGTCGGTGTGTGTGTGTGTGTTGTGTGTGTGTGTGTTGTCGGTGTGTGTGTGTATGTGTGTTGTCGGTGTGTGTGTGTTGTCGGTGTTTGTGTGTGTGTGTTGTCGGTGTGTTGTCGGTGTGTGTGTGTGTGTGTGTTGTCAGTGTGCGTGTGTGTGTGTTGTCGGTGTGTGTGTGATTATGTGTTGTCGGTGTGTGTGTGTGTGTTTTGTCGGTGTGTGTGTGTGTGTTGTCGGTGTGTGTGTGTGTTGTCGGTGTTTGTGTGTTGTCGGTGTGTCTGTGTGTGTGTTGTCGGTTTGTGTGTGTGTGTGTTGTCGGTGTGTGTGTGTGTTGTCGGTGTGTGTGTGTTGTGTGTGTGTTTGTTGTCGGTGTGTGTGTGTGTTGTCGGTGTGTGTGTGTGTGTGTGTGTGTGTTGTCGGTGTGTGTGTGTAGTCGGTGTGTGTGTGTGTGTGTTGTCGGTGTGTGTGTGTGTGTGTTGTCGGTGTGTGTGTGTGTGTGTGTTGTCGGTGTGTGTGTGTTGTGTGTGTGTGTGTGTGTTGTCGGTGTGTGTGTGTGTGTGTGTGTGTTGTCGTGTGTGTGTGTGTAGTCGGTGTGTGTGTGTGTGTGTGTTGTCGGTGTGTGTGTGTGTGTTGTCGATGTGTGTGAGTGTGTGTTGTCGGTGTGTGTGTGTGTGTGTTGAGTGTGTGTGTGTTGTAGGTGTGTGTGTGTGTGTTGTCGGTGTGTGTGTGTTGTCGGTGTGTGTGTGTGTGTGTGTTGTCGGTGTGTGTGTGTGTGTTGTCAGTGTGTGTGTGTGTGTGTGTGTGTTGTCGGTGTGTGTGTGTGTGTTGTCGGTGTGTGTGTGTGTTGTCGGTGTGTGTGTGTTGTGTGTGTGTTTGTGTTGTCGGTGTGTGTGTGTGTTGTCGGTGTGTGTGTGTGTGTGTTGTCGGTGTGTGTGTGTAGTCGGTGTGTGTGTGTGTGTGTTGTCGGTGTGTGTGTGTGTGTGTGTGTTGTCGATGTGTGTGAGTGTGTGTTGTCGGTGTGTGTGTGTGTGTTGTGTGTGTGTGTGTTGTCGGTGTGTGTGTGTGTGTTGTCGGTGTGTGTGTGTGTGTTGTCGGTGTGTGTGTGTGTGTGTGTGTTGTCGGTGTGTGTGTGTGTGTGTTGTGTGTGTGTGTGTTGTCGGTGTGTGTGTGCATGTGTTGTCGGTGTGTGTGTGTGTGTTGTCGGTGTGTGTGTGTGTTGTCGGTGTGTGTGTGTGTGTGTGTGTGTGTGTGTGTTGTCGGTGTGTATGTGTGTTGTCGGTGTGTGTGTGTGTGGGTGTGTGTGTTGTCGGTGAGTGTATGTTGTCGGTGTGTGTGTGTGTGTTGTGTGTGTGTGTGTTGTCGGTGTGTGTGTGTATGTGTGTTGTCGGTGTGTGTGTGTTGTCGGTGTGTGTGTGTGTGTGTGTGTTGTCGGTGTGTGTGTGTGTGTGTTGTCGGTGTGTGTGTGTGTGTGTGTTGTCGGTGTGTGTGTGTTATCGGTGTGTGTGTGTGTGTGTTGTCGGTGTGTGTGTGTGTGTTGTCGGTGTGTGTGTGTTGTCTGTGTGTGTGTGTGTGTGTGTTGTCGGTGTGTGTGTGTTGTCGGTGTGTGTGTGTGTTGTTGGTGTGTGTGTGTGTGTGTGTGTGTTGTCGGTGTGTGTGTGTGTGTGTTGTCGGTGTGTGTGTGTGTGTGTTGTTGGTGTGTGTGTGTGTGTGTGTGTGTGTTGTCGGTGTGTGTGTGTGTTGTCGGTTTGTGTGTTTGTGTTGTCGGTGTGTGTGTGTGTTGTCGGTGTGTGTGTGTGTGTGTTGTCAGTGTGTGTGTGTGTGTGTTGTCTGTGTGTGTGTGTTTATGTGTTGTCGGTGTGTGTGTGTGTGTGTTGTCGGTGTGTGTGTGTGTGTGTGTTGTCGGTGTGTGTGTGTTGTCGGTGTGTGTGTGTTGTCGGTGTGTCTGTGTGTGTGTTGTCGGTTTGTGTGTGTGTGTGTGTGTTGTCGGTGTGTGTGTGTGTGTGTTGTCGGTGTGTGTGTGTGTGTGTGTTGTCGGTGTGTGTGTGTTGTGTGTGTGTGTGTTGTCGGTGTGTGTGTGTGTTGTCGGTGTGTGTGTGTTGTGTGTGTTTGTTGTCGGTGTGTGTGTGTGTTGTCGGTGTGTGTGTGTGTGTGTGTGTGTGTTGTCGGTGTGTGTGTGTAGTCGGTGTGTGTGTGTGTGTGTTGTCGGTGTGTGTGTGTGTGTGTTGTTGGTGTGTGTGTGTGTGTGTTGTTGGTGTGTGTGTGTTGTGTGTGTGTGTGTGTGTTGTCGGTGTGTGTGTGTGTGTGTGTGTTGTCGGTGTGTGTGTGTAGTCGGTGTGTGTGTGTGTGTGTGTTGTCGGTGTGTGTGTGTGTGTTGTCGATGTGTGTGAGTGTGTGTTGTCGGTGTGTGTGTGTGTGTGTTGTGTGTGTGTGTGTTGTCGGTGTGTGTGTGTGTGTTGTCGGTGTGTGTGTGTTGTCGGTGTGTGTGTGTGTGTGTTGTCGGTGTGTGTGTTGTCAGTGTGTGTGTGTGTGTTGTCGGTGTGTGTGTGTGTGTTGTCGGTGTGTGTGTGTGTTGTCGGTGTGTGTGTGTTGTGTGTGTGTGTGTTGTCGGTGTGTGTGTGTGTTGTCGGTGTGTGTGTGTGTGTGTGTGTTGTCGGTGTGTGTGTGTGTGTTGTCGGTGTGTGTGTGTGTGTTGTCGGTGTGTGTGTGTGTGTGTGTGTGTTGTCGGTGTGTGTGTGTGTGTGTGTGTTGTGTGTGTGTGTGTTGTCGGTGTGTGTGTGCATGTGTTGTCGGTGTGTGTGTGTGTGTTGTCGGTTTGTGTGTGTGTTGTCGGTGTGTGTGTGTGTGTGTGTGTGTGTGTGTGTTGTCGGTGTGTATGTGTGTTGTCGGTGTGTGTGTGTGTGGGTGTGTGTGTTGTCGGTGAGTGTATGTTGTCGGTGTGTGTGTGTGTGTGTTGTCAGTGTGTGTGTGTGTGTGTGTGTTGTCGGTGTGTGTGTGTGTTGTGTGTGTGTGTGTTGTCGGTGTGTGTGTGTATGTGTGTTGTCGGTGTGTGTGTGTTGTCGGTGTGTGTGTGTGTGTGTGTGTGTTGTCGGTGTGTGTGTGTGTGTGTTGTCGGTGTGTGTGTGTGTGTGTGTTGTCGGTGTGTGTGTGTTATCGGTGTGTGTGTGTGTGTGTGTTGTCGGTGTGTGTGTGTGTGTTGTCGGTGTGTGTGTGTGTTGTCTGTGTGTGTGTGTGTGTGTGTTGTCGGTGTGTGTGTGTTGTCGGTGTGTGTGTGTGTGTGTTGTTGGTGTGTGTGTGTGTGTGTGTGTGTGTGTTGTCGGTGTGTGTGTGTGTGTGTTGTCGGTGTGTGTGTGTGTGTGTTGTGTGTGTGTGTGTTGTCGGTGTGTGTGTGTGTGTTGTCGGTGTGTGTGTGTGTGTGTGTTGTCGGTGTGTTTGTGTGTGTGTGTTGTCGGTGTGTGTGAGTGTGTGTTGTCGGTGTGTGTGTGTGTGTGTTGTGTGTGTGTGTGTTGTCGGTGTGTGTGTGTGTTGTCGGTGTGTGTGTGTGTGTGTGTTGTCGGTGTGTGTCTGTGTGTGTTGTCGGTGTGTGTGTGTGTGTGTGTGTGTTGTCGGTGTGTGTGTGTGTGTGTTGTGTGTGTGTGTGTTGTCGGTGTGTGTGTGTGTGTGTTGTCGGTGTGTGTGTGTGTGTGTGTGTTGTCGGTGTGTGTGTGTTGTCGGTGTGTGTGTGTGTGTTGTCGGTGTGTGTGTGTGTGTGTGTGTTGTCGGTGTGTGTGTGTGTGTGTGTGTGTGTTGTCGGTGTGTGTGTGTGTGTTTTGTGTGTGTGTGTTGTCGGTGTGTGTGTGTGTGTGTGTTGTCGGTGTGTGTGTGTGTGTTGTCGATGTGTGTGTGTGTGTTGTCGGTCTGTGTGTGTGTGTTGTGTGTGTGTGTGTTGTCGGTGTGTGTGTGTGTGTGTTGTCGGTGTGTGTGTGTGTGTTGTCGGTGTGTGTGTGTGTGTGTGTGTGTTGTCGGTGTGTGTGTGTGTGTGTTGTCTGTGTGTGTGTTGTCGGTGTGTGTGTGCGTGTGTTGTCGGTGTGTGTGTGTTTGTTGTCGGTGTGTGTGTGTGTGTGTGTGTGTGTTGTCGGTGTGTGTGTGTTGTCGGTGTGTGTGTGTGTGTGTTGTCGGTGTGTGTGTGTTATCGGTGTGTGTGTGTTGTCGATGTGTGTGTGTGTGTGTGTGTTGTCGGTGTGTGTGTGTGTGTGTGTTGTCGGTGTGTGTGTGTGTGTTGTCGGTGTGTGTGTTGTCGGTGTGTGCGTGTGTGTGTTGTCGGTGTGTTGTCGGTGTGTGTGTGTGTGTGTTGTCGGTGTGTGTGTGTGTGTTGTCGGTGTGTGTGTGTTGTCGGTGTGTGTGTGTGTGTTGTGTGTGTGTGTGTTGATGGTGTGTGTGTGTGTGTGTTGTCGGTGTGTGTGTGTGTGTGTGTTGTCGGTGTGTGTGTGTTGTCGGTGTTTGTGTGTGTGTGTTGTCGGTGTGTTGTCGGTGTGTGTGTGTGTGTGTTGTCGGTGTGTGTGTGTGTGTGTTGTCGGTGTGTGTGTTGTCGGTGTGTGTGTTGTCGGTGTGTGCGTGTGTGTGTTGTCGGTGTGTTGTCGGTGTGTGTGTGTGTGTGTTGTCGGTGTGTGTGAGTGTGTGTTGTCGGTGTGTGTGTGTGTTGTCGGTGTGTGTGTGTGTGTGTGTGTTGTCGGTGTGTGTGTGTGTGTTGTCGGTGTGTGTGTGTGTGTTGTCGGTGTGTGTGTGTGTGTGTGTGTGTTGTCGGTGTGTGTGTGTGTGTGTGTGTTGTGTGTGTGTGTGTTGTCGGTGTGTGTGTGCATGTGTTGTCGGTGTGTGTGTGTTGTCGGTTTGTGTGTGTGTTGTCGGTGTGTGTGTGTGTGTGTGTGTGTGTGTGTGTTGTCGGTGTGTATGTGTGTTGTCGGTGTGTGTGTGTGTGGGTGTGTGTGTTGTCGGTGAGTGTATGTTGTCGGTGTGTGTGTGTGTGTGTTGTCAGTGTGTGTGTGTGTGTGTGTGTTGTCGGTGTGTGTGTGTGTTGTGTGTGTGTGTGTTGTCGGTGTGTGTGTGTATGTGTGTTGTCGGTGTGTGTGTGTTGTCGGTGTGTGTGTGTGTGTGTGTGTGTTGTCGGTGTGTGTGTGTGTGTGTGTTGTCGGTGTGTGTGTGTGTGTGTGTTGTCGGTGTGTGTGTGTTATCGGTGTGTGTGTGTGTGTGTGTTGTCGGTGTGTGTGTGTGTGTTGTCGGTGTGTGTGTGTGTTGTCTGTGTGTGTGTGTGTGTGTGTTGTCGGTGTGTGTGTGTTGTCGGTGTGTGTGTGTGTGTGTTGTTGGTGTGTGTGTGTGTGTGTGTGTGTGTGTTGTCGGTGTGTGTGTGTGTGTGTTGTCGGTGTGTGTGTGTGTGTGTTGTGTGTGTGTGTGTTGTCGGTGTGTGTGTGTGTGTTGTCGGTGTGTGTGTGTGTGTGTGTTGTCGGTGTGTTTGTGTGTGTGTGTTGTCGGTGTGTGTGAGTGTGTGTTGTCGGTGTGTGTGTGTGTGTGTTGTGTGTGTGTGTGTTGTCGGTGTGTGTGTGTGTTGTCGGTGTGTGTGTGTGTGTGTGTTGTCGGTGTGTGTCTGTGTGTGTTGTCGGTGTGTGTGTGTGTGTGTGTGTGTTGTCGGTGTGTGTGTGTGTGTGTTGTGTGTGTGTGTGTTGTCGGTGTGTGTGTGTGTGTGTGTTGTCGGTGTGTGTGTGTGTGTGTGTGTGTTGTCGGTGTGTGTGTGTTGTCGGTGTGTGTGTGTGTGTTGTCGGTGTGTGTGTGTGTGTGTGTGTTGTCGGTGTGTGTGTGTGTGTGTGTGTGTGTTGTCGGTGTGTGTGTGTGTGTTTTGTGTGTGTGTGTTGTCGGTGTGTGTGTGTGTGTGTGTTGTCGGTGTGTGTGTGTGTGTTGTCGATGTGTGTGTGTGTGTTGTCGGTCTGTGTGTGTGTGTTGTGTGTGTGTGTGTTGTCGGTGTGTGTGTGTGTGTGTTGTCGGTGTGTGTGTGTGTGTTGTCGGTGTGTGTGTGTGTGTGTGTGTGTTGTCGGTGTGTGTGTGTGTGTGTTGTCTGTGTGTGTGTTGTCGGTGTGTGTGTGCGTGTGTTGTCGGTGTGTGTGTGTTTGTTGTCGGTGTGTGTGTGTGTGTGTGTGTGTTGTCGGTGTGTGTGTGTTGTCGGTGTGTGTGTGTGTGTGTTGTCGGTGTGTGTGTGTTATCGGTGTGTGTGTGTTGTCGATGTGTGTGTGTGTGTGTGTGTTGTCGGTGTGTGTGTGTGTGTGTGTTGTCGGTGTGTGTGTGTGTGTTGTCGGTGTGTGTGTTGTCGGTGTGTGCGTGTGTGTGTTGTCGGTGTGTTGTCGGTGTGTGTGTGTGTGTGTTGTCGGTGTGTGTGTGTGTGTTGTCGGTGTGTGTGTGTTGTCGGTGTGTGTGTGTGTGTTGTGTGTGTGTGTGTTGATGGTGTGTGTGTGTGTGTGTTGTCGGTGTGTGTGTGTGTGTGTGTTGTCGGTGTGTGTGTGTTGTCGGTGTTTGTGTGTGTGTGTTGTCGGTGTGTTGTCGGTGTGTGTGTGTGTGTGTTGTCGGTGTGTGTGTGTGTGTGTTGTCGGTGTGTGTGTTGTCGGTGTGTGTGTTGTCGGTGTGTGCGTGTGTGTGTTGTCGGTGTGTTGTCGGTGTGTGTGTGTGTGTGTTGTCGGTGTGTGTGAGTGTGTGTTGTCGGTGTGTGTGTGTGTGTGTTGTGTGTGTGTGTGTTGTCGGTGTGTGTGTGTGTTGTCGGTGTGTGTGTGTGTGTGTGTTGTCGGTGTGTGTCTGTGTGTGTTGTCGGTGTGTGTGTGTGTGTGTGTGTGTTGTCGGTGTGTGTGTGTGTGTGTTGTGTGTGTGTGTGTTGTCGGTGTGTGTGTGTGTGTGTGTTGTCGGTGTGTGTGTGTGTGTGTGTGTTGTCGGTGTGTGTGTGTTGTCGGTGTGTGTGTGTGTGTTGTCGGTGTGTGTGTGTGTGTGTGTGTTGTCGGTGTGTGTGTGTGTGTGTGTGTGTGTTGTAGGTGTGTGTGTGTGTGTTTTGTGTGTGTGTGTTGTCGGTGTGTGTGTGTGTGTGTGTTGTCGGTGTGTGTGTGTGTGTGTTGTCGGTGTGTGTGTGTTGTCGGTGTGTGTGTGTGTGTTGTCGATGTGTGTGTGTGTGTTGTCGGTCTGTGTGTGTGTGTTGTGTGTGTGTGTGTTGTCGGTGTGTGTGTGTGTGTGTTGTCGGTGTGTGTGTGTGTGTTGTCGGTGTGTGTGTGTGTGTGTGTGTGTTGTCGGTGTGTGTGTGTGTGTGTTGTCTGTGTGTGTGTTGTCGGTGTGTGTGTGCGTGTGTTGTCGGTGTGTGTGTGTTTGTTGTCGGTGTGTGTGTGTGTGTGTGTGTGTGTTGTCGGTGTGTGTGTGTTGTCGGTGTGTGTGTGTGTGTGTTGTCGGTGTGTGTGTGTTATCGGTGTGTGTGTGTTGTCGATGTGTGTGTGTGTGTGTGTGTTGTCGGTGTGTGTGTGTGTGTGTGTTGTCGGTGTGTGTGTGTGTGTTGTCGGTGTGTGTGTTGTCGGTGTGTGCGTGTGTGTGTTGTCGGTGTGTTGTCGGTGTGTGTGTGTGTGTGTTGTCGGTGTGTGTGTGTGTGTTGTCGGTGTGTGTGTGTTGTCGGTGTGTGTGTGTGTGTTGTGTGTGTGTGTGTTGATGGTGTGTGTGTGTGTGTGTTGTCGGTGTGTGTGTGTGTGTGTGTTGTCGGTGTGTGTGTGTTGTCGGTGTTTGTGTGTGTGTGTTGTCGGTGTGTTGTCGGTGTGTGTGTGTGTGTGTTGTCGGTGTGTGTGTGTGTGTGTTGTCGGTGTGTGTGTTGTCGGTGTGTGTGTTGTCGGTGTGTGCGTGTGTGTGTTGTCGGTGTGTTGTCGGTGTGTGTGTGTGTGTGTTGTCGGTGTGTGTGTGTGTGTGTGTTGTCGGTGTGTGTGTGTTGTCGGTGTTTGTGTGTGTGTGTTGTCGGTGTGTTGTCGGTGTGTGTGTGTGTGTGTTGTCAGTGTGTGTGTGTGTGTGTTGTCGGTGTGTGTGTGTTTATGTGTTGTCGGTGTGTGTGTGTGTGTTGTCGGTGTGTGTGTGTGTTGTCGGTGTGTGTGTGTTGTCGGTGTGTCTGTGTGTGTGTTGTCGGTTTGTGTGTGTGTGTGTTGTCGGTGTGTTTGTGTGTGTTGTCGGTGTGTGTGTGTGTTGTCGGTGTGTGTGTGTTGTGTGTGTGTGTGTTGTCGGTGTGTGTGTGTGTTGTCGGTGTGTGTGTGTGTGTGTGTGTGTGTTGTCGGTGTGTGTGTGTAGTCGGTGTGTGTGTGTGTGTGTGTTGTCGGTGTGTGTGTGTGTGTTGTCGATGTGTGTGAGTGTGTGTTGTCGGTGTGTGTGTGTGTTGTGTGTGTGTGTGTTGTCGGTGTGTGTGTGTGTGTGTTGTCGGTGTGTGTGTGTTGTCGGTGTGTGTGTGTGTGTGTGTGTTGTCGGTGTGTGTGTGTGTGTTGTAAGTGTGTGTGTGTGTGTGTGTGTGTGTTGTCGGTGTGTGTGTGTGTTGTCGGTGTGTGTGTGTGTTGTTGGTGTGTGTGTGTTGTGTGTGTGTGTGTTGTCGGTGTGTGTGTGTGTTGTCGGTGTGTGTGTGTGTGTGTGTGTGTGTTGTCGGTGTGTGTGTGTAGTCGGTGTGTGTGTGTGTGTTGTCGGTGTGTGTGTGTGTGCGTGTTGTCGATGTGTGTGAGTGTGTGTTGTCGGTGTGTGTGTGTGTGTTGTGTGTGTGTGTTGTCGGTGTGTGTGTGTGTTGTCGGTGTGTGTGTGTGTGTTGTCGGTGTGTGTGTGTGTGTGTGTGTTGTCGGTGTGTGTGTGTGTGTGTGTGTTGTGTGTGTGTGTGTTGTCGGTGTGTGTGTGCGTGTGTTGTGTGTGTGTGTGTGTGTGTTGTCGGTGTGTGTGTGTGTGTGTGTGTGTTGTCGGTGTGTGTGTGTGTGTGTGTGTGTTGTCGGTGTGTGTGTGTTATCGGTGTGTGTGTGTTGTCAGTGTGTGTGTGTCTGTGTGTGTGTGTGTGTTGTCGGTGTGTGTCTGTGTGTGTTGTCGGTGTGTGTGTGTGTTGTCGGTGTGTGTGTTGTCGGTGTGTGCGTGTGTGTGTTGTCGGTGTGTTGTCGGTGTGTGTGTGTGTGTGTTGTCGGTGTGTGTGTGTGTGTTGTCGGTGTGTGTGTGTGTTGTCGGTGTGTGTGTGTGTGTTGTGTGTGTGTGTTGATGGTGTGTGTGTGTGTGTGTTGTCGGTGTGTGTGTCTGTGTTGTCGGTGTGTGTGTGTTGTCGGTGTTTGTGTGTGTGTGTTGTCGGTGGGTTGTCGGTGTGTGTGTGTGTTGTCGGTGTGTGTGTGTGTGTGTGTGTTGTCGGTGTGTGTGTGTGTTGTGTTGTCGGTGTGTGTGTGTTATCGGTGTGTGTGTGTGTTGTTGGTGTGTGTGTGTGTTGTCGGTGTGTGTGTGTGTGTTGTCAGTGTGTGTGTGTGTGTGTGTTGTCGGTGTGTGTGTGTGTGTGTGTGTCTGTGTGTGTGTGTGTTGCCGGTGTGTGTGTGTGTGTGTGTTGTCGGTGTGTGTGTGTGTGTGTTGTCGGTGTGTGTGTATGTGTGTGTTGTCGGTGTGTTTGTGTGTGTGTGTTGTCGGTGTGTGTGAGTGTGTGTTGTCGGTGTGTGTGTGTGTGTTGTGTGTGTGTGTGTTGTCGGTGTGTGTGTGTGTGTTGTCGGTGTGTGTGTGTGTGTGTGTTGTCGGTGTGTTTGTGTGTGTGTGTGTTGTCGGTGTGTGTGTGTGTGTGTTGTGTGTGTGTGTGTAGTCGGTGTGTGTGTGTGTGTGTTGTCGGTGTGTGTGTGTGTGTGTGTGTTGTCGATGTGTGTGAGTGTGTGTTGTCGGTGTGTGTGTGTGTGTTGTGTGTGTGTGTGTTGTCGGTGTGTGTGTGTGTGTTGTCGGTGTGTGTGTGTGTGTTGTCGGTGTGTGTGTGTGTGTGTGTGTTGTCGGTGTGTGTGTGTGTGTGTTGTGTGTGTGTGTGTTGTCGGTGTGTGTGTGCATGTGTTGTCGGTGTGTGTGTGTGTGTTGTCGGTGTGTGTGTGTGTTGTCGGTGTGTGTGTGTGTGTGTGTGTGTGTGTGTGTTGTCGGTGTGTATGTGTGTTGTCGGTGTGTGTGTGTGTGGGTGTGTGTGTTGTCGGTGAGTGTATGTTGTCGGTGTGTGTGTGTGTGTTGTGTGTGTGTGTGTTGTCGGTGTGTGTGTGTATGTGTGTTGTCGGTGTGTGTGTGTTGTCGGTGTGTGTGTGTGTGTGTGTGTTGTCGGTGTGTGTGTGTGTGTGTTGTCGGTGTGTGTGTGTGTGTGTGTTGTCGGTGTGTGTGTGTTATCGGTGTGTGTGTGTGTGTGTTGTCGGTGTGTGTGTGTGTGTTGTCGGTGTGTGTGTGTTGTCGTGTGTGTGTGTGTGTGTGTGTGTTGTCGGTGTGTGTGTGTTGTCGGTGTGTGTGTGTGTTGTTGGTGTGTGTGTGTGTGTGTGTGTGTTGTCGGTGTGTGTGTGTGTGTGTTGTCGGTGTGTGTGTGTGTGTGTTGTTGGTGTGTGTGTGTGTGTGTGTGTGTGTTGTCGGTGTGTGTGTGTGTTGTCGGTTTGTGTGTTTGTGTTGTCGGTGTGTGTGTGTGTTGTCGGTGTGTGTGTGTGTGTGTTGTCAGTGTGTGTGTGTGTGTGTTGTCTGTGTGTGTGTGTTTATGTGTTGTCGGTGTGTGTGTGTGTGTGTTGTCGGTGTGTGTGTGTGTGTGTGTTGTCGGTGTGTGTGTGTTGTCGGTGTGTGTGTGTTGTCGGTGTGTCTGTGTGTGTGTTGTCGGTTTGTGTGTGTGTGTGTGTGTTGTCGGTGTGTGTGTGTGTGTGTTGTCGGTGTGTGTGTGTGTGTGTGTTGTCGGTGTGTGTGTGTTGTGTGTGTGTGTGTTGTCGGTGTGTGTGTGTGTTGTCGGTGTGTGTGTGTTGTGTGTGTTTGTTGTCGGTGTGTGTGTGTGTTGTCGGTGTGTGTGTGTGTGTGTGTGTGTGTTGTCGGTGTGTGTGTGTAGTCGGTGTGTGTGTGTGTGTGTTGTCGGTGTGTGTGTGTGTGTGTTGTTGGTGTGTGTGTGTGTGTGTTGTTGGTGTGTGTGTGTTGTGTGTGTGTGTGTGTGTTGTCGGTGTGTGTGTGTGTGTGTGTGTTGTCGGTGTGTGTGTGTAGTCGGTGTGTGTGTGTGTGTGTGTTGTCGGTGTGTGTGTGTGTGTTGTCGATGTGTGTGAGTGTGTGTTGTCGGTGTGTGTGTGTGTGTGTTGTGTGTGTGTGTGTTGTCGGTGTGTGTGTGTGTGTTGTCGGTGTGTGTGTGTTGTCGGTGTGTGTGTGTGTGTGTTGTCGGTGTGTGTGTTGTCAGTGTGTGTGTGTGTGTTGTCGGTGTGTGTGTGTGTGTTGTCGGTGTGTGTGTGTGTTGTCGGTGTGTGTGTGTTGTGTGTGTGTGTGTTGTCGGTGTGTGTGTGTGTTGTCGGTGTGTGTGTGTGTGTGTGTGTTGTCGGTGTGTGTGTGTGTGTTGTCGGTGTGTGTGTGTGTGTTGTCGGTGTGTGTGTGTGTGTGTGTGTGTTGTCGGTGTGTGTGTGTGTGTGTGTGTTGTGTGTGTGTGTGTTGTCGGTGTGTGTGTGCATGTGTTGTCGGTGTGTGTGTGTGTGTTGTCGGTTTGTGTGTGTGTTGTCGGTGTGTGTGTGTGTGTGTGTGTGTGTGTGTGTTGTCGGTGTGTATGTGTGTTGTCGGTGTGTGTGTGTGTGGGTGTGTGTGTTGTCGGTGAGTGTATGTTGTCGGTGTGTGTGTGTGTGTGTTGTCAGTGTGTGTGTGTGTGTGTGTGTTGTCGGTGTGTGTGTGTGTTGTGTGTGTGTGTGTTGTCGGTGTGTGTGTGTATGTGTGTTGTCGGTGTGTGTGTGTTGTCGGTGTGTGTGTGTGTGTGTGTGTGTTGTCGGTGTGTGTGTGTGTGTGTTGTCGGTGTGTGTGTGTGTGTGTGTTGTCGGTGTGTGTGTGTTATCGGTGTGTGTGTGTGTGTGTGTTGTCGGTGTGTGTGTGTGTGTTGTCGGTGTGTGTGTGTGTTGTCTGTGTGTGTGTGTGTGTGTGTTGTCGGTGTGTGTGTGTTGTCGGTGTGTGTGTGTGTGTGTTGTTGGTGTGTGTGTGTGTGTGTGTGTGTGTGTTGTCGGTGTGTGTGTGTGTGTGTTGTCGGTGTGTGTGTGTGTGTGTTGTGTGTGTGTGTGTTGTCGGTGTGTGTGTGTGTGTTGTCGGTGTGTGTGTGTGTGTGTGTTGTCGGTGTGTTTGTGTGTGTGTGTTGTCGGTGTGTGTGAGTGTGTGTTGTCGGTGTGTGTGTGTGTGTGTTGTGTGTGTGTGTGTTGTCGGTGTGTGTGTGTGTTGTCGGTGTGTGTGTGTGTGTGTGTTGTCGGTGTGTGTCTGTGTGTGTTGTCGGTGTGTGTGTGTGTGTGTGTGTGTTGTCGGTGTGTGTGTGTGTGTGTTGTGTGTGTGTGTGTTGTCGGTGTGTGTGTGTGTGTGTGTTGTCGGTGTGTGTGTGTGTGTGTGTGTTGTCGGTGTGTGTGTGTTGTCGGTGTGTGTGTGTGTGTTGTCGGTGTGTGTGTGTGTGTGTGTGTTGTCGGTGTGTGTGTGTGTGTGTGTGTGTGTTGTCGGTGTGTGTGTGTGTGTTTTGTGTGTGTGTGTTGTCGGTGTGTGTGTGTGTGTGTGTTGTCGGTGTGTGTGTGTGTGTTGTCGATGTGTGTGTGTGTGTTGTCGGTCTGTGTGTGTGTGTTGTGTGTGTGTGTGTTGTCGGTGTGTGTGTGTGTGTGTTGTCGGTGTGTGTGTGTGTGTTGTCGGTGTGTGTGTGTGTGTGTGTGTGTTGTCGGTGTGTGTGTGTGTGTGTTGTCTGTGTGTGTGTTGTCGGTGTGTGTGTGCGTGTGTTGTCGGTGTGTGTGTGTTTGTTGTCGGTGTGTGTGTGTGTGTGTGTGTGTGTTGTCGGTGTGTGTGTGTTGTCGGTGTGTGTGTGTGTGTGTTGTCGGTGTGTGTGTGTTATCGGTGTGTGTGTGTTGTCGATGTGTGTGTGTGTGTGTGTGTTGTCGGTGTGTGTGTGTGTGTTGTCGGTGTGTGTGTGTGTGTTGTCGGTGTGTGTGTTGTCGGTGTGTGCGTGTGTGTGTTGTCGGTGTGTTGTCGGTGTGTGTGTGTGTGTGTTGTCGGTGTGTGTGTGTGTGTTGTCGGTGTGTGTGTGTTGTCGGTGTGTGTGTGTGTGTTGTGTGTGTGTGTGTTGATGGTGTGTGTGTGTGTGTGTTGTCGGTGTGTGTGTGTGTGTGTGTTGTCGGTGTGTGTGTGTTGTCGGTGTTTGTGTGTGTGTGTTGTCGGTGTGTTGTCGGTGTGTGTGTGTGTGTGTTGTCGGTGTGTGTGTGTGTGTGTTGTCGGTGTGTGTGTTGTCGGTGTGTGTGTTGTCGGTGTGTGCGTGTGTGTGTTGTCGGTGTGTTGTCGGTGTGTGTGTGTGTGTGTTGTCGGTGTGTGTGAGTGTGTGTTGTCGGTGTGTGTGTGTGTTGTCGGTGTGTGTGTGTGTGTGTGTGTTGTCGGTGTGTGTGTGTGTGTTGTCGGTGTGTGTGTGTGTGTTGTCGGTGTGTGTGTGTGTGTGTGTGTGTTGTCGGTGTGTGTGTGTGTGTGTGTGTTGTGTGTGTGTGTGTTGTCGGTGTGTGTGTGCATGTGTTGTCGGTGTGTGTGTGTTGTCGGTTTGTGTGTGTGTTGTCGGTGTGTGTGTGTGTGTGTGTGTGTGTGTGTGTTGTCGGTGTGTATGTGTGTTGTCGGTGTGTGTGTGTGTGGGTGTGTGTGTTGTCGGTGAGTGTATGTTGTCGGTGTGTGTGTGTGTGTGTTGTCAGTGTGTGTGTGTGTGTGTGTGTTGTCGGTGTGTGTGTGTGTTGTGTGTGTGTGTGTTGTCGGTGTGTGTGTGTATGTGTGTTGTCGGTGTGTGTGTGTTGTCGGTGTGTGTGTGTGTGTGTGTGTGTTGTCGGTGTGTGTGTGTGTGTGTTGTCGGTGTGTGTGTGTGTGTGTGTTGTCGGTGTGTGTGTGTTATCGGTGTGTGTGTGTGTGTGTGTTGTCGGTGTGTGTGTGTGTGTTGTCGGTGTGTGTGTGTGTTGTCTGTGTGTGTGTGTGTGTGTGTTGTCGGTGTGTGTGTGTTGTCGGTGTGTGTGTGTGTGTGTTGTTGGTGTGTGTGTGTGTGTGTGTGTGTGTGTTGTCGGTGTGTGTGTGTGTGTGTTGTCGGTGTGTGTGTGTGTGTGTTGTGTGTGTGTGTGTTGTCGGTGTGTGTGTGTGTGTTGTCGGTGTGTGTGTGTGTGTGTGTTGTCGGTGTGTTTGTGTGTGTGTGTTGTCGGTGTGTGTGAGTGTGTGTTGTCGGTGTGTGTGTGTGTGTGTTGTGTGTGTGTGTGTTGTCGGTGTGTGTGTGTGTTGTCGGTGTGTGTGTGTGTGTGTGTTGTCGGTGTGTGTCTGTGTGTGTTGTCGGTGTGTGTGTGTGTGTGTGTGTGTTGTCGGTGTGTGTGTGTGTGTGTTGTGTGTGTGTGTGTTGTCGGTGTGTGTGTGTGTGTGTGTTGTCGGTGTGTGTGTGTGTGTGTGTGTTGTCGGTGTGTGTGTGTTGTCGGTGTGTGTGTGTGTGTTGTCGGTGTGTGTGTGTGTGTGTGTGTTGTCGGTGTGTGTGTGTGTGTGTGTGTGTGTTGTCGGTGTGTGTGTGTGTGTTTTGTGTGTGTGTGTTGTCGGTGTGTGTGTGTGTGTGTGTTGTCGGTGTGTGTGTGTGTGTTGTCGATGTGTGTGTGTGTGTTGTCGGTCTGTGTGTGTGTGTTGTGTGTGTGTGTGTTGTCGGTGTGTGTGTGTGTGTGTTGTCGGTGTGTGTGTGTGTGTTGTCGGTGTGTGTGTGTGTGTGTGTGTGTTGTCGGTGTGTGTGTGTGTGTGTTGTCTGTGTGTGTGTTGTCGGTGTGTGTGTGCGTGTGTTGTCGGTGTGTGTGTGTTTGTTGTCGGTGTGTGTGTGTGTGTGTGTGTGTGTTGTCGGTGTGTGTGTGTTGTCGGTGTGTGTGTGTGTGTGTTGTCGGTGTGTGTGTGTTATCGGTGTGTGTGTGTTGTCGATGTGTGTGTGTGTGTGTGTGTTGTCGGTGTGTGTGTGTGTGTGTGTTGTCGGTGTGTGTGTGTGTGTTGTCGGTGTGTGTGTTGTCGGTGTGTGCGTGTGTGTGTTGTCGGTGTGTTGTCGGTGTGTGTGTGTGTGTGTTGTCGGTGTGTGTGTGTGTGTTGTCGGTGTGTGTGTGTTGTCGGTGTGTGTGTGTGTGTTGTGTGTGTGTGTGTTGATGGTGTGTGTGTGTGTGTGTTGTCGGTGTGTGTGTGTGTGTGTGTTGTCGGTGTGTGTGTGTTGTCGGTGTTTGTGTGTGTGTGTTGTCGGTGTGTTGTCGGTGTGTGTGTGTGTGTGTTGTCGGTGTGTGTGTGTGTGTGTTGTCGGTGTGTGTGTTGTCGGTGTGTGTGTTGTCGGTGTGTGCGTGTGTGTGTTGTCGGTGTGTTGTCGGTGTGTGTGTGTGTGTGTGTTGTCGGTGTGTGTGAGTGTGTGTTGTCGGTGTGTGTGTGTGTGTGTTGTGTGTGTGTGTGTTGTCGGTGTGTGTGTGTGTTGTCGGTGTGTGTGTGTGTGTGTGTTGTCGGTGTGTGTCTGTGTGTGTTGTCGGTGTGTGTGTGTGTGTGTGTGTGTTGTCGGTGTGTGTGTGTGTGTGTTGTGTGTGTGTGTGTTGTCGGTGTGTGTGTGTGTGTGTGTTGTCGGTGTGTGTGTGTGTGTGTGTGTTGTCGGTGTGTGTGTGTTGTCGGTGTGTGTGTGTGTGTTGTCGGTGTGTGTGTGTGTGTGTGTGTTGTCGGTGTGTGTGTGTGTGTGTGTGTGTGTTGTCGGTGTGTGTGTGTGTGTTTTGTGTGTGTGTGTTGTCGGTGTGTGTGTGTGTGTGTGTTGTCGGTGTGTGTGTGTGTGTGTTGTCGGTGTGTGTGTGTTGTCGGTGTGTGTGTGTGTGTTGTCGATGTGTGTGTGTGTGTTGTCGGTCTGTGTGTGTGTGTTGTGTGTGTGTGTGTTGTCGGTGTGTGTGTGTGTGTGTTGTCGGTGTGTGTGTGTGTGTTGTCGGTGTGTGTGTGTGTGTGTGTGTGTTGTCGGTGTGTGTGTGTGTGTGTTGTCTGTGTGTGTGTTGTCGGTGTGTGTGTGCGTGTGTTGTCGGTGTGTGTGTGTTTGTTGTCGGTGTGTGTGTGTGTGTGTGTGTGTGTTGTCGGTGTGTGTGTGTTGTCGGTGTGTGTGTGTGTGTGTTGTCGGTGTGTGTGTGTTATCGGTGTGTGTGTGTTGTCGATGTGTGTGTGTGTGTGTGTGTTGTCGGTGTGTGTGTGTGTGTGTGTTGTCGGTGTGTGTGTGTGTGTTGTCGGTGTGTGTGTTGTCGGTGTGTGCGTGTGTGTGTTGTCGGTGTGTTGTCGGTGTGTGTGTGTGTGTGTTGTCGGTGTGTGTGTGTGTGTTGTCGGTGTGTGTGTGTTGTCGGTGTGTGTGTGTGTGTTGTGTGTGTGTGTGTTGATGGTGTGTGTGTGTGTGTGTTGTCGGTGTGTGTGTGTGTGTGTGTTGTCGGTGTGTGTGTGTTGTCGGTGTTTGTGTGTGTGTGTTGTCGGTGTGTTGTCGGTGTGTGTGTGTGTGTGTTGTCGGTGTGTGTGTGTGTGTGTTGTCGGTGTGTGTGTTGTCGGTGTGTGTGTTGTCGGTGTGTGCGTGTGTGTGTTGTCGGTGTGTTGTCGGTGTGTGTGTGTGTGTGTTGTCGGTGTGTGTGTGTGTGTGTGTTGTCGGTGTGTGTGTGTTGTCGGTGTTTGTGTGTGTGTGTTGTCGGTGTGTTGTCGGTGTGTGTGTGTGTGTGTTGTCAGTGTGTGTGTGTGTGTGTTGTCGGTGTGTGTGTGTTTATGTGTTGTCGGTGTGTGTGTGTGTGTTGTCGGTGTGTGTGTGTGTTGTCGGTGTGTGTGTGTTGTCGGTGTGTCTGTGTGTGTGTTGTCGGTTTGTGTGTGTGTGTGTTGTCGGTGTGTTTGTGTGTGTTGTCGGTGTGTGTGTGTGTTGTCGGTGTGTGTGTGTTGTGTGTGTGTGTGTTGTCGGTGTGTGTGTGTGTTGTCGGTGTGTGTGTGTGTGTGTGTGTGTGTTGTCGGTGTGTGTGTGTAGTCGGTGTGTGTGTGTGTGTGTGTTGTCGGTGTGTGTGTGTGTGTTGTCGATGTGTGTGAGTGTGTGTTGTCGGTGTGTGTGTGTGTTGTGTGTGTGTGTGTTGTCGGTGTGTGTGTGTGTGTGTTGTCGGTGTGTGTGTGTTGTCGGTGTGTGTGTGTGTGTGTGTGTTGTCGGTGTGTGTGTGTGTGTTGTAAGTGTGTGTGTGTGTGTGTGTGTGTGTTGTCGGTGTGTGTGTGTGTTGTCGGTGTGTGTGTGTGTTGTTGGTGTGTGTGTGTTGTGTGTGTGTGTGTTGTCGGTGTGTGTGTGTGTTGTCGGTGTGTGTGTGTGTGTGTGTGTGTGTTGTCGGTGTGTGTGTGTAGTCGGTGTGTGTGTGTGTGTTGTCGGTGTGTGTGTGTGTGCGTGTTGTCGATGTGTGTGAGTGTGTGTTGTCGGTGTGTGTGTGTGTGTTGTGTGTGTGTGTTGTCGGTGTGTGTGTGTGTGTGTTGTCGGTGTGTGTGTGTGTGTTGTCGGTGTGTGTGTGTGTGTGTGTGTTGTCGGTGTGTGTGTGTGTGTGTGTGTTGTGTGTGTGTGTGTTGTCGGTGTGTGTGTGCGTGTGTTGTGTGTGTGTGTGTGTGTGTTGTCGGTGTGTGTGTGTGTGTGTGTGTGTTGTCGGTGTGTGTGTGTGTGTGTGTGTGTTGTCGGTGTGTGTGTGTTATCGGTGTGTGTGTGTTGTCAGTGTGTGTGTGTCTGTGTGTGTGTGTGTGTTGTCGGTGTGTGTCTGTGTGTGTTGTCGGTGTGTGTGTGTGTTGTCGGTGTGTGTGTTGTCGGTGTGTGCGTGTGTGTGTTGTCGGTGTGTTGTCGGTGTGTGTGTGTGTGTGTTGTCGGTGTGTGTGTGTGTGTTGTCGGTGTGTGTGTGTGTTGTCGGTGTGTGTGTGTGTGTTGTGTGTGTGTGTTGATGGTGTGTGTGTGTGTGTGTTGTCGGTGTGTGTGTCTGTGTTGTCGGTGTGTGTGTGTTGTCGGTGTTTGTGTGTGTGTGTTGTCGGTGGGTTGTCGGTGTGTGTGTGTGTTGTCGGTGTGTGTGTGTGTGTGTGTGTTGTCGGTGTGTGTGTGTGTGTGTGTGTTGTCGGTGTGTGTGTGTTATCGGTGTGTGTGTGTGTTGTTGGTGTGTGTGTGTGTTGTCGGTGTGTGTGTGTGTGTTGTCAGTGTGTGTGTGTGTGTGTGTTGTCGGTGTGTGTGTGTGTGTGTGTGTCTGTGTGTGTGTGTGTTGCCGGTGTGTGTGTGTGTGTGTGTTGTCGGTGTGTGTGTGTGTGTGTTGTCGGTGTGTGTGTATGTGTGTGTTGTCGGTGTGTTTGTGTGTGTGTGTTGTCGGTGTGTGTGAGTGTGTGTTGTCGGTGTGTGTGTGTGTGTTGTGTGTGTGTGTGTTGTCGGTGTGTGTGTGTGTGTTGTCGGTGTGTGTGTGTGTGTGTGTTGTCGGTGTGTTTGTGTGTGTGTGTTGTCGGTGTGTGTGAGTGTGTGTTGTCGGTGTGTGTGTGTGTGTGTTGTGTGTGTGTGTGTTGTCGGTGTGTGTGTGTGTTGTCGGTGTGTGTGTGTGTGTGTGTTGTCGGTGTGTGTGTGTGTAGTCGGTGTGTGTGTGTGTGTGTGTGTGTTGTCGGTGTGTGTGTGTGTGTGTGTGTTGTCGTTGTGTGTGTGTGTGTTGTCGGTGTGTGTGTGTGTGTGTGTTGTCGGTGTGTGTGTGTGTGTGTGTGTGTGTTGTCGGTGTGTGTGTGTGTGTGTGTGTGTTGTCGGTGTGTGTGTGTGTTGTGTGTGTGTGTGTTGTCGGTGTGTGTCTGTGTGTGTTGTCGGTGTGTGTGTGTGTGTTGTCAGTGTGTGTGTGTGTGTGTGTGTGTTGTCGGTGTGTGTGTGTGTTGTCGGTGTGTGTGTGTGTTGTTGGTGTGTGTGTGTTGTGTGTGTGTGTGTTGTGTGTGTGTGTGTGTTGTCGGTGTGTGTGTGTGTGTGTGTGTTGTCGGTGTGTGTGTGTAGTCGGTGTGTGTGTGTGTGTGTGTGTGTTGTCGGTGTGTGTGTGTGTGCGTGTTGTCGATGTGTGTGAGTGTGTGTTGTCGGTGTGTGTGTGTGTGTTATGTGTGTGTGTGTTGTCGGTGTGTGTGTGTAGTCGGTGTGTGTGTGTGTGTGTGTTGTCGGTGTGTGTGTGTGTGTTGTCGATGTGTGTGAGTGTGTGTTGTCGGTGTGTGTGTGTGTTGTGTGTGTGTGTGTTGTCGGTGTGTGTGTGTGTGTGTTGTCGGTGTGTGTGTGTTGTCGGTGTGTGTGTGTGTGTGTGTGTTGTCGGTGTGTGTGTGTGTGTTGTCAGTGTGTGTGTGTGTGTGTGTGTGTTGTCGGTGTGTGTGTGTGTTGTCGGTGTGTGTGTGTGTTGTTGGTGTGTGTGTGTGTGTTGTCGGTTTGTGTGTGTTGTCGGTGTGTGTGTGTGTGTGTGTGTGTGTTGTCGGTGTGTGTGTGTAGTCGGTGTGTGTGTGTGTGTGTGTTGTCGGTGTGTGTGTGTGTGTTGTCGATGTGTGTGAGTGTGTGTTGTCGGTGTGTGTGTGTGTTGTGTGTGTGTGTGTTGTCGGTGTGTGTGTGTGTGTGTTGTCGGTGTGTGTGTGTTGTCGGTGTGTGTGTGTGTGTGTTGTCGGTGTGTGTGTGTGTGTTGTCAGTGTGTGTGTGTGTGTGTGTGTGTGTTGTCGGTGTGTGTGTGTGTTGTCGGTGTGTGTGTGTGTTGTTGGTGTGTGTGTGTGTTGTCGGTGTGTGTGTGTGTTGTCGGTGTGTGTGTGTGTGTGTGTGTTGTCGGTGTGTGTGTGTAGTCGTTGTGTGTGTGTGTGTGTGTTGTCGGTGTGTGTGTGTGTGCGTGTTGTCGATGTGTGTGAGTGTGTGTTGTCGGTGTGTGTGTGTTGTGTGTGTGTGTGTTGTCGGTGTGTGTGTGTGTGTGTTGTCGGTGTGTGTGTGTGTTGTCGGTGTGTGTGTTGTCGGTGTGTGCGTGTGTGTGTTGTCGGTGTGTTGTCGGTGTGTGTGTGTGTGTGTTGTCGGTGTGTGTGTGTGTGTGTGTTGTCGGTGTGTGTGTGTTGTCGGTGTTTGTGTGTGTGTGTTGTCGGTGTGTTGTCGGTGTGTGTGTGTGTGTGTTGTCAGTGTGTGTGTGTGTGTGTTGTCGGTGTGTGTGTGTTTATGTGTTGTCGGTGTGTGTGTGTGTGTTGTCGGTGTGTGTGTGTGTGTGTGTTGTCGGTGTGTGTGTGTGTTGTCGGTGTGTGTGTGTTGTCGGTGTGTCTGTGTGTGTGTTGTCGGTTTGTGTGTGTGTGTGTTGTCGGTGTGTTTGTGTGTGTTGTCGGTGTGTGTGTGTGTTGTCGGTGTGTGTGTGTTGTGTGTGTGTGTGTTGTCGGTGTGTGTGTGTGTTGTCGGTGTGTGTGTGTGTGTGTGTGTGTTGTCGGTGTGTGTGTGTAGTCGGTGTGTGTGTGTGTGTGTGTTGTCGGTGTGTGTGTGTGTGTTGTCGATGTGTGTGAGTGTGTGTTGTCGGTGTGTGTGTGTGTTGTGTGTGTGTGTGTTGTCGGTGTGTGTGTGTGTGTGTTGTCGGTGTGTGTGTGTTGTCGGTGTGTGTGTGTGTGTGTGTGTTGTCGGTGTGTGTGTGTGTGTTGTCAGTGTGTGTGTGTGTGTGTGTGTGTTGTCGGTGTGTGTGTGTGTTGTCGGTGTGTGTGTGTGTTGTTGGTGTGTGTGTGTGTTGTCGGTGTGTGTGTGTGTTGTCGGTGTGTGTGTGTGTGTGTGTGTGTGTGTTGTCGGTGTGTGTGTGTAGTCGGTGTGTGTGTGTGTGTGTGTTGTCGGTGTGTGTGTGTGTGCGTGTTGTCGATGTGTGTGAGTGTGTGTTGTCGGTGTGTGTGTGTGTGTTGTGTGTGTGTGTGTTGTCGGTGTGTGTGTGTGTGTGTTGTCGGTGTGTGTGTGTTGTCGGTGTGTGTGTGTGTGTGTGTTGTCGGTGTGTGTGTGTTGTCGGTGTGTGTGTGTGTGTGTTGTCGATGTGTGTGTGTGTGTTGTCGGTGTGTGTGTGTGTGTGTGTGTGTGTTGTCAGTGTGTGTGTGTGTGTGTGTGTTGTCGGTGTGTGCTTGTGTGTGTTGTCGGTGTGTGTTTTGTCGGTGTGTGTGTGTGTGTTGTCGGTGTGTGTGTGTTGTCGGTGTGTGTGTGTGTGTGTGTTGTCGGTGTGTGTGTGTGTTGTCGGTGTGTGTGTGTGTGTGTTGTCGGTGTGTGTGTGTTATCGGTGTGTGTGTGTGTGTGTTGTCGGTGTGTGTGTGTGTGTGTGTGTTGTCGGTGTGTGTGTGTTGTCTGTGTGTGTGTGTGTGTTGTCGGTGTTTATGTGTTGTCGGTGTGTGTGTGTTTGTGTTGTCGGTGTGTGTGTGTGTGTGTTGTCGGTGTGTGTGTGTGTGTGTTGTCGGTGTGTGTGTGTAGTCGTTGTGTGTGTGTGTGTGTGTGTTGTCGGTGTGTGTGTGTGTGCGTGTTGTCGATGTGTGTGAGTGTGTGTTGTCGGTGTGTGTGTGTGTGTTGTGTGTGTGTGTGTTGTCGGTGTGTGTGTGTGTGTGTTGTCGGTGTGTGTGTGTGTTGTCGGTGTGTGTGTTGTCGGTGTGTGCGTGTGTGTGTTGTCGGTGTGTTGTCGGTGTGTGTGTGTGTGTGTTGTCGGTGTGTGTGTGTGTGTGTGTTGTCGGTGTGTGTGTGTTGTCGGTGTTTGTGTGTGTGTGTTGTCGGTGTGTTGTCGGTGTGTGTGTGTGTGTGTTGTCAGTGTGTGTGTGTGTGTGTTGTCGGTGTGTGTGTGTTTATGTGTTGTCGGTGTGTGTGTGTGTGTTGTCGGTGTGTGTGTGTGTGTGTGTTGTCGGTGTGTGTGTGTGTTGTCGGTGTGTGTGTGTTGTCGGTGTGTCTGTGTGTGTGTTGTCGGTTTGTGTGTGTGTGTGTTGTCGGTGTGTTTGTGTGTGTTGTCGGTGTGTGTGTGTGTTGTCGGTGTGTGTGTGTTGTGTGTGTGTGTGTTGTCGGTGTGTGTGTGTGTTGTCGGTGTGTGTGTGTGTGTGTGTGTGTGTTGTCGGTGTGTGTGTGTAGTCGGTGTGTGTGTGTGTGTGTGTTGTCGGTGTGTGTGTGTGTGTTGTCGATGTGTGTGAGTGTGTGTTGTCGGTGTGTGTGTGTGTTGTGTGTGTGTGTGTTGTCGGTGTGTGTGTGTGTGTGTTGTCGGTGTGTGTGTGTTGTCGGTGTGTGTGTGTGTGTGTGTTGTCGGTGTGTGTGTGTGTGTTGTCAGTGTGTGTGTGTGTGTGTGTGTGTTGTCGGTGTGTGTGTGTGTTGTCGGTGTGTGTGTGTGTTGTTGGTGTGTGTGTGTGTTGTCGGTGTGTGTGTGTGTTGTCGGTGTGTGTGTGTGTGTGTGTGTGTGTTGTCGGTGTGTGTGTGTAGTCGGTGTGTGTGTGTGTGTGTGTTGTCGGTGTGTGTGTGTGTGTGCGTGTTGTCGATGTGTGTGAGTGTGTGTTGTCGGTGTGTGTGTGTGTGTTGTGTGTGTGTGTGTTGTCGGTGTGTGTGTGTGTGTGTTGTCGGTGTGTGTGTGTTGTCGGTGTGTGTGTGTGTGTTGTCGGTGTGTGTGTGTTGTCGGTGTGTGTGTGTGTGTGTTGTCGATGTGTGTGTGTGTGTTGTCGGTGTGTGTGTGTGTGTGTGTTGTCAGTGTGTGTGTGTGTGTGTGTGTTGTCGGTGTGTGCTTGTGTGTGTTGTCGGTGTGTGTGTTGTCGGTGTGTGTGTGTGTGTTGTCGGTGTGTGTGTGTTGTCGGTGTGTGTGTGTGTGTGTGTGTTGTCGGTGTGTGTGTGTGTTGTCGGTGTGTGTGTGTGTGTGTGTGTTGTCGGTGTGTGTGTGTTATCGGTGTGTGTGTGTGTGTGTTGTCGGTGTGTGTGTGTGTGTGTGTGTTGTCGGTGTGTGTGTGTTGTCTGTGTGTGTATGTGTGTTGTCGGTGTTTATGTGTTGTCGGTGTGTGTGTGTTTGTGTTGTCGGTGTGTGTGTGTGTGTGTTGTCGGTGTGTGTGTGTGTGTGTTGTCGGTGTGTGTGTGTGTGTTGTCGGTGTGTGTGTGTTGTCGGTGTTTGTGTGTGTGTGTTGTCGGTGTGTTGTCGGTGTGTGTGTGTGTGTGTTGTCAGTGTGTGTGTGTGTGTGTTGTCGGTGTGTGTGTGATTATGTGTTGTCGGTGTGTGTGTGTGTTGTCGGTGTGTGTGTGTGTGTGTGTGTTGTCGGTGTGTGTGTGTTGTCGGTGTGTCTGTGTGTGTGTTGTCGGTTTGTGTGTGTGTGTGTTGTCGGTGTGTGTGTGTGTTGTCGGTGTGTGTGTGTTGTGTGTGTGTGTGTTGTCGGTGTGTGTGTGTGTTGTCGGTGTGTGTGTGTGTGTGTGTGTGTTGTCGGTGTGTGTGTGTAGTCGGTGTGTGTGTGTGTGTGTTGTCGGTGTGTGTGTGTGTGTGTGTTGTCGGTGTGTGTGTGTTGTGTGTGTGTGTGTGTGTTGTCGGTGTGTGTGTGTGTGTGTGTGTGTTGTCGGTGTGTGTGTGTAGTCGGTGTGTGTGTGTGTGTGTGTTGTCGGTGTGTGTGTGTGTGTTGTCGATGTGTGTGAGTGTGTGTTGTCGGTGTGTGTGTGTGTGTTGTGTGTGTGTGTGTTGTCGGTGTGTGTGTGTGTGTTGTCGGTGTGTTCGTGTTGTCGGTGTGTGTGTGTGTGTGTTGTCGGTGTGTGTGTGTGTATTGTCGGTGTGTGTGTGTGTTGTCGGTGTGTGTGTGTTGTGTGTGTGTTGTCGGTGTGTGTGTGTGTTGTCGGTGTGTGTGTGTGTGTGTGTGTGTGTTGTCAGTGTGTGTGTGTGTGTGTGTTGTCGGTGTGTGCTTGTGTGTGTTGTCGGTGTGTGTGTTGTCGGTGTGTGTGTGTGTGTTGTCGGTGTGTGTGTGTTGTCGGTGTGTGTGTGTGTGTGTGTTGTCGGTGTGTGTGTGTGTTGTCGGTGTGTGTGTGTGTGTGTGTGTTGTCGGTGTGTGTGTGTTATCGGTGTGTGTGTGTGTGTGTTGTCGGTGTGTGTGTGTGTGTGTGTGTTGTCGGTGTGTGTGTGTTGTCTGTGTGTGTGTGTGTGTTGTCGGTGTTTATGTGTTGTCGGTGTGTGTGTGTTTGTGTTGTCGGTGTGTGTGTGTGTTGTCGGTGTGTGTGTGTGTGTGTGTGTTGTCGGTGTGTGTGTGTGTGTGTTGTCGGTGTGTGTGTGTGTGTGTTGTCGGTGTGTGTGTGTTGTCGGTGTTTGTGTGTGTGTGTTGTCGGTGTGTTGTCGGTGTGTGTGTGTGTGTGTTGTCAGTGTGCGTGTGTGTGTGTTGTCGGTGTGTGTGTGATTATGTGTTGTCGGTGTGTGTGTGTGTGTTTTGTCGGTGTGTGTGTGTGTGTTGTCGGTGTGTGTGTGTGTTGTCGGTGTGTGTGTGTTGTCGGTGTGTCTGTGTGTGTGTTGTCGGTTTGTGTGTGTGTGTGTTGTCGGTGTGTGTGTGTGTTGTCGGTGTGTGTGTGTTGTGTGTGTGTTTGTTGTCGGTGTGTGTGTGTGTTGTCGGTGTGTGTGTGTGTGTGTGTGTGTGTTGTCGGTGTGTGTGTGTAGTCGGTGTGTGTGTGTGTGTGTTGTCGGTGTGTGTGTGTGTGTGTTGTCGGTGTGTGTGTGTGTGTGTGTTGTCGGTGTGTGTGTGTTGTGTGTGTGTGTGTGTGTTGTCGGTGTGTGTGTGTGTGTGTGTGTGTTGTCGGTGTGTGTGTGTAGTCGGTGTGTGTGTGTGTGTGTGTTGTCGGTGTGTGTGTGTGTGTTGTCGATGTGTGTGAGTGTGTGTTGTCGGTGTGTGTGTGTGTGTGTTGAGTGTGTGTGTGTTGTAGGTGTGTGTGTGTGTGTTGTCGGTGTGTGTGTGTTGTCGGTGTGTGTGTGTGTGTGTGTTGTCGGTGTGTGTGTGTGTGTTGTCAGTGTGTGTGTGTGTGTGTGTGTGTTGTCGGTGTGTGTGTGTGTGTTGTCGGTGTGTGTGTGTGTTGTCGGTGTGTGTGTGTTGTGTGTGTGTTTGTGTTGTCGGTGTGTGTGTGTGTTGTCGGTGTGTGTGTGTGTGTGTGTGTTGTCGGTGTGTGTGTGTAGTCGGTGTGTGTGTGTGTGTGTTGTCGGTGTGTGTGTGTGTGTGTGTGTTGTCGATGTGTGTGAGTGTGTGTTGTCGGTGTGTGTGTGTTGTGTGTGTGTGTGTTGTCGGTGTGTGTGTGTGTGTTGTCGGTGTGTGTGTGTGTGTTGTCGGTGTGTGTGTGTGTGTGTGTGTTGTCGGTGTGTGTGTGTGTGTGTTGTGTGTGTGTGTGTTGTCGGTGTGTGTGTGCATGTGTTGTCGGTGTGTGTGTGTGTGTTGTCGGTGTGTGTGTGTGTTGTCGGTGTGTGTGTGTGTGTGTGTGTGTGTGTTGTCGGTGTGTATGTGTGTTGTCGGTGTGTGTGTGTGTGGGTGTGTGTGTTGTCGGTGAGTGTATGTTGTCGGTGTGTGTGTGTGTGTTGTGTGTGTGTGTGTTGTCGGTGTGTGTGTGTATGTGTGTTGTCGGTGTGTGTGTGTTGTCGGTGTGTGTGTGTGTGTGTTGTCGGTGTGTGTGTGTGTGTGTGTGTTGTCGATGTGTGTGAGTGTGTGTTGTCGGTGTGTGTGTGTGTGTTGTGTGTGTGTGTGTTGTCGGTGTGTGTGTGTGTGTTGTCGGTGTGTGTGTGTGTGTTGTCGGTGTGTGTGTGTGTGTGTGTGTTGTCGGTGTGTGTGTGTGTGTGTTGTGTGTGTGTGTGTGTGTGTGTTGTCGGTGTGTGTGTGTGTGTGTTGTGTGTGTGTGTGTTGTCGGTGTGTGTGTGCATGTGTTGTCGGTGTGTGTGTGTGTGTTGTCGGTGTGTGTGTGTGTTGTCGGTGTGTGTGTGTGTGTGTGTGTGTGTGTGTGTTGTCGGTGTGTATGTGTGTTGTCGGTGTGTGTGTGTGTGGGTGTGTGTGTTGTCGGTGAGTGTATGTTGTCGGTGTGTGTGTGTGTGTTGTGTGTGTGTGTGTTGTCGGTGTGTGTGTGTATGTGTGTTGTCGGTGTGTGTGTGTTGTCGGTGTGTGTGTGTGTGTGTTGTCGGTGTGTGTGTGTGTGTGTGTTGTCGGTGTGTGTGTGTTATCGGTGTGTGTGTGTGTGTGTTGTCGGTGTGTGTGTGTGTGTTGTCGGTGTGTGTGTGTGTGTTGTCTGTGTGTGTGTGTGTGTGTGTTGTCGGTGTGTGTGTGTTGTCGGTGTGTGTGTGTGTTGTTGGTGTGTGTGTGTGTGTGTGTGTGTTGTCGGTGTGTGTGTGTGTGTGTGTTGTCGGTGTGTGTGTGTGTGTGTTGTTGGTGTGTGTGTGTGTGTGTGTGTGTGTTGTCGGTGTGTGTGTGTGTTGTCGGTTTGTGTGTTTGTGTTGTCGGTGTGTGTGTGTGTTGTCGGTGTGTGTGTGTGTGTGTTGTCAGTGTGTGTGTGTGTGTGTGTTGTCTGTGTGTGTGTGTTTATGTGTTGTCGGTGTGTGTGTGTGTGTGTTGTCGGTGTGTGTGTGTGTGTGTGTTGTCGGTGTGTGTGTGTTGTCGGTGTGTGTGTGTTGTCGGTGTGTCTGTGTGTGTGTTGTCGGTTTGTGTGTGTGTGTGTGTGTTGTCGGTGTGTGTGTGTGTGTGTTGTCGGTGTGTGTGTGTGTGTGTGTTGTCGGTGTGTGTGTGTTGTGTGTGTGTGTGTTGTCGGTGTGTGTGTGTGTTGTCGGTGTGTGTGTGTTGTGTGTGTTTGTTGTCGGTGTGTGTGTGTGTTGTCGGTGTGTGTGTGTGTGTGTGTGTGTGTTGTCGGTGTGTGTGTGTAGTCGGTGTGTGTGTGTGTGTGTTGTCGGTGTGTGTGTGTGTGTGTTGTTGGTGTGTGTGTGTGTGTGTGTTGTCGGTGTGTGTGTGTTGTGTGTGTGTGTGTGTGTTGTCGGTGTGTGTGTGTGTGTGTGTGTTGTCGGTGTGTGTGTGTAGTCGGTGTGTGTGTGTGTGTGTGTTGTCGGTGTGTGTGTGTGTGTTGTCGATGTGTGTGAGTGTGTGTTGTCGGTGTGTGTGTGTGTGTGTTGTGTGTGTGTGTGTTGTCGGTGTGTGTGTGTGTGTTGTCGGTGTGTGTGTGTTGTCGGTGTGTGTGTGTGTGTGTGTTGTCGGTGTGTGTGTTGTCAGTGTGTGTGTGTGTGTTGTCGGTGTGTGTGTGTGTGTTGTCGGTGTGTGTGTGTGTTGTCGGTGTGTGTGTGTTGTGTGTGTGTGTGTTGTCGGTGTGTGTGTGTGTTGTCGGTGTGTGTGTGTGTGTGTGTGTTGTCGGTGTGTGTGTGTGTGTTGTCGGTGTGTGTGTGTGTGTTGTCGGTGTGTGTGTGTGTGTGTGTGTGTGTTGTCGGTGTGTGTGTGTGTGTGTGTGTTGTGTGTGTGTGTGTTGTCGGTGTGTGTGTGCATGTGTTGTCGGTGTGTGTGTGTGTGTTGTCGGTTTGTGTGTGTGTTGTCGGTGTGTGTGTGTGTGTGTGTGTGTGTGTGTGTTGTCGGTGTGTATGTGTGTTGTCGGTGTGTGTGTGTGTGGGTGTGTGTGTTGTCGGTGAGTGTATGTTGTCGGTGTGTGTGTGTGTGTGTTGTCAGTGTGTGTGTGTGTGTGTGTGTGTTGTCGGTGTGTGTGTGTGTGTTGTGTGTGTGTGTGTTGTCGGTGTGTGTGTGTATGTGTGTTGTCGGTGTGTGTGTGTTGTCGGTGTGTGTGTGTGTGTGTGTGTGTTGTCGGTGTGTGTGTGTGTGTGTTGTCGGTGTGTGTGTGTGTGTGTGTTGTCGGTGTGTGTGTGTTATCGGTGTGTGTGTGTGTGTGTTGTCGGTGTGTGTGTGTGTGTTGTCGGTGTGTGTGTGTGTTGTCTGTGTGTGTGTGTGTGTGTGTTGTCGGTGTGTGTGTGTTGTCGGTGTGTGTGTGTGTGTGTTGTTGGTGTGTGTGTGTGTGTGTGTGTGTGTTGTCGGTGTGTGTGTGTGTGTGTTGTCGGTGTGTGTGTGTGTGTGTTGTGTGTGTGTGTGTTGTCGGTGTGTGTGTGTGTGTTGTCGGTGTGTGTGTGTGTGTGTGTTGTCGGTGTGTTTGTGTGTGTGTGTTCTCGGTGTGTGTGAGTGTGTGTTGTCGGTGTGTGTGTGTGTGTGTTGTGTGTGTGTGTGTTGTCGGTGTGTGTGTGTGTTGTCGGTGTGTGTGTGTGTGTGTGTTGTCGGTGTGTGTGTGTGTGTGTTGTCGGTGTGTGTGTGTGTGTGTGTGTGTTGTCGGTGTGTGTGTGTGTGTGTTGTGTGTGTGTGTGTTGTCGGTGTGTGTGTGTGTGTGTGTTGTCGGTGTGTGTGTGTGTGTGTGTGTTGTCGGTGTGTGTGTGTTGTCGGTGTGTGTGTGTGTGTGTTGTCGGTGTGTGTGTGTGTGTGTGTGTTGTCGGTGTGTGTGTGTGTGTGTGTGTTGTCGGTGTGTGTGTGTGTGTTTTGTGTGTGTGTGTTGTCGGTGTGTGTGTGTGTGTGTGTTGTCGGTGTGTGTGTGTGTGTGTTGTCGGTGTGTATGTGTTGTCGGTGTGTGTGTGTGTGTTGTCGATGTGTGTGTGTGTGTTGTCGGTCTGTGTGTGTGTGTTGTGTGTGTGTGTGTTGTCGGTGTGTGTGTGTGTGTGTTGTCGGTGTGTGTGTGTGTGTTGTCGGTGTGTGTGTGTGTGTGTGTGTGTTGTCGGTGTGTGTGTGTGTGTGTTGTCTGTGTGTGTGTTGTCGGTGTGTGTGTGCGTGTGTTGTCGGTGTGTGTGTGTTTGTTGTCGGTGTGTGTGTGTGTGTGTGTGTGTGTTGTCGGTGTGTGTGTGTTGTCGGTGTGTGTGTGTGTGTGTTGTCGGTGTGTGTGTGTTATCAGTGTGTGTGTGTTGTCGATGTGTGTGTGTGTGTGTGTGTTGTCGGTGTGTGTGTGTGTGTGTTGTCGGTGTGTGTGTGTGTGTTGTCGGTGTGTGTGTTGTCGGTGTGTGCGTGTGTGTGTTGTCGGTGTGTTGTCGGTGTGTGTGTGTGTGTGTTGTCGGTGTGTGTGTGTGTGTTGTCGGTGTGTGTGTGTTGTCGGTGTGTGTGTGTGTGTTGTGTGTGTGTGTGTTGATGGTGTGTGTGTGTGTGTGTTGTCGGTGTGTGTGTGTGTGTGTGTTGTCGGTGTGTGTGTGTTGTCGGTGTTTGTGTGTGTGTGTTGTCGGTGTGTTGTCGGTGTGTGTGTGTGTGTGTTGTCGGTGTGTGTGTGTGTGTGTTGTCGGTGTGTGTGTTGTCGGTGTGTGTGTGTGTGTGTTGTCGGTGTGTGTGTGTGTGTGTGTGTTGTCGGTGTGTGTGTGTGTGTGTGTGTTGTCGGTGTGTGTGTGTGTGTTTTGTGTGTGTGTGTTGTCGGTGTGTGTGTGTGTGTGTGTTGTCGGTGTGTGTGTGTGTGTGTTGTCGGTGTGTGTGTGTTGTCGGTGTGTGTGTGTGTGTTGTCGATGTGTGTGTGTGTGTTGTCGGTCTGTGTGTGTGTGTTGTGTGTGTGTGTGTTGTCGGTGTGTGTGTGTGTGTGTTGTCGGTGTGTGTGTGTGTGTTGTCGGTGTGTGTGTGTGTGTGTGTGTGTTGTCGGTGTGTGTGTGTGTGTGTTGTCTGTGTGTGTGTTGTCGGTGTGTGTGTGCGTGTGTTGTCGGTGTGTGTGTGTTTGTTGTCGGTGTGTGTGTGTGTGTGTGTGTGTGTTGTCGGTGTGTGTGTGTTGTCGGTGTGTGTGTGTGTGTGTGTTGTCGGTGTGTGTGTGTTATCGGTGTGTGTGTGTTGTCGATGTGTGTGTGTGTGTGTGTGTTGTCGGTGTGTGTGTGTGTGTGTTGTCGGTGTGTGTGTGTTGTCGGTGTGTGTGTTGTCGGTGTGTGCGTGTGTGTGTTGTCGGTGTGTTGTCGGTGTGTGTGTGTGTGTGTTGTCGGTGTGTGTGTGTGTGTTGTCGGTGTGTGTGTGTTGTCGGTGTGTGTGTGTGTGTTGTGTGTGTGTGTGTTGATGGTGTGTGTGTGTGTGTGTTGTCGGTGTGTGTGTGTGTGTGTGTTGTCGGTGTGTGTGTGTTGTCGGTGTTTGTGTGTGTGTGTTGTCGGTGTGTTGTCGGTGTGTGTGTGTGTGTGTTGTCGGTGTGTGTGTGTGTGTGTTGTCGGTGTGTGTGTTGTCGGTGTGTGTGTTGTCGGTGTGTGCGTGTGTGTGTTGTCGGTGTGTTGTCGGTGTGTGTGTGTGTGTGTTGTCGGTGTGTGTGTGTGTGTGTGTTGTCGGTGTGTGTGTGTTGTCGGTGTTTGTGTGTGTGTGTTGTCGGTGTGTTGTCGGTGTGTGTGTGTGTGTGTTGTCAGTGTGTGTGTGTGTGTGTTGTCGGTGTGTGTGTGTTTATGTGTTGTCGGTGTGTGTGTGTGTGTTGTCGGTGTGTGTGTGTGTGTGTGTTGTCGGTGTGTGTGTGTGTTGTCGGTGTGTGTGTGTTGTCGGTGTGTCTGTGTGTGTGTTGTCGGTTTGTGTGTGTGTGTGTTGTCGGTGTGTTTGTGTGTGTTGTCGGTGTGTGTGTGTGTTGTCGGTGTGTGTGTGTTGTGTGTGTGTGTGTTGTCGGTGTGTGTGTGTGTTGTCGGTGTGTGTGTGTGTGTGTGTGTGTGTTGTCGGTGTGTGTGTGTAGTCGGTGTGTGTGTGTGTGTGTGTTGTCGGTGTGTGTGTGTGTGTTGTCGATGTGTGTGAGTGTGTGTTGTCGGTGTGTGTGTGTGTTGTGTGTGTGTGTGTTGTCGGTGTGTGTGTGTGTGTGTTGTCGGTGTGTGTGTGTTGTCGGTGTGTGTGTGTGTGTGTGTGTTGTCGGTGTGTGTGTGTGTGTTGTAAGTGTGTGTGTGTGTGTGTGTGTGTGTTGTCGGTGTGTGTGTGTGTTGTCGGTGTGTGTGTGTGTTGTTGGTGTGTGTGTGTTGTGTGTGTGTGTGTTGTCGGTGTGTGTGTGTGTTGTCGGTGTGTGTGTGTGTGTGTGTGTGTGTTGTCGGTGTGTGTGTGTAGTCGGTGTGTGTGTGTGTGTTGTCGGTGTGTGTGTGTGTGCGTGTTGTCGATGTGTGTGAGTGTGTGTTGTCGGTGTGTGTGTGTGTGTTGTGTGTGTGTGTTGTCGGTGTGTGTGTGTGTGTGTTGTCGGTGTGTGTGTGTGTGTTGTCGGTGTGTGTGTGTGTGTGTGTGTTGTCGGTGTGTGTGTGTGTGTGTGTGTTGTGTGTGTGTGTGTTGTCGGTGTGTGTGTGCGTGTGTTGTCGGTGTGTGTGTGTGTGTGTGTTGTCGGTGTGTGTGTGTGTGTGTGTGTTGTCGGTGTGTGTGTGTGTGTGTGTGTGTTGTCGGTGTGTGTGTGTTATCGGTGTGTGTGTGTTGTCGGTGTGTGTGTGTCTGTGTGTGTGTGTGTGTTGTCGGTGTGTGTCTGTGTGTGTTGTCGGTGTGTGTGTGTGTTGTCGGTGTGTGTGTTGTCGGTGTGTGCGTGTGTGTGTTGTCGGTGTGTTGTCGGTGTGTGTGTGTGTGTGTTGTCGGTGTGTGTGTGTGTGTTGTCGGTGTGTGTGTGTGTTGTCGGTGTGTGTGTGTGTGTTGTGTGTGTGTGTTGATGGTGTGTGTGTGTGTGTGTTGTCGGTGTGTGTGTCTGTGTTGTCGGTGTGTGTGTGTTGTCGGTGTTTGTGTGTGTGTGTTGTCGGTGGGTTGTCGGTGTGTGTTTGTGTTGTCGGTGTGTGTGTGTGTGTGTGTGTTGTCGGTGTGTGTGTGTGTGTGTGTGTTGTCGGTGTGTGTGTGTTATCGGTGTGTGTGTGTGTTGTTGGTGTGTGTGTGTGTTGTCGGTGTGTGTGTGTGTGTTGTCAGTGTGTGTGTGTGTGTGTGTTGTCGGTGTGTGTGTGTGTGTGTGTGTGTGTGTGTGTGTGTGTGTTGCCGGTGTGTGTGTGTGTGTGTGTTGTCGGTGTGTGTGTGTGTGTGTTGTCGGTGTGTGTGTGTGTGTTGTCGGTGTGTTTGTGTGTGTGTGTTGTCGGTGTGTGTGAGTGTGTGTTGTCGGTGTGTGTGTGTGTGTTGTGTGTGTGTGTGTTGTCGGTGTGTGTGTGTGTGTTGTCGGTGTGTGTGTGTGTGTGTGTTGTCGGTGTGTTTGTGTGTGTGTGTGTTGTCGGTGTGTGTGAGTGTGTGTTGTCGGTGTGTGTGTGTGTGTTGTCGTTGTGTGTGTGTGTGTTGTCGCTGTGTGTGTGTGTGTGTGTTGTCGGTGTGTGTGTGTGTGTGTGTGTGTGTTGTCGGTGTGTGTGTGTGTGTGTGTGTGTTGTCGGTGTGTGTGTGTGTGTTGTGTGTGTGTGTGTTGTCGGTGTGTGTGTGTGTGTGTTGTCGGTGTGTGTGTGTGTGTTGTCAGTGTGTGTGTGTGTGTGTGTGTGTTGTCGGTGTGTGTGTGTGTTGTCGGTGTGTGTGTGTGTTGTTGGTGTGTGTGTGTTGTGTGTGTGTGTGTTGTCGGTGTGTGTGTGTGTTGTCGGTGTGTGTGTGTGTGTGTGTGTGTTGTCGGTGTGTGTGTGTAGTCGGTGTGTGTGTGTGTGTGTGTGTGTTGTCGGTGTGTGTGTGTGTGCGTGTTGTCGATGTGTGTGAGTGTGTGTTGTCGGTGTGTGTGTGTGTGTTGTGTGTGTGTGTGTTGTCGGTGTGTGTGTGTGTGTGTTGTCGGTGTGTGTGTGTTGTCGGTGTGTGTGTGTGTGTGTGTGTTGTCGGTGTGTGTGTGTGTGTTGTGTGTGTGTGTGTTGTCGGGGTGTGTGTGCGTGTGTTGTCGGTGTGTGTGTGTGTGTTGTCGGTGTGTGTGTGTGTGTTGTCGGTGTGTGTGTGTGTGTGTTGTCGGTGTGTGTGTGTTATCGGTGTGTGTGTGTTGTCGGTGTGTGTGTGTCTGTGTGTGTGTGTGTGTTGTCGGTGTGTGTCTGTGTGTGTTGTCGGTGTGTGTGTGTGTTGTCGGTGTGTGTGTTGTCGGTGTGTGCGTGTGTGTGTTGTCGGTGTGTTGTCGGTGTGTGTGTGTGTGTGTTGTCGGTGTGTGTGTGTGTGTTGTCGGTGTGTGTGTGTGTGTGTTGTCGGTGTGTGTGTGTGTGTTGTGTGTGTGTGTGTTGATGGTGTGTGTGTGTGTGTGTTGTCGGTGTGTGTGTGTGTGTGTGTTGTCGGTGTGTGTGTGTTGTCGGTGTTTGTGTGTGTGTGTTGTCGGTGGGTTGTCGGTGTGTGTGTGTGTTGTCGGTGTGTGTGTGTGTGTGTTGTCGGTGTGTGTGTGTGTGTGCGTTGTCGGTGTGTGTGTGTTGTCGGTGTGTGTGTGTGTTGTTGGTGTGTGTGTGTGTGTGTTGTCGGTGTGTGTGTGTGTTGTCAGTGTGTGTGTGTGTGTGTGTTGTCGGTGTGTGTGTGTGTGTGTGTGTGTGTGTGTTGCCGGTGTGTGTGTGTGTGTGTGTTGTCGGTGTGTGTGTGTGTGTGTTGTCGGTGTGTGTGTGTGTGTGTGTTGTCGGTGTGTTTGTGTGTGTGTGTTGTCGGTGTGTGTGAGTGTGTGTTGTCGGTGTGTGTGTGTGTGTTGTGTGTGTGTGTGTTGTCGGTGTGTGTGTGTGTGTTGTCGGTGTGTGTGTGTGTGTGTGTGTTGTCGGTGTGTTTGTGTGTGTGTGTTGTCGGTGTGTGTGAGTGTGTGTTGTCGGTGTGTGTGTGTGTGTGTTGTGTGTGTGTGTGTTGTCGGTGTGTGTGTGTGTTGTCGGTGTGTGTGT